>NC_052330.1:13170248-13490248 GCF_016432855.1 Salvelinus namaycush
TGGGAAGCATTGGAGTCAACATGGGTCAGCATCCCTGTGGAACGCTTTCCACACCTTGTAGAGTCCATGCCAAATGGACTCTACACTTGCATAGTTAAATAAATAAAATAAAAAATAAATGCCCCAATGAATTGAGGCTGTTCTGAGGTGCAACTCAATATTAGGATGGTGTTCTTAATGTTTTCTACACTCAGTGTACAACAACATTGTGTCTAAGGTTAAAGAACTGGTAGTTAAATGATTTCAACAAGTAGAGCCTCTTTACCGTTCTATAATGTAAAAAGCCAGTATGAGGTTCTGCGCTCAGGCTACAATTAATGGTGGCCGGTGTATGAGAGAAAAAGCATCTATAGAGTTCAATGTGATCTCGTGCTCAGACCATGAAAAGGGAAAAAAACAAGGAGGATGAGATGCTAAAATGTACTTAATTTAATCCATCCTCGAAAGAATACAAAAGGTAAAAAGTGAAGTTTTGTTTTTGTATGCTACTTTTTTTGGGGCACTTTCACCTATGTATTCCTTCGAGCATGGAGTAAATTAAGTATATTTTTGCATCTCGGCCTCCTTGGCCACACTGAAACCTTTTTTTATGATGAAAAGAACAGAGATAAAGTGTTTGTGATACAACCATTTGAAGTCAGTGTTGACATTGATATTGAGAGAGAAAACTCTTCAGTCAGCATCAAAGCCCTAGGCATAACTGGCTTTGACAGGACTCTATTCATGTGATAGCAATTGCATTGCCTTTGTTATTGACACAACGGCAGTACTGTTCAAGATGATGAAAGGTAAAAAGTAGTCACTAGGCAGATAGCATAGATTGGGGTGGAAGGAGGGAGGGGTTCCACGTTTGTAATTTTCTTAAAAGCTCCTGAGGAGAATATTGTCATTACTAGGTCATCAAGGTTCACAGTAGCAACCTGTCAGGTCCCACAATGTCTGGTGCTAGGACTTCAGATGCCTGAGCAAAACAACACCTCAGCCAAAACAAGCCTAGTGTCTGCTTTCCAGCTGAGTTGAAACAGAAGTCTCTGCTTAATTTGCAGAGCCATCCACTGAATATTTATACCTGGGCTCAGCCCTGCTCTAAGAGCCATTGATTACCTATGGGTAGGTAGGCTCCACAACTGCTCTATTCAGACACTTTGGTAGCCCTTTACACTCGTACCCGCAGGGCCAGACAGATTACCAGGATGCGGCCTCAGCTGGCAAGTGTCATCACTGACATTTTCAACCTCTCCCTGACCCAGTCTGTAATACCTACATGTTTCAAGCAAACCACCATAGTCCCTGTGGCCAAGAAAGCCAAGGTAACCTGTCTAAATGACTATCGCCCCATAGCACTGACATCTGTAGCCATGAAATGCTTTGAAAGGCTGGTCATGGCTCACATCAACACCATCATCCCAAACACCCTGGACCCACTCTAATTCGCACACCGCCCCAACAGATCCACAGATGAAGCAATCTATAGTATATTGCACTTCACACGGCCCTTTCCCAACTGGACAAGAAGAACACCTATGCGAGAATGCTGTTCATTGACTACAGCTCAGCATTCAACACCATAGTGCCTTCCAAGCTCATCACTAAGCTAAGAACCCTGGGACTGAACACCTCCCTCTGCAACTGGATCCTGGACTTCCTGACGGGCCGCCCCCAGGTGGTGAGGGTAGGAAACAACTCATCCGTAACGCTGACCCTCAACATGGGGGCCCATCAGGCAGTGGTGTAGTGGTGCCTGGAGATGTGCGTATACTCCTAATTTGGCAAAAAAACATCCCAAACGGCCCTCCTGGAGAAGGAAACCCACTGGGCCCACACTGGTTGAATTAATGTTGTTTCCATGTTATTTCAATGAAATTACGAATCAACGTGGAATAAACGTTGAATTGACGTCTGTGCCCAGTGGGAAGTCCCAAAGTAAACCTTTTATGTTTTCCTATCGTTTATCTTTTTCTTTACGGTTTTCACTCAAAATAATTTTTTGGGGTGTGAAAACAACACAAATGTAAAATTCTAGTCCACTCAATGCTTAAACCACATCAGGAGATACTTTTTGAGGTCTGGGAAAAATATAAATATTTTTGGGAGGGTGTAGCTGTCAATTGGGCACCTTGCAAGAGACGTTTGGCTCGCTTTGTTTCTGTACTGTAGTCTACAATGTAGGCCTACAGTGTACATGTGATGGCAGAACTTGCATAACCGATTGATAGAAATCATATGATATCATTCTGCCAAGAAGGCCTACTTTGCAGTCATAATTTAATTGGGAAGGTTTTTTTGTGAAAGCCTTCAAAAATGTTTAATTCAGCACGATGACTGAATTGCGCATTGCAAAGATTCAACAAAGACTTCAGACAAAACTTTTTCAATACCTGGTTTGCAGACCCATTGATGCCTTAGTTAGCATTTACTGGTAGATATAAAAGTTGAAACGTCTTTCCTACCTACTCTAGTATATTCTGTTGAAACTAGGCTGTGTGTTCTACAGCTGCACCACTGAGAGCATCTTGACTGGCTGCATCACCGCTTGGTATGGCAACGGCTTGGCATCAGACCGCAAGGCACTACAGAGGGTAGTGCGTACAGCCCAGTACATCACTGGGGCCGAGCTTCCTGCCATCCAGGACCTCTAACCCAGGCGGTGTCAGAGGAAGGCCCTAAAAATTGTGAGACTCCAACCACCCAAGTCATAGACGCACCAAGCGGTACCGATGCACCAAGTGTAGAACCAACAGGATCCTGAACAGCTTATAACCCCAAGCAATAAGACTGTTAAATAGTTACTTAAATGGTTAACCAAATAGCTACCTGGACTATCTGCATTGACCCTTTCTGCACAAACTCTTTTGACTCATCACACACGCTGCTGCTACTGTTTAATATTTGTCACTTTATTCCTAGTTATATATATACATATCTACCTCAATTACCTCGTACCCCAGCACATCAACTCGGTACTGGTACCCCGTCTATATACCCAAGTTATCGTTACTCATTGTGTATTTATTTTTATTATTCCATGTTATACTTTTATATTATTTCTCTATTTTCTTTCTCTCTGCATTGTTGGGAAGGGCCCGTAAGTAAGCAGTTCACTGTTAGTCTACACCTGTTATTTATGACGTATGTGACGAATACAATTGGATTGGATAATGCAGTCATGACTCCATTCTATGTGCATCAAAATAACAAACTGCTTCTCTGAATTGCATTGTGAAAGCCTAACACTGTAAGATCATATTTAAAAAAGTGTAGCTAGTAATGTTGGCAAAAGCACACGCTTTCAAATTATGCCCACCTGACCCAGATTGTGATTTATAATGGACCATTTTTGGATTGCATAAACAACAGTAATTGTGTAATTGCGGGGATGCAGTCAGAACAAGTACACGTGTGCTCGCTCTAGTTCCTCAACGACACAGCTACAGTAGGACAGCTCAAATAAGCACCTTATAGTTGAAGACTACTCTTTGAGTCATAAAAGTACATTGAAATTACTTAGGAACTGTGTAAACTTTTGAGAGGCGTGTGGCCACTTGGAAACACCAGTTAGACCTCTCACTCGAACCCTTGTCATTGTGTCTTATGTTGCACCTATCCCAAATTTTCCAAGGATATTCTTAGTTACTGGATGTATCCAGAATATTATCAACAAATGTGGCATAAAGTACAGTAAATGTCAAATGCACAGAAAATCAACAGTGTAATATTTGGATTCAGTCTTGTGTCAGGTGAACTTTTGTGTCCTCACCTTTAGTCAAATAATGGTCCCATAATCTCCAAACTGTTCCTTTTTAATTGCTACCATGGTTATGCATATGCTTTACATATTTCTTCTGTAAGAAACATTTTAAAGTTGCCCTATCTATATGGGCCAATTCCTACGATCGTAAAAGGGTTCAAATGGCTGGGATAAAAAGGAAATAAAACATTAATTCATACTTTGAGTGAAGTGTCTGGAAGAAGTAAGGTAAATGGACTATCAGTATTGGTTTCCTTCTCCCAGGCAGCTGCAACAATGATTCAGGGGGGGAAATGGATTTACACACCAAAAATATAAGTATGCTCAATTTCCACATGCATAATTCATCATATCAATTACTGGAATATGTAATAGTTGTAGTATACATTTTCATAACTCATACATCGTTAATAGTATTTGCTAATAATAGATCCAGACAAAAGAGTTGGATTCAGTGACAAATTGAAAGTTAAGGTCAAGTGTAAGGTTGAGGAATAGGCTACACACTCCAGACAAATCTATATGTGGAAACATGGTTTCTGTGGAAACATGGTTTCTGTGGAATCTTGAGTTGATAGAACACCAACATCACTGCTTCCAACACAATGATACACAGATGGGAACAATCAAAACCTTTGTCTGAGGGTGTTTGTGATGCCTGTCCAATAATGACACCAGCACAGATGAACCCCCTCCCTTCACCTAATCACTGCAAAATACGCTACAAAAAAACCCGCACAAAAAAACAAAACTAAACCCTGGTTCCAGGAAATCAAAATATAAAACACAACAGAACACACATCAGAGACAAAGAGCCAGACCAAATTGTTTTATTTTTCTTGGTAAAGGCTGTCTAAGCCCAGTCAACATAGCGTCACTGAGTCACAGCCCGCGATTAATATCAGATGTCGCCCAGATCCACCAAATGAGCCACAGGCTTCTGAAGTGAAGGAGTCTGGGAGATGCAGCCAGTCACACAGTAAACACATTATCAACTCAACTTTTCAATTTTCAGAGGAAACAGCCTTTTTCCCCTCCAAGGTGACTCTGACGCCACGGTAAGGCAACCTGCTCTTCCTGGGGGTGGCGGGGCTAGTCGCGACTGAGCCACCACGGTAGGTCGCTGGCTCTAGTCTAAGCCCCATCAGTGGCAGGCAGGTCTCGGCTGCCCCCTATTCCCCCAGGAGACCCTAGTCCCCATTCCACTGGCTAATCCATTACGGTCTGCTCGGATCACAGTCACCAGGGCAACGGGGGGAAGAGCGCATGCTTCACATTTAGATAACTCGCACAGGATGATGATTGTCAATGATTGACAGGGCATGTAGCATCACGGTGTGAGATTGCCGGCCACATTGAATCAAAAGCGGGAAGGGGTGTGAGGGTTGTGTGACTGTTTGACATTGTGTGTGTGTGGTGGGTGTGGAGACGGGAGGAGGCGGGTGGACAAGGCTTCACACATACTATTCACTGGAGGCCCAGACAGGCAGAAATGAACAGGTTCTGTGAAGATACCGTGCCTGGTAAGGGGAGTTGATCGATATAAAGAGATGGTGTGGGGGAGATAAATGTTTGATCACCTTGCCACCATCCAATCCCCCGCCGCCCCAAGAAGAAAAAAAATCAAGGCTTTCCCAGGCAGGCAGGTCTGGGTGTTCAGAGTTCTGCCTGATCACTGGTGCATGTCTGATAATGAAACAGCGCCCTGGTTAGGCTCTGACTGGCAGAATTAAACTCTCAGAGCTGTTTAAGCCAAGACTTAGCTGCCTTCAGAGTAATCCGTGTAGACATGATATATGGGATCTTCATATCCATGACAGCGCTGGCGGTTGAAGTGGAGTTAAGGGATGTGTTTCATTGAGAGGCTGCCACGCTGACTGCTTAGCTCTGCAGTAGAGCACTGACATCACTGGGCACAGGATGGATCTGCCGTTGAGCTCATCCCAATCATCCATTCCACTGTACCTTCAGGTCGCCTTCAACACTGAAAACCTGTTGCATACATATGATAAGAGGCTACAGAAGCACATCAAAAGAGTCTCCTTTACATGGCTAGCGCCGGGGTACTGCACACAACTCAACTAATCTAGTATATTCATAAGGTTAGCAAATTATGAACTCAACTGAACTCTACATTTTTATACCGCCAAGGAAAGACTTAAAACACAAAACAACACACAAGGACACTGGGGTGCTTAGAGAGAACCCTGTAGCTTGTATGCCATGTAGTCAGCATGGAGCATTCATCATCACCAGCAGCTTCCACCCAGGACGAGACACACACACCCAGAGAGCTGCTATGGAGTGCTGACACTCCGTCTCTATGCGGCAACCTCGTATTCCAATGCAAAACAGGCATGCAGAGAATAGACTGGGTCTAATGGTTGAGGCCTGCCTGTGTCGGTACAGCAGAAGTAGTCATTACGGATAGAAAGATTACATATGGCTGCCGTAACAGAATGTCCTAGATGTGCATCTCTGTTCTGCTCCATCTCATCCGTTTTCACCAGAGCTGTTATCAGTGTAAGGCCTTTCCTCTCCCCCGGAAACGTCATCTTAAAACATAGGAAGAGCATCTAAACACGGACTGTGCTACACATACACTGAGTGTACAAAACATTAGGAACACCTTCCTAATATTGAGTTGCTCTCCCTTTTGCCCTCAGAAGAGACTCAATTCGTCAGGGCATGGACTCGACAAGGTGTCCAATGCATTCCACAGGGATGCTGGCTCATGTTGACTCCAATACTTCCCACAGTTATGTCAAGTTGGCTGGATGTTCTTTGGGTGGTGGACCATTCTTGATACACATGGGAAATTGTTGAGCGTGAAAAACCTAGCAGCGTCATTGCAGTTCTTGACACACTCAAACTGATGCGCTTGGCACCGACTACCATATCCCGTTCAAAAGGCACTACGATCTTTTGTCTTGCCCATTCACCCTCAATGGCACACCCACATTCCATGTCGCAATTGTATCAAGGGTTAAAAATCCTTCTTGAACCCGTCTCCTCCCCTTCATCTACACTGATTGAAGTGGATTTAAGTGACATCAATAAGGGATCACAGCTTTCACCTGGATTCACCTGGCCAGTCTATGTCATGGAAAGAGCAGATGTTCCTAATGTTTAGTACACTCAGTGTACATGCAAATGTTTCTGATTTATGTCTTACTGTTAGATCCTCCAGAGAGGATTTGTGTACTAGAGGCAACTTCTACCCACCAAAACAGGCCCACGTCAGTAAACAAGGCAGCAATCACCACGTAGACATTCTCTCTGAATGAGGAGATAAATGGTTTTCTGTTGCTAACAAAGCAACCGTGACCTTTAGGGTCTTCATCTCTGCCAACAAATGGTGATAAATGCAGAAAAACAAATCCAAACCACAGCATGTGTACAATATCTGTGAAACAATCAGCAGGCAGACATTTGACATTTCCATTCAGAGCAGGTAAGCAATTATTGCATATGCTATCAGTACAATGGGGAACATTAGTGACATTATGTTTGAAACCTTCACATCAGCATTTTTGCTTCTTTTTTTTTTAATGGCATATTTAAAAGATGAACTACAGGCCAAACGCTGAGGGAATATCAGGACATGTAGGTTACTGAATGTTGATGAAATGCATACAGTTTTTTCTCTCTCAAATTGATATATGAACATCCACATTCCCCCCCCCCCCCCCCCTTTCAGTACATCAATGTTCCATGATAAATTATCAATATTGGAGCCTAACTAAAAGGAAAAGAACAAAGCTTTAAAAGATAAAACGGAGTGGATACAAGTACAAAGAGAGACCATAAAAAAATGATGAACAATATTTTTGAGTGTTCTTAGTTCTGAGACTATGTTCGGTTCAATGCTCATACTAATGTAATTAAGAGTGTTTTCTGTCAGCTGAAAGCGTCATGGCACTTCAATAGTTTGAATGAATTATTCTTACAAAATCCTTTGAATAGCAGCACACACAAACAAACACACACACAAACAAACAAACAAAAACAAACACACACGGTTCTCACAGCCCTGCACATGTACAGTAAACAGTATTTTTAATGGTCTTATATACACAACAAAATATATGTTTTTTAGTCTCTAACTAGGAAGACAATTGAAATATAGTTTGATTTTTGAGTATGTGGACTGTTTTATTTTCTTGAGCAGAGCTGTGTGAAAAGTGGTGCTGTTAGTCCTCTTGTTTGGGAGTCAGGCACTGCATGTCACAGAACCTGCATGAGTCATCAGGCACTGCGTGGCACATAGCCTGCATGAGTCACCAGGCTAGGACGTTATGCACTGGGTGGCATATAGCCTGCATGAGACCCCAGACTAGGAAGTTAGGCACTGTGTGGCACAGACCCTGCATGAGTCACCAGGCTAGGAAGTTAAGCACTGCGTGGCACAGACCCTGCATGAGTCACCAGGCTATATAAGGCACTGCATGGCACGGACACTGCATGAGACACCAGGCTATATAAGGCACTGCATGGCACAGACACTGCATGAGACACCAGGCTATATAAGGCACTGCATGGCACAGACACTGCATGAGACACCAGGCTATATAAGGTGTTAGGTTCTAGATAGCACCTCTTTTTCTAGAAATGTAGTGGGCCAGGGGTACCCAGCTCTCTCTTTGATAGAACAATTGACTCAGTTATCGGGGCTCCCGAGTGGCGCAGCGGTCTAAGGCACTGGATCTCAGTGCTAGAGGTGTCACTACAGACACCCTGGTTCGAATCCAGGCTGTATCACAACCGGCCGTGATTGGGAGTCCCACAACACACAATTGGTCCAGCCTCGTCCGGGTTTGGCCAGTGTAGGCCGTCATTGTAAATAATAATTTGTTCTTAACTGACTTGCCTGCTTAAATAAAAATGTATAAAAGTTATAAATCGTAAACCACCTGATAGAAAATCATGCACACTATACACTGAGTGTACAAAACATTAAGAACACCTGCTCTTTCCATGACATAGACTGACCAGGTGAAAGCTATGATCCCTTATCGATGTCACCTGTTAAATCCACTTCAATCAGTGTAGGTGAAGGGGAGGAGACCGGTTAAAGAAGGATTTTTAAGCTGGACTTCTGAACTTATTTTTAACTTTGCAGGAACAGCTATTCAGTTAAGTCTGAGTATCAAAGGCTTTTAAGACTGGCCTTTTGGGCTGAATAGCCTTCAATACACTCGCCATTATGGTTACCTGCCCCTGCAATTATAAAGCAGAGAAATATTTTATATATCATTTGTGCAAGATCTTAAATAGTGCAGAACTGACTGTCCCCCTTATTTGGTTAACGAGCATAACATAACTCACATTAATGTAAATTTCATGAGATAAAAAAAACAGTTCCATTTTGTAGATCCTCCTTTTGTAGAATATCATCCTCAAAATACTTCTGAAGCGTGAGTGAAGGCCTTTTTAACTAAGACGTTGTCAAGGAAACATTGCGTCTTTTTGTTCGTTTGATATGTCCTTCTCAGATGCGTTGGCAGCAAATTATATCACAAACGGATCACGAGTGGCACAATAAAACAATTCAATACGTTGTAAGAGTCAGCTAAGACTGCAGCGCTTATGGAAGTTAAGAGAAAGAAAGCGAGAGAACGCGAGAGAGACCGAGAATGCTAAATGAGTGGGCCTGGGAGACAGAGCTGTGATAAAAATAAAAATATTCTCACATTTGCGCAGCACTGTACTGTACTGTAAGTCTCCCACTGACTCGCCTTTAGCAAGACAGCTGCTTATGGGGAGCGAGGGATCCCTAAGGCCTTGTTTGCTGTTTGCACTAATTTCCTCCCATTTATCCCACACTAGGCATCCTCTCTGACTTCACACACTCTGCTTCCTCTGACACAGCCCTCTGGCAGCTCCCAGAGATCTCTGGGCAACCAGGAACACTGCTTGCCTCCTCCCTTCTCTCCGCGGACGGATATTTGGTCCCCTCTGGGTAGCTTTGTAAGACAGTACAGATTGAGTGTAAGCATAAACTTCTGACTGAGCCTAAAGAGAAAAAACAGAGCAGAAGTGTTGGATTAGGAAGCGCAGGCGACATCTCAAAGGAGTTGCCAGGACCCTCAGATCATTAGCTGCTGCTTATTGTCCTCTTTCCTCTGGCGGGCTAACCACAATATCTCCCCTAGCTGGCCACATCACATCCTCCCATGCCTGCCTGCCTGCCTCCCTCCGCTTGTGGGCACAGACAGAGCCCCCCGCTGAGAGACAGACCACCAGAGAATTCCCTCACACACACAAAAAGGCGGATACACATCCTCCCTGGCTCCTAGTGATTTGTCAGTGCTGCTGGCTGGCCCACATTATCCCCTGTCAGTAATGCCCCTGAACACACATTCCAACAGATGACAAGACAGCCTGCTGTTTTCAGCACGCCCATTCAAGCTGGTGTGGCCTTTTCCAAATCTCTGGGAGACATCATGTAATCAAGCATTGAATCCCTTGTATTTTCTACAGTAATGACACAAACTGCATGACAGACAGATGGACGCTGCCCTCAGATACTTCGACAAAGCCAATCCCCTTATTATAATCCGATGAAATTTGCATCCTATACAAGAGATGCCACAATACCCTCAGTATCTGACTCTCTATACACATAGAAAACATGCATGTAAAGTACCTGAGGGACAGTTTAAAGGACGGTCTGGATGATATAAGCCAGTGGTAATTGTTTCAGTGAAATGAGATTTTCAGCTGATGAAACCAGAGAAACACATGGCTACCTTTACAGAAGCTACCTACAGACCACAGGTTAAAGCATCCCAAGTACCGCAATAAGAAAATCCTGAATATAAGAACATGACTGTATATTTGTCACTTTATCAACAATCTCTGTAAGAAGCCTTGACATTTAGCAACACATTTGTATGACAAAGGTTGACCAAATAAGAAAACCCAACGCATAGCAATCATCACAAGACATTCAATGTATTCTTATTAAGAATAGAAAGTTAAAGTATTAAAGTACCATGTCTGGGCTCATCACACCCTTATACTATGTATAGATAGTTGTCCAGACAGCCCCCAGAGGGAGGTAGACATGTAGCGATGCCCCAGAGGGAGACGGTATGATGTCCCAGCAAGGCCATTAGCACCCTGCCTCCAGCTGCCCCTGGGGGTCCACGGAGGAGGAGGAAGAGTAATCAGCCTGTGAGGTGTGACGGGACCACTGAGGGGCTTCACACAGCCGCCCCACAACCCCCTGGGGTTCCCCTGTCCAAGCCCTCATTCTGAATGGCTGGACCCAGTGGGCGGTGTTGGATGGTAGGTGGTGGGCTTCCTCTATTAGCTACCCTCCAAATCAAGTCAGAGCAGAAACACCTTGATTCAAATAAAAACCTTTTTGAGATAATATATATGTTTGAGTTATTTTAAGGCCCAGAAATGAAAAACATGACGTTTTTCTAACCTAGCGTCACGGCAACGAGAGCACACGGCTGGCTACTTTGTTTATACAACGCGCAATAAGGCAGCCTTGACTAAATAACCCTCTCTATCTCCCCATGACAAACATGTACTGTATGAGAGGGGGATCGCTTGGTAAAAATAAAAAAAGTGAAAGAAAGAAGCGGGGAGATGACTTTCTACAGGAGAACAGTGTGCAGTTAGCAGTCATCTCATTGTCTCAGCACATGAGTCTTTATCATGACTCCACAATACCTGCTAGACCTGAACCTACCAGAGAGAGAATCTTTAAATGGAATGCTCTGTCTGAAGTGCACGAACAGAACCCTCCATGCTTAAATAAAAAAGGTGCATAAAAGCTCAATGGACCTCAGAGTATATCATTATGATTTCACCAGGCATAGTAAATGCTAAGTCCTAACATCATAGCAGAGACTATTCATTAAATGTGCCATTTACTATTTGTTCAAGTGTTTTCAAAGAATTCATTAAATTTCACTGGCATTAGACAAGTTCGCAAAGGGATATCAAAGTTGGGATTAAACTTCAAAGTTGAATTCAAGTCACCTGTCAATGTACGTGACGCGAGCCCATGCCAGATCTGCTTGTGTTTAACGATTGGCATGCAACCAAACTTTTAATGGCATTTCCTAAAGTCTCTAATATCCAGACACCCCCCCCCCCCTCACCAACTACTAAATCACTGAAACACAGTCCTCCACGTGGTGACGCTCAAGTGGACGTGAGCAGGCTAAAAGCATTTTCAGGACAAACCCGGCCTTGTTTGACTGGGCAGTCACCTCAGACGGGTCTTGATCCAGTTACAGTGAATATGCACGTTAGTGGGGATCGGGACAGAACACAGTAGTGGGAAGGAGATGGGCTTGTTGCACGAGCAGCCAGGGTTCACTCTCCGGCCAGGGTTCACTCTCCGGCCAGGGTCTGCTCCTCCAGACCCCTGGCACATTAAATATGTCCTCCTAAATGGTGCTGGTTGTGAAAATGAATTCTTGGCATCTGGCGACTTTTTGAGACTGACGGATATGTACAGCGGGCCCATACTCAAGAGGTTACTTTCAGTGCAGGCTGCTGAAAATCAATAGGGCTGTGAATACGCACCACTTAACGCTTTCATAGTCGCTGACGCTGTGCTATTCCTCCTAGCTCTCGTCGTAGAAACAGTGCATTAACAAGAGCACTGGGAAATCAAACACATAGTTTCCTTCCCTAATTATTACTGGTTTGGTATTTAGAGGTCTAACATCAGTTTACCCTTTTTTGGACATTGCTTTTGCCACATTTTCTGTCATTCTTCTCTCTTTCTTTCTCTCTCAGCCTCTCTCTCACTATGCAACCTGGACTGAGAGGAAAATGTAATATATGGTACTAAAATCCTCCACACTCCATGTTACATTACCTTGGCCTACCAATGAAATAGCGGTCTTACAATATATGAATTGTAGGACGTATAGTACATTACGTTTACAATTTGTATGATAAGTTACGAATTCCAATTTGTATGATATGTTAGACTGTAAACTCTCCTTTACATTAAGCATCTCCAATCCAAAATTAAATCTAGAATCGGCTTCCTATTTCGCAACAACGCATCCTTCACTCATGCTGCCAAACATACCCTCGTAAAACTGACCATCCTACCGATTCTCGATTTCGACGATGTCATTTACAAAATAGCCTCCAACACTCTACTCAACAAATTGGATGCAGTCTATCAGTGCCATCCGTTTTGTCACCAAAGCCCCATATACTACCCACAACTGCGACCTGTGCGCTCTCGTTGGCTGGCCCTCGCTTCATACCCGTCGCCAAACCCACTGGCTCCAGGTCATCTACAAGTCTTTGCTAGGTAAAGCCCCGCCTTATCTCAGCTCACTGGTCACCATAGCAGCACCCTCCCATAGCACGTGCTCCAGCAGGTATATCTCACTGGTCACCCCCAAAGCCAATTACTCCTTTAGCCGCCTCTCCTTCCAGTTCTCTGCTGCCAATGACTGTAACGAACTGCAAAAATCACTGGAGCTGGAGACTCATATCTCCCTCACTAGCTTTAAGCACCAGCTGTCAGAGCAGCTCACAGATCACAGCACCTGTACATAGCCCATCTGTAAATAGCCCATCCAACTACCTCATCCCCATACTGTATTTATTTATTTATCTTGCTCCTTTGCACCCCAGTATCTCTACTTGCACATTCATCTTCTGCACATCAATCACTCCAGTGTTTAATTGGTATATTGTAATTACTTCGCCACCAAGGCCTATTTATTTCCTTACCTCATCTGCACACACTGTATATAGACTATTTTCTACTGTATTATTGACTGTATGTTTTTTTTTTCCATGTGTAACTGTGTTGTTGTATGTGTCGAACTGCTTTGCTTTATCTTGGCCAGGTCACAGTTGTAAATGAGAACTTGTTCTCAACTAGCCTACCTGGTTAAATAAAGGTGAAATAAAATAACATAAAAAAAATGTGATAACATATGATATGTTACACATTTTTGCTAACATTGGCATGGATTTTAGTAACATATAATACGCTTTGCTCTAAGACCAGGCTGCACTATAAGGACAGTGACCCATGAAAGCAGGCTGCGCTTGACTGAGGAGTCAACAATAGAGCATGAGCACATATCTCTGGTGTTTATGGGAAAGGAGAGAGTCAAGAGAGAGAGAAGGAGAGAGAAGAAGAGAGACTGTGTGGGAAGGTGTTGGAGGACATGCTGAGCGATGCCATATTTAGAATACATTCACCACACACACACACACACACACACACAGAGTGCCTGGTGGTGTTACTGGCTCCCTATTTACTGGTATGAGATAAAGCTACAGGCATTGTCTTCCTTCCTCTCGCTCGCCACATCAAAACCCCAGAGAGAGCAGGTGCAATGCAGGGAACCTGAGATCTGACAGTGCTGTTCCTGCTGATAAATTATTGAATGGTACAACGGTAGCGCTTTTCAATGGAAAATCACAATACTCTTGGTCTAGGAGAAACCTGCCGCAGATGGAATTCCAGACAAGTCTCCAGATAAGTCAGATAATAAATGTTCCTATTTCTCCCCGGTGACAGTAGTTGACAGAGAGACTAGAGACTATCAGTGTGCTGGGCCCAGGCTAGGGCATACTTTGGGCTTGCATTCCGTTTGCCTCCACCTACAGTAATGATCAGTGTTTGTTTATTCTGTATGGTGTTTAGCTCTAGTTTACATCCCTGTAAAATTGATATCTTCCATACAGGGTTCTAGCCCGATGCGCCCAGAACAGTGTCCCACCACTACAGAGTAACTATAATTCGATACTTGTAATTCTTTAATGCTTTCCTTGTACCTGTTTTTGTCCTGTATAACTGTGTGCTGTTCTTTGGGTGCTGAAATCTGTAGTTTTTAATGAAAACGTCTGTCAAAATGCACCCACTGTTTTCCAATGGAGTAGAAAGTCACGACTTCAAGCGTGCACTACCACTCTATAAATATCCATTATTTAATGCTTACTGTGTACCTGTGCTTGTACTGAGTGTTATAGAGTTGACAGTTAGATTTGGAATCCATAGCTCTTCATAATAAATTGCATTCTATGTGCCCCCTGCCCAAAAAACAAACCGTGCAAAGACGGGCTGCTTCTTCTCCGTTAACAAACAATGGCTCCCTGGGCAGAGGTCGGGTAAATAGCTACTTTTATCAAAAACAACAGATTTTAGCACCCAAGGAAAAGCTTGCAGTCACACAGGACAAACATAGGTACAAGGAAAGCCTTAAAAGAATGACATTATCGACTGATAGCGTTTCCATGTAGTCGGTGGTACACGCCGCCGACACTCAACGTAACTCAACTCTGTTGGATGGAGTTGAGTTTACTAAGCTCTATGGTGCTGGTCAATGTTTCATGCATTTCAATCAAATGATATCAAAAGGAGAAGAGTAGAGCTACTCACCTGTTTAAAGTAGGTCAATGAAGAGAGCAGGAAAACAGCAGCAGGCCATGGAGAAAGAGAGAAAGAGAGAGAGAGAGAGAGAGAGAGAGAGAGAGAGAGAGAGAGAGAGAGAGAGAGAGAGAGAGAGAGAGAGAGAGAGAGAGAGAGAGAGAGAGAGAGAGAGAGAGAGAGAGAGAGAGAGAGAGAGAGAGAGAGAGAGAGAGAGAGAGAGAGAGAGAGAGAGAGAGAGAGAGAGAGAGAGAGAGAGAGAGAGAGAGAGAGAGAGAGAGAGAGAGAGAGAGAGAGAGAGAGAGAGAGAGAGAGAGAGAGAGAGAGAGAGAGATTACTTTACTAATACAGCTCTCATGACACATTTTCAATCTAATGGTGTACGGTACATGTTCGTTCAGTACGTTCAGAACCGACTCAGTTATCTGAATCCCAGTGGAGGCTGCTGAGGGGAGAACGGCTCATAATAATGGCTGGAACGGAGTGAATAGAATGACATCATGGAATCGATGTGTTGGAGTATGTAATACCGTTCCACCTATTCCGCTCCAGCCATTACCACGAGCCCATCCTCCCCAATTAAGATGCCACCAACCTCTGTGCTGAATCAAAAAGAAAATCACGAAACAGTTTAACCCAAAGTGACTGAAGAGTGTAGGCATTTCCCTGTGATCCTGCATGTCATAGTAACGCTAGCATATGGCACTGGTCAGCCTGCTCGCTGGTGATTCTTGTAATTATACCGGAATCATTATTCATTATCGATGAACGAAGGCAGGATGTGGAATCAACGTTTAGGATCCAACAGATTGCCCTGGTAGGTAACTTGGTTAATTTCTCCACTGCCTTTTGGAACGTTTATTTCAGTTGAGGTGAAAAATTAGGGTTTGGCTATCATCCGTTTCATATAGATTTTTCTGTTCAAATGGTTAATTGAAGTTGTTGGGATAGATATGTGTTATTTTAATGGTAGTCCTTCGGCCATGTTTCATTGATGGGCTCAAGATGGAATTGGAGCTCTGATGGACTTCATTTTGAACAATTCAGAGGGCCAGAGTAACAGGCTAATCATCACCAACGTTAAAATCAGATTCCCAAAACCACTTTCTAAAAAAATCTCTGATATAATCTATCCACACACGTCTTCGTCATTATTCCCATGGTTCCCTTTCTGGATTACTGTTGTAATTCATCAGGTTACTTTAAAATACCGCAATTTAAAATGAAATGGGATTATAGTGACAGGGTGATAATCCAGAGGTACTATAGATAGTAATTAGGCCAACCCAAAGAGCATACAATACAGTCGTGGCAAAAAGTTTTGAGAATGACACAAATATAAATTTTCACAAAGTCTGCTGCCTCAGTTTGTATGATGGCAATTTGCATATACTCCAGAATGTTATGAAGAGTGATCAGATGAATTGCAATTAATTGCAAAGTCCCACTTCGCCATGCAAATGAACTGAATCCCCCAAAAAACACTTCCACTGCATTTCAGCCCTGCCACAAAAGGACCAGCTGACATCATGTCAGTGATTCTCTCCTTAACAAAGGTGTGAGTGTTGACGAGGACAAGGCTGGAGATCACTCTGTCATGCTAATTGAGTTCGAATAACAGACTGGAAGCTTCAAAAGGAGGGTGGTGCTTGGAATCATTGTTCTTCCTCTGTCAACCATGGTTATCTGCAAGGAAACACGTGCCGTCATCATTGCTTTGCACAAAAAGGGCTTCACAGGCAAGGATATTGCTGCCAGTAAGATTGCACCTAAATCAACCATTTATTGGATCATCAAGAACTTCAAGGAGAGCGGTTCAATTGTTCTGAAGAAGGCTTCAGTGCGCCCAAGAAAGTCCAGCAAGAGCCAGGACCATCTCCTAAAGTTGATTCAGCTGCAGGATCAGGGCACCACCAGTACAGAGCTTGCTGAGGAATGGCAGCAGGCAGGTGTGAGTGCATCTGCACGCACAGTGAGGCGAATACTTTTGGAGGATGGCCTGGTGTCAAGAACGGCAGCAAAGAAGCCACTTCTCTCCAGGAAAAACATTCAGGGACAGACTGATATTCTGCAAAAGGTACAGGGATTGGACTCATGAGGACTGGGGTAAAGTCATTTTCTCTGATGAATCCCCTTTCCGATTGTTTGGGGCATCCGGAAAAAAGCTTGTCCGGAGAAGACAAGGTGAGCGCTACCATCAGTCCTGTGCCATGCCAACA
The DNA here is from genome assembly GCF_016432855.1 of Salvelinus namaycush. Lineage (NCBI taxonomy): Eukaryota > Metazoa > Chordata > Actinopteri > Salmoniformes > Salmonidae > Salvelinus > Salvelinus namaycush. The sequence continues at coordinate 13,187,596 of NC_052330.1, forward strand.
GTAAAGCATCCTGAGACCATTCATGTGTGGGGTTGCTTCTCAGCCAAGGGAGTGGGCTCACTCACAATTTTGCCTAAGAACACAGCCATGAATAAAGAATGGTACCAACACATCCTACGAGAGCAACTTCTCCCAACCATCCAGGAACAGTTTGGTGACGAACAATGCCTTTTCCAGCATGATGGAGCACCTCGTCATAAGGCAAAAGTGATAACTAAGTGGCTCGGGGAACAAAACATCGATATTTTGGGTCCATGGCCAGGAAACTCCCCAGACCTTTGAGAACTTGTGGTCAATCCTCAAGAGGCGGGTGGACAAACAAAAACCCACAAATTCTGACAAACTCCAAGCATTGATTATGCAAGAATGGGCTGCCATCAGTCAGGATGTTGTCCAGAAGTTAATTGACAGCATGCCAGGGTAGATTGCAGAGGTCTTGAAAAAGAAGGGTCAACACTGAAAATATTGACTCTTTGCATCAACTTCATGTAATTGTCAATAAAAGCCTTTGACACTTATGAAATACTTGTAATTATACTTCAGTATTCCATAGTAACATCTGACAAAAATATCTAAAGACACTGAAGCAGCAAACTTTGTGGAAATTAATATTTGTGTCATTCTCAAAACTTTTGGCCACGACTGTACACTACACCAACCCCATGCTCCTTCACTCCTAGACACATGGCAGGATCCATTCTGATTGGAGGGTGAAGAGAGGTCCACCACTTTGGCACAGTGTGCTCGGGCCAAGATTAATTGCTCTCCGTGTTAATTTTGAGCTCGCCCCCTACACAGCATGTCTCCATTGATTAAAATTAGCTTGATTTTGTGCTTTTCTTTGTTCATTTAGCTGGGTAATTGATGGGGATCGTTGGCTCGTTTTAGGATAGTGCTGGATACACACTGCCGGCCCAGGCACTCCTCGCATCTCTGGCTACTAAATCATTCTGTTTGCAAGTTGTCCCCGAGGGCACTTTAATGAGGGGAGGGCACCACACAGTAGCTCCTACTATGGTCCTCTCTTCTCCTCTCTCACTTCAACCATGTCTGACACCTGCCTGCCTGCGCTCCCTCATCCATCCATACTTACACAACTAGATCTGCCACAGACTCTGACTCAAGTCCTTTTGTGGGCAACTTTTTCTGTTCCCTTTTTTATCTTTTAATGCCCTCTTTTCTTTTGAAATGGAATTCCATCTAAACTTTTTATTCACTAAAAATGCTCCTCATTGTGACATTTCATAATGTCTTTTTAGGGCTCGAGGTGGCAAATAAATAGCTACAATGTCTCACATTGGGTCTGCTGCTTGTTCCTTTTATTGTATTTATTCAAGCCCCAATCTATAAAGAAGTCACACAGAGATGAAAGCAAGCACACCATGGACAAACTCTTAAAAACACCACATGACCATTTCACCATGTTATTTCTTCATAGCAGGGATATGGTGGAGTGTATTCTATTGTCCAATAATAAAGCTGAAAATAATACATTTGGAATTATTCAGACGTGTTCTAATAAATCTTATAGTTGCTGTAATGAATCAAAATTACACATTAATGGTACCAATTAAGGTTACAGTTACAGACGTATTGCATCAGATGGAAAGTATTGCAGGATTATTACATACGTAGATGTACAAGTCCGCTAAGAAGCAGTGTAAATGAGGAAGTCGATCTAGGGCACACAAGCAGTAATTGCCTTCCTATGTGCCCCTCTGTAACGGAGTCACTGGCCACTTCTCATTGAGCCACTTGAATGCATGTCCTGTGTTTGATGGTGTGACTGCTCGAATGACGCAGGCCTATTTCAGGAGAGTGGCCCTCTGTGGGCTGGACCCACTTTAGACCCCAGGGGCTCCTGCAGGATGAAGACTAGTAGTCTGGTAGACCTCGAAACCAAAGAGCTGCTACTCTTAACTATTGAGTACCCATGTAGCACTTCCTATCCCTCTTTATTTCTAGATACACCAACTTCTTTCCCTGATCAATACCCTAATACACTCTGACCCATACAGGCACGGCCATATTGAATTAACACAGAACCCACTGGGCACAGACGTCAATTCAAGGTCTATTCCACGTTGGCTCAACGTAATCTTATTGAAATGACGAGGAAACCACAGTAATTCAACCAGTGTGTGCCCAGCGGGAAGTCTTTCCTTTATTCCCACTCACTCTCCTTATGCTCTTGGCTGTTAACCTTTCCTATGGAGGGTTTGTATTGTGTACTGTAGAGTACAGTAAAAGCGCACAGCCCCTCTGAGGGCTAGCCTATCTTCCCTGTTCCTGTGTTACATCAGACAACTGGTCTGCAGCACTATCAATAAGACTCTGGTTTAAATAATACAGCCAGTCCTGACAGTGTAGACACTGATTCACAATGAGTTCCCCCCTTCCCCTACTAGATCTGTTATTCCTGATGGGTACATGACAAGCGACGCACAGGTGGCTACATTAAAAGATGAACTGCCTTCAGAATGAATAAACTCACAGAGCGAAGGCAGTCATGTCGCGTGTCTATTTTTACTTCTGTGTCATTACAGCTGTTTATTTGAAACGATCAGATTACTTCCACTGAGTAGACGAAAAACAACTTTAAACACGTTTCACTAGAGAAATATGTGAGTGTGAAGAGTAATTGGCAATAAGCATCGAAAATATTCAAGCATCTGAGAATGTTCTTCAAATTGGTATCCTCTCACAACCATCACATGGTAGGGGTACTACCTAGGGTCAAACAGTCTCCTACAACATCGTTTTCCAATTATATATATATATTTTTTATCTCTAGTCAATTCCCACAATGTCTCCCACCCTGAGGGGTTTCTCTCTGTTCCCCTCTCAATTCAACCTCTGCTTCCGACACAAAACAACCATCACACAAGCCATTCGCAGTTCTCACAGACACAGATTCATACAGTCACCAGCAACATATGGAGATCATTTCAGTAACGCCAGTGTACCTGTAATCCAGATCACATTGCAGTAATGAAAACTTGGAAGGAAAGCAGTGATTTCATCAAGGAACTTTTAGGGGGATGATTAAATTAATAATTTTAACAAATCAAATTGAGCTGTCGCCCCGGTGCCCAATCTGCATTGTTGGCAATCTCTCATAAGTAGCTTTCAATTTATGCAAATGTCAGCAGAATAAATCTGGCAGAGGCCCGCCAAGGCAGGATCAGATAGTCATAGATGTTTAGTGGCCTTTTCAGCGTTATAAAACACAGAGGCCTGCTCATTAGGATGCTGTCAGGGTAGCAGGCCCGTGCGACAGAGGATGTGCTCAGGGGAAGTTGGAGCCACAGCATTAATCAGACATTCAACATGCTTCTGCAGACGTATGTGCTGAGGAGACACACATCAACCAAGAACAAAGTGTCATCGCCTGGCCCTGTGCAACACAGCACACCGGCCATGACTGAAGGCTACTACAAGTTGAGCACTGCCAAGAAAATCTATGTTTCTTTCTTTGAACCTATTCTCTGTGCTACAAGGCACCTGCAAGGCATATGAGCATGCTATCTGGCTAGCTACTTGTTAGCATTCAGTAAGGTGGTCATGATGAGATGTCATTTGAGGAGACAGTACAGTACGGAGGTAGTGACAGAGATATGATAACTGCTATTTATGCTGCACTGCATGCTAATATAACATGACATGCATTTTTACATAGGTTGTGGAATGGTACTTCTTTCCAAGATGTCACTTATTAGAGAATATAAGGATAGACTCACTGGCCTCAAGCCCTACAGTGTAAACTGTCCTATTCCCTGTCCTATTCCCCTTCTGTCCTCTACTCTGAACCCCCCATATCCATTATCCATTCTGAATGTTAAGAGCGTCAACATGCGGAAATGTTAAACATTCATTGAGTACAGAGTAGGGATTGGCATAGTATTCAATTACTTGAGTGAGTGTTCATTTTTGGAGAAAAACAATAGAACTATTTTAATAATGAAAAAGCTGTCTAAATTAAATTTGAATTATCCTTGTGACATTGTTACCTACAAGCATATACCATGACATTTGAAATTCTTAATTGAATAAAACAAGAAACTTTTGAATGTTTTTATAACGGTGCTGAGCAGTACTTCATTGGTATACTATTTTCCCCACTTCAAAAAGCAATTACAGGCACCCGCCTAAAATAGTTTCCACAAGACCTGACACAGATCAATGCAAAACACTCACCAGAAAACCTTTTGCATCAGAATCAATAACATTATGGTGAAATTCTCTTTCACTGTTGCTGTCAGTCAAAACCAGCAGAGAAAACCAGCCTGTCCACTGTTGACGCAAATGCACATAGCAGAGGTAATTTTGATTGGTCAAGAGAGTCAAGAGCAATTGTTCCATTTCATTTTTTAACATTTTGACTGTCTGGATATTTAATGATATTATTTGAATAGTAAAATCATTTAAAATGCCCAGTCCCTAGTTCAGAGAGTTTACTCGGGGATGGCAGAGTACCAAATGACTAGGCCACGGAGATTAGGGCAGTAGCCACAGTAGCTAGCCTGGTATACCCTGAAGGGGTTAGAGTGGCTAGATAGTGTAAATGCTAGATAGTAGCGCCCCGGAGGTGCTAGGGATATGCTCCAGGGTACAGGCCTTTGATTTCACTGCCATCCCAGAGTGGCCTCTTAATATGAAACTGCTCGCTCAGATAGAAAAGGGACCCCTACAGTGGACACGGGACTGGAATCAGAGCTCTGCTTGTCAACATGGCCTTGATCTCCTACCCTGAGCCTCATACACTGTGTCAGGTAAACACTGCACTGTACCACACAAAACAAAGCAGAAGCAAATGAGAAACACAAACTTGAGTAAACCGTTGGAGCCTGAGCTGTGTGTTCTCTGTGTTGAGTTGAGTGGCGGTACCTCAGATGTTTAGCCGTGGCTCTGTGTGTTTCTGGCAGGAGGACGTCCACATTAACTAAATCGGAAATAAACATTTCAATATAGCAGGGAGTTGATGTGTTTATTTTTTTCACTCAGTTATTTCAAATGAGCCACTGGTTGTGTTTTGTTTTCACTTTCAGACGATACTTTCAGCACACGTTATCAGCACACTCCGTTCCGACACTTAATGGCCAAACTGCTATGAAGCAGTGACAGACACTCATATCGCTCAAAGCCTCTGTGGTCATCTCCAACTAAAGGAGCACACTTTGTCATAATCACATACTTCTTGTCATCACAGAACAGAAAACGGAATAATTTACTTGAAACTCTTCCGTACATAGTACAAAACGATTCTAGATAAATTGAAGACTCGCTTCTCTAAGAATGTTTAACCTACACTCACTTTTTTTATAGTGAGGGCTGTTGTTTTCTTTTCATGGTGCTCTGAGTGAGGGTTGACATTACCTAATGAGCAGAGTATTTTGTACTTCCAACCATGTTGGATTAGACATGAATCTCTTTTTAAAACCGTTTGACTAGCAGAGATAACCATTGGGAGAGCGCAGCTCAGTGAGTGGGTTCTCAATTACTGCAGGGCCCATACGGCTGCCTGGCGCGGCTCAACGTAAGCTGTCTCAGAACGCACAATCCTGAGATACAGTGTGTGTCGAGGGAGGACGTCAAAATCTGTGTTTATTTGAGAGAATGCTGCTGTGGAAAGAAGTGCTCGGTGTGTGACTGTCTCTCTGTTAGAGGGCACGGAGCATGGAGGATCCATCCAGCTGGTCCATGCTGCTGCTGGCCTGATACAGGCTGATGACATGGCCAGTAGAGCAGAACCACCCAGACTAACACACAGGTGCTCAGCAGATGAGACCCCACATGACCAGCCAGCGCACGTCGTGTTGAGGTGAGACGAGCGTTAGTGCACAGTCCTGTCCAGAGCTCACAGAAACACAGTGGTTTTAGACTGGGAAATGGAGGGAGGGTATAACCGGTGTTGTTGACATGCATCCCTTATTTGAGGAGAACAGGTTTGTTTATAGGCCTATGAAGATGTCCTCAAGCAGTCTGATACTTTGATTTGCTTAACACTTTTTGGGTTACTACATGATTCCATATCTGTTATTTGATCGTTTTGATGTCTTCACTATTATTCTACAAATGCAGAAAATAGTACAAATAAAGAAAAACCCCAAAAGTTCAAACTTGACTGGTACTGTATATTTGTATGTATGCATGTCTGTATGTAAGCCAAAAGCTAGTCTTTTTCCATGTCTGGAGCTAGTCTGGAGCTAGCTTGAGATGCAGACAGGTTATTTGAACGGCTGTGCTAATATTTTTTGCCACATACCCAGAGGGTAGTATATTTGCAAACATCACGAGGAGCGTGGTATTTTACATCAACCCTCCAGGGGAGCCATCTCTGGTGCCAAAAATAACCCCCTTGAAGTTTAGGTCTGGTCCACTTTCTTCCCCTTCAAACTATTCGACATTGTAATAATTTCCAACTCTGGAGTCAAAGTATTCTGTGGATATGGGTGCAGCAGTTGCTTTGAGAAACTTCCCATCCTTCGAGAAACATCCCATCCTTATTCTAAACACAGCACTTCATAGAGCAGTGGCAAATATTACAAATATTAAAACAAGTTTCCCTGCTGAAATAACTTGTCATGCAAGAAGCTCTCTGTAACCAGAAGTGAGGTTACAATACTGTCTGCCTTTGTGAGAAACAACGCAAGACAATGCACAGCAGAGGCAATTAATGCTACTGAAAGAAGCAAACCATTCAGTAAATGAAAGTGTAAAGCCTTCTGCAGTGGCTTAACACAGCCCATTATAATGTGGCTTACACAGGACCATGCCCTATTCCATATGGCCCGGTGCCGGGGAAACGGTTCACTAGGCGGGAATAAACAAAACAGCTCACAATAAGCCAGGGACTTGTGGCACAGTCAACTGTCACTCTCAATTGTGGAGTCACTCAGATGTCTCCTTATCCTGTCAGAAAAAGCAGGCTTCTTATTTCACACCGAGTGCTTCCCCTAATTACCACTGTAATGTGAACAATGCCAATTTACATAGCCAATCCTATCTGGAATAGCAGCCCCTCTATAGGCCTGGCACACTGGCATTCTCTGAGCGGCCCTCGGCGGCAGGCATGGGGCTCAGGCGGACCCGGTGAGCCTCATCCTCCCCTTCCTTCCTCTTCCTCACTGTAATGATGCAGATAATAGGCTGCTTCACACTCCACTGTAGCAAAACTGAAATCCAAACACGGTTTATTTAAAAATCTAAAGCATTTACCTCTGGGTTTTCCCTCCTCTCCTCTGAAGTTGACGATGTGGCATGGGTGTGCTGTTGCCTGAACAGTGAATTCTCAGCTAAACAGATGCAGGTTTGGAAATGCATCGCTTTTGGTTTTTAATCTGTATATATATATATATATTTATAATTTCTTTCACTTGATGGAATTTTGGGGTTTGACTTTGATACGGTCCTTTCAGGCTGACTAAAGAAATAATTCTACCTGATCCAACAGAACAAAGAAGCTCTGGGAAATTATACAGTTTAATGTTGTCCTTTTCTTCAGTCTACAAAAAGTGCAAAAGGATTCACTTCTTTTTGACTAATCCCTCATTTCAGAAAGTAAAAAAAAATAGCAAGGCGGTTTTAATTACATGCACGTTGGCCTTCCATAAACACGCTAGGAAACAAGCTTAGGATTTCCAGGGGTGACTAATGACGGTTCTCTATATACTGATTCATATTGATGAGGCTGACGTATGATGTATTCTGATGGGTGGTCACAAGAAATCCTCTCACTCCGTACTGAACAACGGAACCAAAAGCACATAATGACTTCAGATGATAGATGGCGAGAGTCGACAGTGCTTCAAGTCACAGGACGATGCTAAGCTGCCGCCTGCTATATCAACATATGTAGACATCTGTCTCCACCAGATTGTTATATGGTCAGCTCTGTAGAGGGGAATTTCTCCGTCTGAAATATGTGAAGTCAGTCTCAGATGATGGAGGATCTCTGGGCTGGCCTGACTTCAGTTATCTTCTTCACGGTCTGTCAGTAAGCTGATGAGGGCATCAGAGACAGTAGATCACATTCCTCTTGACCAATCAGTGATCTGATCGAGCTAAACTCTGACTCAAACACAGATTCAGAAGAACATGACGTTAGCCTGTCATCTCTGCACGGCCCAGACAATTCCACCTTCCATATCATCCTTATAACACACTCAGAATATCCTGCACTTCCAGTTCCAATCCAGCCAGGAGAGCATTAGCATCAGTGACTGTAATTCAAATGAACGGTTGCCCATCATCATCATCATCATCATCACAGTCTTCCACCACAACCAGGCTGTTGCTCACCCCTCTATCGTAGGAAGTGATATGATTAATTCTGCTGTTCATGCAAGTTCACAAGTCTGTTGTAATACAGCAAGAACCAGAGTCCTAGTTTGGATTCCTAAACCGTGCTCATAAAACCTAGGGGAGCCTGGAAGCCTGGCCCACAAGGTTAGGTTTGTTCTAGTGTGTGATCAAGTGAAGAACCGATCTCTCTGTCTAAAAGTGTCACCCGCGTTGGGATGTGAGAGCGTGTGTATAAGCTGGTTCTAGAAGAACGGAAGTCTTTTGACAAATGGTTATTTTAAACTCCAGAGAAATATGCATTGCTAAATAATCAGAACACTGTGGAAAACATCCAAAGAAAATTCAGGCAAAAGAATTGGTGGAGTAATGAACCATTCTAAGGTGCAAGCTGTTAAAATTCACACACGTTTTTTACTCATAACATGTGCCATTTTGGATTCTGATGCTGGCACTAAAAGATACTCAAGACGACTCAGAGTATGACAAAAATATGTGTTGGGACTTGAGAATTAATATAGTGTAATTTCTGTTTTAAAAAACAACTACAGAGCACATACAGGGCCTTCAGAAAGTATTCACACCCCTTGGATTTTTCCACATTTTGTTGTGTTACATCCTGAATTTAAAATGGAATAAATTGAGATTTTGTGTCACTGGCCTACACACCATACCACACGCAATATGTTGAAATGGGATTAATAAAACATGTATTCAACCCATTTGTTATGGCAAGCCTAAATAGGAATAACACTGTTATCAACAAGTCACATAATAAGCTGCATGAACTATGTGTGCAATAATAGTGTTTAACATGATTTTTGAATGACTACCTCATCTCTGTACCCCACACATGCAATTATCTGTAAGGTCCCTCAGTTGAGCAGTGAATTTCAAACACAGATTCAACCACAAAGATCAAGGAGGTTTTCTAATGCCTCGCAAAGAAGGGTAACTATTGGTAAAAAAAGCAGACATTGAATAAACCTTTGAGCATGGTGATGTTATTAACTACACTATGGATGGTGTATCAATACAACCAGTCACTACAAAGATACAGGAGTCCTTCCTAACTGTTGCTGGAGAGGAAGGAAATCGCTTAGGGATTTAACGATGAGGCCAATGGTGACTTTAAACAGTTAAAGTCTAATGGCGTCGATAGGAGAAAACTGAGGATGGGTCAACAACATTGTAGTTACTCCACAACACGAACCTAAACGACAGAGTGAAAAGAAGAAAGCCTGTACAGAATACAACTATTCCAAAACATCACTCCTGTTCGCAATTAGGCACTAAAATAAAACTGCTAAAAAATGTGGCAAGAAATGTACTTTATGTCCCAAATACAAAGCGTTATGTTCGGTGCAAATCCAACACATCACTGAGTACCACTCCTCATATTTTCAAGCATGGTGGTGGCTGCATCATGTCATCGGCAAGGACTAGGGAGTTTTTAGGATAAAAATAAATGGAATAGGCCAAAGAGGAAAACCTGTCTGCTTTCCAACAGACCCGGAGACAAATTCACCTTTCAGCAGGACAAGATCTTAAAACATATATATAACTAATATAGACTGTGTACAAAACATTAGGAGCACCTCCTCTTTCCATGACAAACTGACCAGGTGAATCCAGGTAAATGCTATGATCCCTTATTGATGTCACCTGGCAAATCCACTTCAATCAGTGTAGATGAAGGGGAGGAGACCGGTTAAAGAATGTTAAAGCCTTGAGACAATTGAGACATGAATTGTGTATGTTTGCCATTCAGAGGGTGAATGAGCAAGACAAAAGATGAACGAGGTACCATAGTGGGTGCCAGGCGCACCGGTTTGAGTGTGTCAAGAACTTCTACGCGCACCGGTTTGAGTGTGTCAAGAACTTCTACGCTGCTGGGATTTTCACCATCAACAGTTTTGTGTATCAAGAATGGTCCACCACCAAAAGGACATCCACCCAACTTGACACAACTGTGGGAAGTAAACACGGGCCAAAATCCCTGTGGAACGCTTTCGACACCTTTAAGAGTTCATGCCTCAACAAACTGAGGCTGTTCGGAGGGCAAAAGGGGGTGCAATTCAATATTAGGAAGGTGTTCTTCATGTTTTGTACATTCAATGTACACTAGAGTTGCTTACCAAGACGACATTGAATGTTCCTGTGTGGCCTAGTACAGTTTTGGATTAAATTGGCTTGAAATCTATGGCAAGACTTGAAAATAATGGGCAAATATTGCACAACCAGTTGTGCAAAGCTCTTAGAGACTTAAATCAAATCAAAAATCAACCATAATGGCACTGACAGATATGACAGCTCTGCTTCTAGCTCCTAGACTTACCCAGAAAGACTCAGCTGTAAACGCTGCCAAAGGTGATTTTCACATGTATTGACTCAGGGGTGTGAATACCTATGTAAATTAGAGATTAAATTTTCAATAAATGTACAAAGATTTCAAAAACATGCTTTCCCTTAGTCATTATTGGGTATTGTATGTAGATGGGTGAGAGAAAACTAGATATTTCATTCTGAATTCAGGCTGTAACAAAACGTGGAATAAGTCAAGGCGTATACATACTTTCTGAAGGCACTGTACACGCATAACAGCAAATAAAGTGTACCTATTCAATTAGTTCACTAATGAAAATCCGACGGTAGCACCTTGTAATATGGATCACTGTAGGTGTATGTTAATAAAGAAAGCATTTAATCCGATACAACATGTCTAATTCACACACGGCACCTGCTGGCGTGCTTCGGAGGCGGCGCCAATAATCGGTGTGTGTACGGGGAGATCTCTCACTCACGTCACTGACTTGGTGTCTGTCGGCTGCTATCAGACACATCCCTGACACCTCCACAACTCCCATCTCATCAGAAGGCACATCTGTTGTCTCTAGAAAGGAAGTAGAGCCTGAACACTTGTGAGCTCCACCACGTACCTTCACAAACAAACAGACGTTTCAATCCGGCAAGGATCTTCGTCAGCTCATTTCGACCTTCAACCATCTGTCGTCTCTGCCATCTCTCCTCTATTAAATCGATGTGCTTTTTCATCCCTATAAAAGCAACTCCATTATCGCAATACATTATCCTCCTACAGGTCTCTTTGTCAGTGTCACTGATGATTTGGTTGCAACAAGTGTTACACACATTATATAAAAAAGGTGAAATGAGGTATATTAGCTAACAGATCAGATGACTGATTTGGGATCAGGTCAATGGAACTGTTACCCAAAAGTATTGCACGAAGGCACATGAATGACCATGATGCTGCCAGCCTGCAACAATTATGGACAGAGACATTTACTTGACTGCTAAAGTGGAAATGGAGGTCAACCAAAGGAACTTATTGTCCTCCATTCTCACCTAGTAGTTTTAGAGGCAAAATGTGCAGAAAGCTGATGCAATACCTGACATCCTGCTGTGGAGTATGTACAGAGGGTACAGTATACTGTGGATGGTATGGCGCCTCATATCAAAGGCCTCAGAGAAGAAGAGACCTTCAGGGGCTATGGAGAAGATCTGATATCCCGCTCAATCCATGTCATTCACATCAAATGGGAAAATATTTCAGATTTTAATGGATGAAGCTAAAAAAAAAAATCGGCCTTGAAAGCTTGAGCTACACCACTAGCCGTCAGCAGCTAGACCCAACAGGAGTCGTTTTTAAAGCCTTTGATCAAGAACATACCAGCAATTTCCTCCTGAACATCAGATTGAATGGAGAGGTCAGATATTTAAGCCCGATGTGGTCTTCACTAGAATCCCTGGATGCTGCTGCACGCCGTCCTCAAAGATGACCCAGACAAGACCTCAAACAAGACCTAGTCGTAATGCTACAGCTAGCAAACGGCTACACAAAGGGTAACACCATATTTCAATTCAGTACCATTGTGTCCCGCTGTACAGCCACTCACCTCAGGTACATCAATCCCCTGTTCCTACTCCACCAGGGATTAAGCTTTAGCTGGAGAAGCAGGCAAACAATTGCTTTCAAGGGGGGGGATTTGAATAGAGCTGAGTTTCAATGATTCATTACTCAATGACTGCCGTGCTTCATGAAACATGCTTTAAAAAAAACACGGCACAGGCAAGGGGACTGCTACATTAATAATGAACACTTTGACTATAATGTTATAGGCTGCCAGGAGAGAGGTGCTCCATTCTTGTGTGAGATAAGCGGCTACTTAAAAGCATATCTTTGCTGAGAAAAATAATAATTTTGCAAAAATGTTGTGTTCATTCATTGTACCCTATTCCTTTAATTATTTACACTTTGACATGACACCTCTGGCTGTTTTAGAGTGGAAACATACTGTATTTATTATACACTGAGTGTACAAAACATTAGGAACACCTGCTCTTTCCATGACAGGTGAAAGCTATGATCCCTTATTGATGTCACCTGTTATATCCACTTCAATCAGTGTAGATGAAGGTGAGGAAACAGATTAAAGAAGGATTTTTAAGACTTGAGACATGGATTGTGTTTGTGTGCCATTCAGAGGGTGAATTGGCCATACAAAAGATTTGAGTTCCTTTGAATGGGATATGGTAGTAGGTGCCAGGTGCACCAGTTTGAGTTTGTCAAGAACTGCAACACTGCTGGGTTTTTCCTGCTCAACAGTTCCCCATGTGTATCAAGAACGGTCCACCACCCAAAGGACATCCAGCCAACTTGACAACTGTATTTTGTATTTATTATGGATCCACATTAGCTGCTGCCAAGGGGGTCCGGCAAATGCCCCGACGAATTGAGGCTGTTGTGAAAGCAAAAGGGAGTGCAACTCAATATTAGGAAGGTGTTCCTAATGTTTCGTACACTCAGTGTACTGTATATACCTTTCATACTCAGACCAAAAGCTCACTTGCTTTTTCTTTGTACATCTGAAAAGGGGTAGAGGTAAAAAAAAAAAAAACAGGGTTTATTAAAACCCACCTAAAGACCTAGTCAAGATTCCTGCATTTTCACAGACCTTGTATACACTTCCATAAACAAGGGGTATACCTGCAAGAAAGTGGTAAATAAGGGGATGTTTGAAAGGGGGTCATATAAGCATGGCCTTATATTTTTTACAGACAATATACCACATCTCTCTGATATGTGTATATGAAAGGGATAACATAGAACAGCAGAGGTTATTCCATACCATTATCATCAGTGTGGTTTATTCACTGATCAACAGTAAAGTTGGTCATTTGCAGTGTGTACAGTATGTCTAACAAATGAGAAATATCATACAGAGAGGGGGGAGAGAGAAAATCCCATACTGTGTAATATTTAAATATAGGGTAAACATTCTCAGATTGTCAACTCTCTGTGGTGATGAAGACAGACCACATTATGGTCAGCTGGGTATTAGAGCCCAGTTTAAAGCCTGGTTGCCAGGTTGGGCCCATATTGTCCCGGAGAGCTATGCTGAGTGTCCAATGGGGGATCAATTAGAGCAGTCTTTGGGTTGGAATTCTCCATGCTGGCTCTTTTTCACACTGACCACCTGTGAGGCACTGAAGCTTGCATAATGAATACAGACTCCGGGATAGTGTAGTAGGAGACGTAGTGTAAACAGCCTGGGAGCTGTTTGGGATGCAGTCATCAGGGAGCCATGTTATCGCTGTGAAATGAACACACAACAGCCAAGGCACGCTCCTCAGAACAGACAAAACCAGGCTCTCAATAACCATGTTTCAACCCACAGTGTTTGAGTTGTCATACCTTATATTTAAAAAAATCACGACAGCTGTGATGGAAACAGGACGTTTCGGTACAATTGTATAACTAAGATAATTTGCTCGTTCGACACGGTGGGATCTTTTTCTGTCTGTAAAATGAATTATGCCAGAAATAGTGGAAACGCCTTAATGTGCAAATACTGATATAACCATCATCCCGAAGTCAACTTGGAGTCATGCGATGACATGGTGTGTGGTCCTCCGACTATGACTCTGGAAACCATGCAGTTTATTAGGCTACAGATGAAATAAATACTGCTGAACTTTACCCGTGGTGAAAGTGCACAAGTATCTCGATGCTGGAGCGCGCGTTCCAAAACCAGAGTCGGCACACTTGCCATTTAACGCAACAGTTTTTGTGACAAAACTAGAGTTGAAAATGCAATGGAAACACATTGAACTTTAGATTTTTATTTGGTACATGAAAGATTAAGCGAAAAAGTACATTTTGTTTGCACTACGTCATCACGCACTAACTTTTATGATGGGATAATGTGCATATTTTCTTTATGCGTATTTTAGAATAGTCACATGTAAATCTGTCACCAATTGGATGGAAACCCAGCTATAGATGGAGACTGATGGGGGAAAAAAGGAGTCGAAGTCCCTGTCTCAAATGATAGCCTTCCCCATTTCCTATAATGAAATACTTTTGGTCAGAGCCCTATAAGTAGTGCACTATTAGGCTATATAGGAACTAGGGTGTCATTTGGTTGCCTAGCTCTCTCACGTGGCCTTGCTTTCTCCTGAGGTGGCTGTTCTACTGCCTGAGTTTACTGAGCAAGCACATATGGGTTTACACCAGGATCTTTCTCGAGCACATAAACCTCCACCTTTGCCACTTGTTGGAGCCGTATGCTTGATGCAAGCAGAAGGGGCAAAGCACAAAACCTTAAATCCAAACTAATTTGTCAGCACATCAGCCACTCTCCTGGATGAAAACTGACTTCAATAACGGACAGGGTCATCCATTTTCCCTCAAAGTAAAAAACAATATAATATATCTGTATATAGAGACACAATCTGGCCCTTTTCTAGGATTGTCACAAGTTGAATGTATCTGAATGCACGCACAGGTTGAGACAAAATTATTTCAATAACTGACGTGAGCATTTCATGCATTTACCTCAGAAATAAACAATTTGATGTATAGAACTAGAAAGACTAAAACAAGGAAGGTATAACATTCCTATACGTGTTCAAGGTCTCAGGTATGCACTGACATATTTGAGACGAGTCCGAATAAAAGTACTGTAGACTCCACCACCACAGTGCTGTGAGACCTCACAGAGAGCAGCGAGGGTACCTGTCCTTGACAGCCTGGGCAGACATGACACGGAGGGGGGAGTCTGGGGCTTAAGGTCCTTACCTACATCCATCCCTCAGCACCTCTAGCTGCACTGGGCTAGTCATGGCCCAGGGACAATTGTTATGAGAGTATGTAGGTTAGAGGAGGTTCGATAAGGAGGAGCACAGTGCAGAGCGATGCAGCTAGACCAGCCGCGAAACACTGCCCATACTCATTTAGTCATAGCCGTCACTGGAACAGGGGGTCTGCCACTGACAGGAGATAAGAGAACGTGTAATCTTAGACATTGTCATGGGTTTGTCCACCTTAAGTTTCTTTACTGAAAGGTTCAGTCGACCACTCTCACTTCCCATAAAAATGACAATCACGAGGGTCGAATCACTCCAATAGCTTAGTTTGATGCAGTATGTGCAACATTTGTGATGAATTGACATGGGCAATACATCAAAATGGGGTTAAACTTGCTCTCTGAATGAACCAATGAACAAAACACTACATTAGTTTCCATAGCTACTGTAGTAGTGTAAACTGCCATCCATTTCTCTAGCTAACTAAACTCCACGGTGAAGAATACTTCTGATGAACTCCAACGGAGTGGAGCAGAGACACGGCTTTGTGGAATTCAGCTCCGACTACATCAACTCGACCAAGGTCAATACAAAAATAAAAAATAAAAATGTAATTCTGAAATTCTAACTATGTACCCATGTTTGTCCTCTGTAGTTACCTGCTTTTGTTTGCTGAAATCCATACGTCTTCAATAATTGATCAAATACAACCACCAACAGTTTCCTTGTTGAGATTCAATTGGCACATGCACATTTGCTCTGAGTTGCCATCTTAGAGCAACAGCAATGAGCAAACAGTCGGCAGTTGTACTTGATCAACGTTTATAGAGAAAGTTCCCCATAAACTTCCTTCCCCATGGAGTGGTGTGGTATTGACAATGAAACAAGAGCACATACTCGAAACAACCTGCCAAGCACCACACTTAATAGCACTACAGCTCCTGATTTTCACTGAACAGAATTCCTTTTCAACAGCTGACATTCACAGAGAGGACCGGGCGGGCGGGCACACTACAAGCAGAACCAAGATGCCGTCGCTCACTCCAAAACCCACAATGGCGAGGGCTGGAGGTGAAATGATTTCATCATTCAAAGTGACAGGCTCTAATGACAAGAGATCCACTAATAAATCATTACAACGTGCAGCGGCCTATCTGAACAGTCCTGTGTTTGCCTGCCTGGGCCTCACCAGCACCAACACCCTTCTGTCCTGACCATTTGACAAAAACCTTTAACCTGCCTATTATGTTTCCAGGGGGTTCTATCCAGCGGCCCCCAACCAAACTACCAAACTACAGGAAGCATGAGAGTCTTTTCTGGGTCAGATTTGATGAGCACATCTGCTAGAAAAAGCAGACATTCACTAAAAAGACTGAGGTTAAAATCCCGGAACTTCGTCTCAAGTACTGTTTTTGCCGGGAGAAAGCCTACTCCAGTGAAATAAGGCAGACAAATGAAAGACAACCCACACACTGTAGTGCCTATGTGATATAAACCTCTTTCTTTGCCCACAGGTGGACCAAAACAGACTAAAAGCTCCAACGGCAGCTGCTTCCCTTTGTCATCTCTGAAAACGGATTTGTCATTAATCCTGATGTAGGGTGTGCAGAGGGACTCCCACTCCCATCTGCAATGAATACATCAGGTGCTGGTGCCACATGGAGCCCTGATATGCTGATTGGTATTCAGTGTAATGAAGCTGTTTTTGCTGTCAGAAGACATGTTTAATAAAAAGGCAGTGATTTCTAGCCGCTAGCCCCTCACCCTTCTGCTGCCAAACAATGGGCTCTATGGACAACAGCTGGGTGTCAGCAGCTGGACGGGATTACTATATTTACATACTGAATTGGCCCCCGAGCCTCTTCTGTTCTGGGGCAACTGAATAAAGCATTGTATGTGGATGGGGATGGGAAGGCTACAATGGAAGCGTGTTTGTACATTTCTAAGAGAAAGAGAACGCATATGGCTCTGTTATTTAGGATTGTGTGACACCTTCTCCCATGGGGGACAGACAAAATGATGCCAAAGAGCGGCAACAATGCAAATAATGGAACATAATTTGCCAGACAATTTGTTGTCTGAAACTGCATTCTATTGTCCCATCATAAAGATGAGGAATGTACTTATGTAAACATACAGGCTATTAAGATAGGAACATAAAAATGGAAGCTACTATAAACCAAGACATTTCATTGGGTTACCCTCAACTTGACCCGTGTGCCCTTTCTTATACCCAATCCAATACAGAGGTCTAATGTGAGTAGTGGGAAAACAGACCGCTCGTCTATGAAGGACATTTGGAAAACACAAGTGCAACAGGATTATGTGAAAATGCGTCACATGGTCATTTCCCTCCATATTCTCCCACAGAAATAGACTGATTGTTTTGGTACAAACTTTACTTGCTAAATATCCTATGCTATTGCTAGTCCAATCAAACATTGTGCTTTATATATTGAGTGGGCACAAATCACATCATTTACAGTACCTTCAGAAAGTATTCACACCAGTAAGGAAGGACGTACCTTTGTAGTGACTGGGTGTATTGATACACAATCCAAAGTGTAACTTCACCATGCTCAAAGTCATATAATGGTTTTTATTTTTACCCGTCTACCAATAGCTGCCCTTCTTTGCGAGGCATTGGAAAACCTCGCTGGTTTTTGTGGTTGGATCTGTATCCGAAATTCACTGCTCGACCTTAGGGACCTTACAGATAACTGCATGTGTGCGTGCGGTACAGAGATGAGGTAGTCATAAAAAAAAGAATGTTAAACACTATTATTGCACACATAGTTCATGCAACTTACTGTGTAACTTGTTAAGTCAAGTTTTACTCCTGAACTTATTTAGACTTGCCATAACAAATGGGTTTGAATACTCATTGACCCATTCCTATGGTAGTGATACGAGGAACAAGAAAGCTTGAACATGGAAAAGTATTGCTCAAGTCCAACAAAGTGGAATACAACATTCTGGATAAAGAGCGGAATAACACAATTTAATGTGTACAACTCTAAAGGCCTGCATTGCTATACTAAGAGGGTTGTCGTTCCTAAAAGGACGTATTTGGGGAGTTTTGTGGCAGACGTATAATTATTCCTGAAAGAGACAGAAACAACTCCAGCATCGTTTCCAGAGTGGTTATCGTGGAGGTGAGCAGTGTCGCAAAAGGTGACTCACTCTGTGGACGCTTTGCTTGGCTTGTGACAGTAGGCTGCATTTTTTCCATATAATTGGACAACAAGAGCAAGCAAACAAAGGAGTTAGATGATCAGAGTTGGATCATTACTAATTTACACATTTGTTTCCCTACACCCTGTGTTATTACTAGGGGCTACCTTGTGTATTATACAACACAACATGCATAAAGTGAATATGGTTTTGGAGAGTTTGAAAAAAATCCTCAGCGAAGTGCACCCATAACCAATTAAACATGGAACATTGACACTTAATGAAACGTTAAATCGCCATCCATTCATTTCAATTGCAACCAATACCTCTCTCCTTCATTCTGTAAGGTTCAGGCATGGAATTGCCCTAAATACCTCGTACATTTTCCATCGGCTATGGACATTTGGCTTTAGTCTAAATGCTACATTCTCTTTTACCATCTACAGGATCAAGAGAGAAAATGAGTCCACATACACAATACTCGGCATACTAATGATAATGTGTATGGCCCAGACATATAGCTTCTTTACAAACGAGAGACTCAGAGTAACGCCTACCCTAGTACACATTCTGCACTACAACAGTGGGTTTGCATTGAGCCATACAGTAGAACACTGCTATCCCAACCTGCCGATCCTAGCACATTAATATTAAAATCACACCACATAGTAGATCAAGTACAATATCCATAGGTCTTTAATCTGGTGTGTATTAACATGATTTGGAACGTTCCGGTCATCCGTTTTTTATTGTGAGACCTTTAGATTTCAAGCTGAAAGGGGAAATTCTAGTCATGGCTGGAAGTTGAACCTACTCGCTCTCGAAATCAATGAGGATGCGTGGATTGTTAAAAGAGTGATGCATTTACTCAGACATAACCACTGATTATCTGTTTCCATGCCTACCTACCCGACAGGCTCCCTCTCTCCATTAACAACGCAACCAGAAAACAGTAATTAAATGAATCACTACTAATCACAACCCTTAAAAAAAGTATTTAATAGGTTTCTATTTTCCTGTTGTAACAAAGCATGGTCCACTACAGTAAGTACTATGATGACAGAAAGCACAATTTATTCCTGTCCTGTGTTTATAACTAAATATGCCTAAAACAACACATTGGTACCACTCAATTAAAGTCTAACCATAGAGCAACATGGGAATCCAATAGAAACTTTTATTTTCTTCCGTCTCTGAGCCATCTGGAACTCTGAAATGGAAGCCAGTGGCTGGAACGTCAAGTCACATTTTCTATCCGATGTGGAGTGGAAGGGAGGCAGAGGTGGGAGGGGGAAAGAGAGGGCCATGGGGCCTTTGGTCCCACAATCATTTGGTAAACAGAATGCAGCCAGCGGAGCATGCCCCTTGAGAGATAAAGCAAATATGTCCGAAAAATGACTTATTTCATGGGGCCAGATTTAATTAATTCAAATCTAATAATTTATGGATTCAGGGGAAAGAGTAGTGTTGCACAGAAATAAAAACGAATACCAGAAATGAATAGGGGAAAAAATGAATACAAACATAGAAAGGGGAAAGAAAAACAGAAAACCATAGCTTACTGGAAATGATTGCGGTGATGAGGTACTTGACATGATATTAGCTTTCATTATGTGTGTGTCGAAAGACCACATTATGTGTCGACTGTCGATACACGGCAGGTCCCAGATTGGCTGTCGAGAGGATCAGTGGGAGAGATGGAGAGCACAGGGGATAATAAATGGAACTATTGGCTCCAGTGAAGAGAGTTAGTTAACCACACTCTGTTTTCCACAGACAGACATTACACTCAGCTGTAGTGTGCATCTCTCCTCACATTGTTCCATCATATCTCCCTGTAACACACTCAGCCTCCATCGGTAGAGGAGCAGGAGATGTATAGCCACAGGGGGTTTGATGTTAAATCAATCCTTCACCCACAACGTCTGGAGATCAGGCGATACACTTCTGATGCTGCTGTGTTGACGCCTTTGAAAAAGGAGCCTGATTCCTCACTGGGAGTCTAATATTCATCACCCGAAATCCCCAGCCCATGACAAATGGATCGAGGCATATAATCAAAGAGCCCTCTTCTTCCCCAGTAACTTTAAAACACAAATAATGACACCGTAATTACATCATGAACCAATTTTCCAGGGCAGTTCGCTGGACAAGTGAAGCTTGAAGGACACACTAAAGGTCTGTAAACTGTTGATAACAAATGATCTGTAAATGTCACTGGTAATTGGCCTAATGATGGAATGCCTTTTCTGGTTAAACTGGTCATCAATTGCCACTTCGAGAGAGACGGCAGAGAAAAACATTTTATCACTACGCCTACTATTACATCGAGAATATAGATTTGAGGGAGAAATCCTGCCGCGATTTAGGGTATGCAATCGTTAAAGCTAATCAATAGACCTCATTTGAAAATAAACAATGTTTCAATGACTTTAACTTTGCTCATGAAAAACTCAATGAAAGCAGCTATGACGAAAAGGAAAAACGATCTAAAGTCATTAAAACCAACAGTAAATATCCACCTCATTAACTGCAAAAAATACAGAATTTGTTTCATTTCGAAGGGGGAATCATTTCACAGGATCTATTTGTCCTAAGGCCTTTCTTTCCTCAGAGCAGTCATCTTGAAATGTGTTACATTCAGGAGGCAGAGCAGAGCAGCGGGACAAAACGGCGTAAACACAAATGGAGGCATGGTGTTTCCCTTAAAAGCGTTCTCAGGTGGCTTCTGCATGACGTCAGCTGGTTGGAGGTGGAAGGAGTCTCCCTCCTCCCTTCTCTCTCTAGCTACAGTCACAGGGCATGAGTAAGAGGATCTTCTCTGGCTGGGTGATGTGTGAGTAAATATTATCAGTAATTGATGCGAGGTTGGCTGGTTAAAGCAAGGGGGTGACAGGCACTTTGACCGCTGGCTCTACAGGAGAGGGAGGCTACGATTTACAGTCGCTCTCCTCAGGGATTTATGACCTCCATGTAAATCAGCATTACCGATATGCTCACTGCGTCTGACATGAGCTGGCATGGGTGGACACTTTAGCTGTTATGAGGTACAGACACCGCATACTAATCCAAATGCCCTGTCCATCAGAGCTACTGTAGGAACCCCTGGTTGTGGAGGACATACTGTAGGTCCAGCAGAGTTTTACAAACAAGCAAAACACCTGACTCAACTCATCACCTCACCAACTTAGCCAATCACTGGTGTTGATCAACTCAAAGGTAAATTCAGCTTACCTGCTCACCCAGGTTAAAAAGGTAGTGTAGCAACTATTTCTCAATGCCAGAAATGTATATAATACTAACTTAGAGTACTCCAAGAAAGCATAAATGGTCTGCCCAGTGCGGTCTAAACTGAAACGCGACAGGTCGGCAATGGATTCGATCGCGGATCGGGTGGCATTTCGGAGAAGCCCCGGAGCCATGCCTTCTTTGGAGGGGTGAATTGTGGTCCACAGGAACATTTATTTTTGGATCTTAGGATCAAAGTGATCACATTTGCTTCTTGTTGAAGAGGCAGCAGATATACAGTTGAAATTGGAAGTTTACATACACCTTAGCCAAATACATTTCAACTCAGTTTTTCACAATTCCTGACATTTAATCCTAGTAAAAATTCCCTGTCTTATGTCAGTTAGGATCACCACTTTATTTTAAGAATGTGAAATGTCAGAATAATAGTAGAGAGAATGATTCCCACAATACGTTGGGTGAATTTTGGCCCATTCCTCCTGACAGAGCTGGTGTAACTGAGTCAGGTTTGTAGGCCTCCTTGCTCGCACACGCTTTTTCAGTTCTGCCCACATATTTTCTATAGGATTGAGGTCAGGGCTTTGTGATGGCCACTCCAATACCTTGACTTTGTTGTACTTAAGCCATTTTGCCACAACATTGGAAGTATGCTTGGGGTCATTGTCCATTTGGAAGACCCTTTTGCGACCAAGCTTTAACTTCCTGACTGATGTATTGAGATGTTGCTTCAATATATCCACATCATTTTCCTTCTCATGATGCCATCTATTTTGTGAAGTGCACCAGTCCCTCCTGCAGCAAAGCACCCCCACAATATGATGCTGCCCCCCCAGTGCTTCGCAGTTGGGATAGTGTTCTTCGGCTTGCAAGCGTCCCCCTTTTTCCTCCAAACATAACGATGGTCATTATGGCCAAACAGTTCTATTTTGTCCTCAGACCAGAGGACATTTCTCCAAAAAGTACGATCTTTGTCCCCATGTGCAGTTGCAAACCGTAGTCTGGCTTTTTAGTGGCGGTTTTGGAGCAGTGGCTTCTTCCTTGCTGAGCGGCCTTTCAGGTTATGTTGATATTGGACTAGTTTTACTGTGTATATAGATACTTTGGTACCCGTTTCATCCAGCATCTTCACAAGGTCCTTTGCTGTTGTTCTGGGATTGATTTGCACTTTTTGCACCAAAGTATGTTCATCTCTAGGAGACAGAACGCGTCTCGTTCCTGAGCGGTATGACGGCTGCGTGGTCCCATGGTGTTTATACTTGCCTACTATTGTTTGTACAGATGAACGTGGTATCGTTAGGCGTTTGGAAATTGCTCACAAGGATGAACCAGACTTGTGGAGGTCTACACTTTTTTTTCTGAGGTCTTGGATGATTTCTTTTGATTTTCCCATGATGTCAAGCAAAGAGGCACTGAGTTTGAAGGTAGGCCTTGAAATACATCCACAGGTACACCTCCAATTAACTCAAATTATGTCAATTAGCTTTTCCAAGCTGTTTAAAGGCACAGTTAACTTAGTGTACGTAAACTTTTGACCCACTGGAATTGTGATACAGTGAATTATAAGTGAAATAATCTGTCTGTAAACAATTGTTGGAAGAATTTAGTGTCATGCACAAAGTAGATGTCCTAACCGACTTGGCAAAACCATAGTTTTTTAACAAGAAATTTGTGGAGTGTTTGAAAATCGAGTTTTAATGACTCCAACCTAAGTGGATGTAAACTTCCGACTTCAACTGTAGCTAGTTATAAACCTCTTCCTCCATTTGAATGAATTTGTGGCTATTTCTTTATAGCTGGGAAAATAAATGAGTTAGATTTTGTTTGTGTGCTGCCATATGTCGATAACATAGCTAAGTTGTCACTGGTATGGGATGGTAAATATTATAAACCTAGCAAGTTAGACAGTGATAGCCGCAAGCTAAAACCGTGGAGAGAGGAAGGAGAGAATTCACTTTCTGTTTCAGCTGCTGCTGGCTTGCTAATGTTCACTCAAATAAGTTTTTCCACATGCAATCACTGAAATTCGATTTTTATTCTATAAAAAGATTGTATTTGTGTCAATATGTTGCGAATATATGTTGAAAGAACATCTGTTTTCATATTAATAAGTGAGGTGGCATTTCGTGCGCACCATGTACAGTAGGCTACAGGTTTTCCCAGCGTGTTTGCTTACCATGTACAGTAGGCTACAGGTTTTCCCAGCGTGTTTGGTTACCATGTACAGTAGGCTACAGGTTTTCCCAGCGTGTTTGCTTACCATGTACAGTAGGCTACAGGTTTTCCCAGCGTGTTTGCTTACCATGTACAGTAGGCTACAGGTTTTCCCAGCGTGTTTGGTGCTTTCCGGCAGTCTTCGTGGTTATTATATGCAGGGAGCATAAATTGTACAATTGTAAACTAACAGTTCATATACAGCACCAACAACAACAAAAATATCTGTTGTCCATTATCTGCTATCTGGACTTTAAAAGGTGAAAAATGGTCATAAAAAACCTGAAGAACCTAGGTCAGTCCAGGACCAGGGTCGCCTGACTGATTCCCATTATATTTAGTAGCGGTCAAGCCTTTCAATCCCGAGTCATACAAACACAGCCCCCTACTGTGTATATTTACATGTATTTTATCTACAAAACACTATTAGGGGAACGTCTACATGAAAAGTGTTCAACTGTGATTCTGTGGATGTGATGGTTACTTCACCAACCCCTGAGAGTAATTAAACGCATGGATGAGACATGCTTGATGCCCCTGTCGTCTTGGGTGTTTTAGGTAATGAATCATGAAATCTCCTAGGAGAGTTATTCCACCATTTTGCGCATCACTTTCCATCCAAGCCTAAATTCTTTGTTTTGTTTCCTCTCCCACTAACATCTGGCATTCTCCACATACTCCCTCCCACTTTCTCTTGCTTGTCCTTCAGTCCGAGCTGTTACGGAGGAGAGCAGGAGACTGGAGGAGAGGAGAGAGAGGCAGATGCCGGAGGCTGAGATGAAAACTTTGTCTTGGCATTATGGAGTTGGAAGGGAGCCAGACTCAGAGAAGCAGGCTCAAAGCAGCATGGGAAATATCAAACCCCTCATTAGGTGAAGTAATAGCACTCACACGCACACTCTTCCTCAAGGATTTGAAAACTAGTTTATATACCGATAAGCATCGAAATGTTAATTAAATTCTTCTGTTCCCTGTCATTTTCTCACTTTGGAGAAAACAGGGCATACTGAAATGACATGAGAGGTGCCACAAGCAAAAACCTTTATGGGAAATTCTGATGCAGGCCTACATCATTGTGTCTAGATGACTAGCCTACCTCTTCACAAAACGAGACACTCATACATACACCATGCATCTCTCAGTATGAAAGTGTATGACTTTGATTGCTGGAACTTATGAAGAAACAGTAGCCTAATGAAATAACTGAATAAACAGTCTTGTACTGAAGACATTCTACTGCAAGTCAGCAAGGACCTATAAGATTTAGCAATAGCACCTTTGACTTTGAGTAAAGTTAGGCTTCCAGAACAAAACAACATACAGTTAACTGCCAAGTAAACACCAACTACCCATAAGTGTTTAATTGGGTTGAGATCTGGTGACTGAGACAAGCACAAATGCACGCACACACACACACACACACACACACACCATTTAAAACTACCTATGCTCCTTTGAGACCCCTCTTTCAAAGATACTGAGATCTCTTCTTCTAGCCATTGTAGTAAAGATAATGGACACCTGGACAATTCTGATAAACCTGTTTTTGCATATATATATATATATAATGTATTGAAAATTAGTAACAAATACCTAATTTACATAAGTATTCAGACCCTTTGCTATGAGAGTCGAAATTGAGGTCCGGTGCATCCTGTTCGATTGATCATCCTTGAGATGTTTCTACAACTTAGAGTCCACCTGTAGTAAATTCAATTGATTGGACATGATTTGGGAAGGCACGCACCTGCCTATATAAGGTCCCACAGTTGGCAGTGCATGTCAGAGCAAAAACCAAGCCATGAGGTTGAAGAAATTGTCCGTAGAGCTCCGAGACATGATTGTGTGGAGGCACAGATCTGTGGAAGGGTACCAAAAACATGTCTGCAACATTGAAGGTCCCCAAGAACACTGTGGCCTCCATCATTCTTAAGTGGAAGAAGTTTGGAACCACCAAGACTCTTCCTAAAAATGGCCGCCCGGCCAAACTGAACAAATCGGGAAAGAAGGGCCTTGGTCTGGGAGGTGACCAAGAAACTGATGGTCATTCTGACAGAGCTCCAGAGTTCCTCTGTGGAGATGGGAGAACCTTCCAGAAGGACAAACATCTTTGCAGCACTCCACCAATCAGGCCTTTATGGTAGAGAGGCCAGACGGTAGCCAATGCTCAGTAAAAGGCACATGACAGCGTGCTTGGTTTGCCAAAAAGCACCTAAAGGACTCTCAGACCATGAGAAACAAGATTCTCTGGTCTGACGAAACTATAGCCTGAATGCCAAGCATCACGTCTGGAGGAAACCTGGCATCATCCCTACGGTGAAGCATGGTGGTGGCAGCATCATGCTGTGGGGATGATTTTCAGCGGCAGGGACTGGGAGACTTGTCAGGATCAATGCAAAGATGAACAGAGAAAAGTACAGCGAGATCCTTGATGAAAACCTGCTCCAGAGCGCTCAGGATCTCAGACTGGGGCGAAGGTTCATCTTCCAAAAGGACAACGACCCTAAGCACACAGCCAAGACAACGCAGGAGTGGCTTCAGGACAAGCCAGAGCCCAGACTTGAACCCAATTGAAAATCTCTGGAGAGACCTGAAAATAGCTGTGCAGCGACTCTCCCCATCTAACCTGGCAGAGCATGAGAGGATCTGGAGAGAAGAATGGGCGAAACTCCCCAAATACAGGTGTGCCAAGCTTGTAGCATCATACCCAAGAAGTCTCAAGGCTGTAATCGCTGCCAAAGGTGCTTCAACAAAGTACTGAGTAAAGGGTCTGAATACTTATGTAAATGTGATATTTCAGTTTTGTATGTTTATTACATACGCAAAAAAATATTTTTTGCTTTGTCATTATGGGGTATTGTGTGCAGATTGATGAGGGGAAAAAACAATTTAATCCATTTTAGAATAAGGCTGTAAAGTAACAAAAAGTGGAAAAAAAATCAAGGGGTCTGAATACTTTCCAAATGCACAGTACACACAGTACCAGTCAAAAGTTTGGACACACCTACTCATTCAAGGGATTTTCATTATTTGTAATATTTTCTACATTGTAGAATAATAACAGCTTTGCACACTCTTGGCATTCTCTCAACCAGCTTCATGAAGTAGTCTCCTGGAATGCATTTCAATTAACAGGTGTGCCTTTTTTAAAGTAATTTGTGATATTTCTTTCCTACTTAATGCGTTTGAGCCAATCAGTTGTGTTGTGACAAAGTAGGGGTGGTAAACAGAAGATAGCCCTATTTGGTAAAAGATCAAGCCCATATTATGGCAAGAACAGCTCAAATAATAAAAAGAAATGACAGTTTCTTCAAGTGCAGTCGCAAAAACCATCAAGCACTATGATGAAACTGGCTCTCATGAGGACCACCACAGGAAAGGATGACCCAGAGTTACCTCTGCGGCAGAGGATAAGTTCATTAGAGTTAACTGCACCTCAGAAATTGCAGGCCAAATAAATGCTTCAGAGTTCAAGTAACAGACACATCTCAACATCAACTGTTCAGAGGAGACTACAGTAAGTGAATCAGGCCTTCATGGTCAAATTGCTCCAAAAAAAACACTACTAAAGGACACCAATAATAAGAAGAGACTTGCTTTGGCCAAGAAACACGAGCAATGGACATTAAACCGGTGGAAATCTGTCCTTTGGTCTGGAGTCCAAATTGGAGATTTTTGGTTCCAACCGCCGTGTCTTTGTGAGACGCAGAGTAGGTGAACGGTTTCCACCGTGAAGCAAGGAGGAGGAGGTGTGATGGTGTGGGGTTGCTTTGATGGTGACACTGTCAGTGATTTATTTAGAATTCAAGGCACACTAAACCAGCATGGCTACCACAGCATTCTGAAGCGATACGCCATCCCATCTGGTTTGTGCTTAGGGGTTCTATCATTTGTTTTTCAACAAAACAATGACCCAAAACACACCTCCAGGCTGTGTAAGAGCTATTTGACCAAGAAGGAGTGAAGGAGTGCTGCATCAGATGACCTGGCCTCCACAAATCACCCGACCTCAACCCAATTGAGATTGTTTGGGATGAGTTGGACCGCAGAGTGAAGGAAATGCAGCCAACAAGTGCTCAGCATATGTGACCGACCGGTTCAAATCAGTCTTATGTAGCAAAATTTGAAATTGTGTTTTTTACATTGGATAAAATTAGAGACTCAGAGCTACAAAACGGTATATAATACACTGCACTTCAGGAACATTGGGAAAGTAATTCTGCTTTGAAAGTCGATAAACTTGTTAACTCACTTTTGAGAAAATGCCCTATAAAATTTTTGGTACCTACTGGAGAGCTCTCCTTTGTCTACACCCATTCAGCATTGTTCACACCCTCTTAAGCCTTAGCCCCACCCATCTCTTTAAGGATTCACATGTGAGGTCATGTGCTAAACAGTGAGTAGTGTAGTAAAGATTAAGACTAAAAGTGGTAAAAGTAGTAGCCTACAACAAGGAAAAATTCCAGGTAAACAGAAAGTGTCCAGTTAAACATATTTTATCAATATTAGATGACGCTTACCCAGACACACTTGACTAAATTGATGGGCCATGTGAAAGAAAAGCAATATCAGAAATAGATAGTGTCAATATAAAGAAAATAATATACAGTATGTACAAGAACAATATTCGAAACAATATCAGTGATAGATGAGGTAGTTATGCATACAATCAGGGGTAAAAAAAAAAAATAGTAGCAGCAACATATAGTATGGAGTGTGTGTTAGGAGAGAGTAATTTGAATAGAGGCACTGCATATAGTGCTGATGACTGGTCGGTCCGAACAAGGGAATATTTATTAGGAGAGCCTGTTTCTGTCCTGCCTGTGACTTTGGTGCGGGACATGCGATGTCCATAGCCTCTTTGTCGCAAAACTCCCTGATCTTCTCAAAAATATAAGTTTGTCTAGCTGTGTCCAGTGGTGCTTGTACAGGCAGACCATCTATAGGATGAAGGATGTCAGCGTTGTGCAGCAGCTGAAACCTGGTCCTGACTGAGTCTGAACGCTCCTTGGTGACAACAACACCAGGCTCCAGAGCATTGAAGCTGTAAAACAGGAAATAACAACAAAAAATGTAGACGACATTACAACCTTGCATAACATCAATTCACCTCCCAAGTTTAGATAAGAATAATAACCTCATACAATGCAAATGATATTCACCTGAAGTGCTGGTATTGCTTGAAATGTGGCAGCGGCCTGAAGTACGGAGTCAGGTGTTGTTGCCAGCCATAGCTTTCCACCAGCAGCATACCATCCTCCAGTCCAACCAGCTTTGGGATTTTGACCCGTCACAGTGCTGTCCTTCACAACACCAGCAATCTCAGACAAAGTGCTCACTCTGGTCTTTCTGAAGCGCTGCTTGATGAGGCCAAAGCACCAGTTGGGGGCAAACTTGGTGTGGTCTGTGATCAGGAAGTGAAGGTCCAGATTGTGGTGGAGCTTGTGCGTGGTCCGCCAGGCACAATACCAGAGCACAAACTTGTTCTTGTTTTGGCCACTGCAGTTATCACAATTCAGGTCCACACAACTCCGTAGTTGGTGAAGAAATGGTGCATGTAGTTGACGGCGCTGCTGCCTTTGCTGGATGACATGCCTTCATCCATCAAGTAGTTGACTTGTGGTATTCCTTTACAGCAGACACCAAACAAGCCACACTTGCGAGGAGTTAAAAAGTAGATGGAACCTGGTTGCATAGGGTCAGAAGGATAGTGCACCTGCAAACAACAAAAGAACATTAAGATAAGTTAATGAAAAGAAAATGTAACGTAAAACGTAATATCATTGTTTTATGCATCCTTATCAGGTAAGTTTCACTTACCTACAAATGTGCAGAGCAGCAGCACTGCATACAGAAACATGATCTTGGAAACTGGAAATTAAAATGATGACACACAGCCTGACTACACGTACCTCTGGAAAAAACAGAAATAATGTGAGATCAATAAAAGTAGTGCCAATCGTGTCGGAGGTCAATTAAATAATCAAAACGTGTTGTTTATTCTTTACATACCAAGTGTTGTCATCCATTCTTGTAGACGCGCCACACTGCTGCTTTTGTCACATGGGATGGCAGCTTTCCACAAAAGTGTTTGTGTCCTGGATGGCGTCCTGGTAATATCCTCTGCGTAGTTGTTGATGAAGTTCACCACTCGCTGCAAGTCCTCATGCTTCAGGTGTAACCTGTGCTTGCTTGGGCCAGCTAGCTAAAGTTAACCAAAATAGGTAACTAGCTAACATTAGGCTATAACTAGCAATGCGAAATGGCATTCTGAGCTAACATTACTACACACAGATCATAAACGTAATGTTAGCTAGCAAGCCAGCAATCTAACGTCAGCTAGCTAGCTAGCTAACAGTATGCTTGAACTTGCAATGAAAACGTAAACTTTTTTTAAAACTTATAATATCTGAAACTGTACCTAGACTCTTACCCTTATACTGTTAACTAACCCCATTCTGTACGAATTTGCGCAACCTGGAAGTATTATGTTTTCTGGGCGCTAAAATAAGGTAAATTGTATGTTACAGCGCAATGTACAAAAGTGCCTTAGTTAACTATACATGGACGAATGCTTCATGGCAGACTGCAAACCCTTTCATTAAATAAGACGTCTTGTGTCGTTTCCGTTTTGTTTGTACAGCTTGCTTGGCCAGTTGTGTCAAGTCACTCTGGTTCACACTGACCGTGTGCAATGCCATAAGAATCATTTTAAGCTTTAACCCCCACCCATTTTACTCGCCCTAGCAGAGCTGGTTAGGCTGTTTTCATGTTATTCAGAGTGTTGGTGACTAACTGTGCCCCTAGCAACAATTGAATTACGCTTTTTTTGCCGACGTTTACTGACACCGGCCATATTCATCTGGTGTAGAGCGTTCGTAAATTCATCAGTTATTCTGCACTCTGGCACACTCAGAGGAGAGTGCTATCAATAGTTGTTGCAGACGTTCTATTGAAATGGATACTTGAATAGTTGAGTTGACGTTAAGTTTTACAATGCGATACATACAAAAAAAACTGAGTTAGACAGGATTACCTACACAAACTGACCAGCTCAAATAGACAGAAGCGTGATATATGGCAGACCAATCCAAACTCATTTCCCGGCATGTCTAGCCCACTCATTATCTCAGCCAAGGTTGCTGTCTTTTTATGTGGCTTAACCAACTAGGCTCGTAATTTAACCATAATATTCGTATTTACAGATGGCATACAAGTTTTTTATTAAGACACCTGAAAGTTCACATGTTCGAGTAGGCATTTCTGACCCCCCCCCCCCCCAAAAGAAATTGATAAAAAAGTTTACGTTCAAACAACTCTCCTGTGAAGTAGTGACCTGCGACATACGCCTAGTTTCCTGAAACGGGTCACATATGTGGGAACTCCAGGTGAAGCATTCCAGGTGAAGATGGTTGAGAGAATGCCAAGAGTGTGCAAAGCTGTCATCAAGGCAAAGGGCGCCTACTTTTAAGAATCTCAAATATATTTGGATTTGTTTAACACTTTTTGGTTACTACATGATTCCATATGTGCTATTTCATAGTTTTGATGTCTTCACTATTATTCTACAAAATAGAAAATAATAAAGAAAAACCCTTGAATGAGTAGGTGTGTCCAAACTTTTGACTGGCACTGTATATATTAAACTTATTAGCTTTGGTTATCAGTCTGTCTCCACTACATCCTCTACACATCCCCACCCTCTATTTACTTATAACTCTGAATAATTCAATGATGGCACTTGTGGATGTTCTGCATCCGGTGCGTGTTTTATCTGCAGAACATTAAGTGGTATTTACAGTTAATAATAAAAGGCTCTTTACCCTGGAACAGCCCCCAGCATCGGCTCCATACAGCATATTTGATTGCATTAAGTCAGAGAAGACAAATTATCCCTCAAAACTGATCATTATCTCATTACCATTCATAACTCAATTACCCAGCACTCTCTCTGCTCGGAGCTGGTGGGGCGGGCTGTGGGAGGGGAGCGGGGCGGGTATGGGGTGCCATCTCAACCCCCCTGCTAGGATGTGACTGTGTCTGCCTCAAACTCCTGACGTTCTCTATCAATCACTGCATTCATTCCTCCAGGGATTTAGAAAATGTATTTCCCTTTATTGTCAGGCAGCGTAACAAATATTTGCTGTTACATCTCCCATAAAGCTCTATGAGGTAAAAGTAAAGCATCATCAACATTTGAAACATGTAAAGCCCACGACATTCCTGTCAAATAACAGGAATCATTACTTCATTCTAATTTGAAATAAAAATGGGTGGTCTGTGTACTGTTCTATTACAAGAGACAGAGAACACAAGAGAGAAGTCTCCTTTGATAAGTGCCAGTCGGTATCTCATACTACACTATGCATGGCACAATCTAAGTAAGTGTGGCATCACAGAACGGACCAGCCATGCAAAATTCATTGAAAATACAAGGACACTAAATCACCACACAAAGTTTAAGAACTTCTATGAGTCTTCATGAGTTGATTGCCTATTGTGATGTGCTTGAGGAATGAGGCTTGTGCTCCAGACTGTCTTGCCTGTTTTCCTGTGGACCCGTCAGCTTGCCGAACCTGTACATTCCACACAGAGCTCTAGTACATTGTGGCATGTTTCACTGTGCCTCACCAAAGTCAATAAGACTGTAAGTGATGTGTAAACTCAAAAGGTGTCTAATTAGTGAATGATGTGAATGATCACCTGCTCTCCTCTGGAGAGCCTTACGGTTGTGGGCGGAGCAGTTGCCGTACCAGGCGGTGATACAGCCCGACAGGATGCTCTCGATTGTGCATCTGTAAAAGTTTGAGTGCTTTTGGTGACAAGCCGAATTTCTTCAGCCTCCTGTGGTTGAAGAGGCGCTGCTGCGCCTTCTTCACAACGCTGTCTGTGTGGGTGGACCAATTCAGTTTGTCCGTGATGTGTACGCCGAGGAACTTAAAACGTACTACCCTCTCCACTACTGTCCCGTCGATGTGGATAGGGGGGTGCTCCCTCTGCTGTTTCCTGAAGTCCACGATCATCTCCTTTGTTTTGTTGACGTTGAGTGTGAGGTTATTTTCCTGACACCACACTCCGAGGGCCCTCACCTCCTCCCTGAAGGCCGTCTCGTCGTTGTTGGTAATCAAGTAAACATGAGAGGGATTTTGGGTCTCTGAATAAATTGGACTGGCTTAAGGGCAACATAGCAGAAACCCCCACACACCAACACAGCTCTATACTTGTCAGATACCACCTCATCTAACTAAAACAAACAGACAGACGTGGTTTGCCAGACGGTGTGTATCTTAAACATATTGAAATCTAAAATTGAGCTAAGGTTCGTGGAAGGGAGACAGGTCGCCAGTGTCATTTGTACCAGTTGTTTACTCAGGGCTATTAATGGCCGTATACAAATCTTCCCCAGGCGATGTCTGTTGAATAATGGAGAAGGCATGACACTAGATCAAACAACAGCTCTGCTCTGCTAGCCCCTGGGCTCCATCCCACACCGCCAGCCCCAGAGAGCTCCTCCAAGGTTAAACATGGGCGGGGTGCGAAACAGGATCCCTGTCGATATGTTATAGAAACAGGACCGGGGATCACCATCCCCTTACCCACCTTTTAAGATGAGAGGAACTGTTTTTAGTCCTTTACCTCGTCACTGGGAGCGGGCCATCAAAATGATTCAATGAGTTTGATCAATATTGGTCATTTCAAGTGGATTTTAAATGACTATTCCAATACCAAGTACATATAGATCAATATGAATCTTTGTGTTATTATGATTGTTTGTTTGCTAAATCTGGTGCCCTTTCCCACTCAGCTAAACATTGTTCCTTGTTCCTCGGTCTAGTCCCTGGTCCTCTATTATTCATGAGATTAGAAAGTGAAAGCTGTGACCGTGGCCCTCAGTGTTGGAAGTTTCACTTACAACACTACACTTCCAGGGGGTTGTCATGATCACCTGCTCTTCCTAGGAGGTGGATAATACATATAGTATGCTAATAACAACAGTGAAATATACCTATGGTCTATAGCCAATCAAAAAAAGTCAGGAAATGTAGCTGAAGAGGCAGGAAAGAAAGAAGTTGGGTGATTTGAGTGTTCTGCAGCCCAGGTGTTTGAACTCTGTGGCAGCTGTGACAAATGGCTGTAGACACAGACGGAGGGAGCAAATTCATTTTTAATTGACTCCCTCTGTGTGACTTCACTTCCTTAAAGAATTGCTAGAGCTCTTCCTACAAACATATGTCTGAAACCCAGAGAGCAGAACCTATAGTGAATTTTGTGAACGTTTGCTTTTCCTGTTTGGTTTTATTCAATTTGGTTATTGCAGAGTTTGTAAAGTGTCCGGGGGAGTAATTCCATTGCAGAATGTACAAACTGGCCCAGATCTCTGACATTTAAACATACAAAACATATTTCTATTAATTGGGAAATAAATGTAAAATGTATCATGGCCTTAAAGATGCACTATGTAGAAATCCCTCCGCCATTTCCTGGTTGCTAAAATTAATAGTTTGCCTAATTTCCGTATATGTGACAAAACAAGCAAGAATAGTGTAGAGAATCATTGTACCATCTATACTGCTGTGAAAAATATTTTCTATAACCAAAACTATTGCATTTCCAGTTGTTTGAAGTTGGTGTACAAAAGCAGAAGTAAAAGAAGCAAAAATGTAACTTAAGAACGGGAATCATAGATATAGCGCACATAGAGCATATCTACCGTTTTTTATATACTCTCTTTCAATAAGAAATAAATATGTTATAGATATGTATGTCAATGTGAATTTGGTCGTCGGGTCACTCAAAAAGTTACATATTGCAGATGTAATGTATGAATTTCTCTATACTACTGTATATTCCCCTTTGTTTAGAGTTTCCTTGTATATCTCAAAAACCTGCATGTTGAAAGCGAGAGAGAGAGAGCGAGGGAGTGAGATAGAGGGAGGGAGGGAGGGAGTGAGAGGGAGAGAGAGAGAGAGAGAGAGGAATGTATGTATAGGAAGATGGGAGAAGGATGCTGGCTGATGGGAGGCAGCATCAAATCATTACTCTGGACACGGGTTGCCATTCCAGCTGGGTGAGAATGGTGCCCTGTGCTGCTGACTCCCGTGTGGGGCTCCTGGTCAAATAGGCAGTGTTAAATTTACTGATCAATAACCTGGATGTCACACAAATCCCCCCTGAAGATGGCTGACGGCGAAAACCATCCCAGAAGCAATTACTGTACCTCTGCAGGAATCTTCAGACGATGTCTCGAAGGGCAGAGCCGCTCTGATAAAAACAAAACATTGAAGCCATGCCAGGTCACTATCCCAGCCTTGTGCTGCTATCAAGACCGATGGGCTTCATAAATGTGACTTGTACCGATGGGTCGCTGAGTTGTGACGACAATTTT
Source organism: Salvelinus namaycush (assembly GCF_016432855.1). NCBI lineage: Eukaryota > Metazoa > Chordata > Actinopteri > Salmoniformes > Salmonidae > Salvelinus > Salvelinus namaycush. The sequence continues at coordinate 13,223,027 of NC_052330.1, forward strand.
TGTCCTTCCTTCTCAATAGAGCAGCCTGTTAATTTTCCAGAGACCAGGCTATATTAGTGAACAGAGAGGCTTAGACTAGGCTAAAAACACAATCAATCTGGCTGTAAGTGCTGTAAGCCAGGACATGTATCTCCACTCAGCGGGGGCCATCGTTACGGTGGACATGTCAGTTCAGACGGACAGGTGGGTCTGGCCACAGCATTCATTAGCAGCCCAGGGCTAACAGATTGCTAAATGAAAGATCCAAATGGGTGAGAGGGCAGGGGATCGAGGGAGCGCTGGAGAAAGCAGTCAACCATAAGGGACAGGAGCCAGAAACATGCTGTGTTAGAATATGAAGTAACATTTTACTGGTATACCATCCCATGTTTAACTATTACAGTATATATTATATATACTTGTAATACCCTGTTAAAACCATGTATTAGAAACACTACGTTGTACTACAGCCTTTGCTGTTGAGCCTATGTTATTTTGCATCAATCAATCAAACACTTGTTAACTTTCATGTGCAAACGTCAAAAGACGCAACATGTCAATCATTTGAGAGTCACTGTTGTTTGAATTCTGTAATGTGCCATCCATTTACTTATTTTGACGTTTTATGTTTATTTGAACTAAAGTAACCTGGTTTGGTTTTGCCAATTAGAAGCCTAGTTTTTGGTCCAATCATGTGAAATTTTGAGTTTTCTTAAAAATACTTGCTTAAAACTTCTTATGGCTGCAATTCCGTCACCGGGATCGATATGACAGCAGCCAGTGACAGTGCAGGGCGCCAAATTAAAAAAACAGAAATCTCATAATTAAAATTCCTCCGACATTCATGTGTCTTATATCATTTTAAAGGTAATCTTGTTGTTAATCCCACCAAAGTGTCCGATTTCAAATAGGCTTTTCAGCGGAAGCACTACAAACGATTGTTAGGTCACCACAAAACCACAATAAGCACAGCCATTTTTCCAGCGAAAGATAGCTTTCACAAAAACCAGAAATAGAGATAAAATGAATCACTAACCTTTGATTATCTTCATCAGATGACACTCATAGGACGTCATGTTACACAATATATGCATGTTTTGTTTGATAAAGTTCATATTTATATAAAAAAATCAGACTTTACATTGGCGCGTTAGATTCACTAGTTGCAAAAACATCAAGTGATTTTGCATAGCCACATCGTTTCAACAGAAATACTCATCATGAATGTAGATATGATAATACAAGTTATACACATGGAATTATAGATATACCTCTCCTTAATGCAACCGCTGTGTCAGATTTCAAAAAAACTTCACGGAAAAATAAACCATGCAATAATCTGAGATGGAGCTCAGAACAATAGCCAAATTAGCTGCCATGTTGGACTCAACAGAAACCAGAAAATACATGATAAATGTTTCCTTACCTTTGATGAACTTCATCAGAATGCAGTCCTAGGAATCCCAGGTCCACAATAAATGCTTGATTTGTTCGATAATGTCCGTTATTTATGTCCAATTAGCTACTTTCGAATTGTTTACCAAACCCCCTAACCAAAGTTTCAAAGCGCGTCCACTATAACGTGACGAAATCTCCAAAAGTTCCGTTACAGTCAGTAGAAACATGTCAAACGATGTACTGAATCAATCTTTAGAATGTTGTTAACATACATCTTGAATAACGTTCCAACCGGAGAATTACATCGACTTCAATTGAACGATGGAACGGAGCTCACTCTCACGTGAACGCACAAGTTCAATGCGTGGGCACCTCATGGAAATGATTACTCATTCAGGTCTCCTTCGGCCCCAATTCACATCGGAGTCATCAGACAAAGTTCTATGGACTGTTGACATCTAGTGGAAGCTGTAGGAAGTGAAAACCCATCCATATCTCTCTGTATTTTCAATGAGAGCTTGGTTGAAAATCTGGCACCCCCAGAAAATATCCAAACAGGAAGTGGAACTTCTCAGGTTTTTGCCTGCCATATGAGTTCTGTTACACTCACAGACATAATTCAAACAGTTTTAGAAACTTCAGAGTGTTTTCTATCCAATACTACTAATAATATGCATATATTAGCAACTATGACATAGGAGCAGGCCGTTTACTCTGGGCACCTCTGTGCACCTTTCATCCAAGCTACTCAATACTGCCCCTTCAGCAATAAGAAGTTAAAGGGATACACCAGGTTTTTGGCAATGGAGCCCTTTATCTACATCCCCAGAGTTCGAGATTAACTTGTAGATACCATTTTTACGCAAGCCAATGCTAACTATCGTTAGCACAATGACTGGAAGTCGATGGGTATCTGCTGGCATGCTATCTATTACAGAGATGTCTTTTAGCTAGATGTTTTCTACTTCCCGTGTTTTTGTCATTTGAGTTTGCAAAGTTAAAACTGCCAAATGTTTTTTTCTCTCTCACACAGCCAACACCAGGGAGGAGAGTAATATAAAACAGTAACTACCACTCATTGACTTTTCTCTTTCCTCTACCACCTCTTCACACTGGGCTTGTTTCGTTCTGTCCACTTCCTCCCCTGGAAGGAAAGGCAGTCTGTAATTAGCACACATGATGAGACCTTCTCCAACTCTACAAGCTCACACAAATACAACCCCCGTCGAGCAAATCCATCAAAGAATTAGTTCAAAAAGGGGGTTTGATTTTCCTACCCTGGCATGACTGTGTTTCATAATACCTCAGCATGGGCCCAATTTGGAGCTGTGTAGCCGGGCCAAGGCCCCTCTCTGGGCCACATGCTGCCCGTGGGGCTGACAAAGAGGGAGACTCGAAAGGGTCTGCACAACCTCCTGGTGGTTATATCATTGTACGTCCACATAATGATCCTCACTCAACCCCAACATAATTAGGAGGGTCTTTTTTTGTTGTTGCCAACATCAGAACCCACGCAGACAACATGATTTACAGAATGCTCCTGCTTATTGCTACCAACAACAAAAAATCGGAATAATATTCTGTAGTCTGTGCCCAAAATGGTCTGAAGATGACAGCTAGTCTGTCATATTCAATAGGACCATAGGTTTACAAGCCAGTACATCCTTGGTGGTTATTGACTGTTATGTTCTATCCTTCAGTGACCTCAGAAGCAGCAGCAGGAGCTCAGCTGTGTATCCCACATTAATGAGATGTTACACTGTACGGTTACCACAGAGTATGTCAATAGAGAACAAATAATCAGTATCTTACCACAACTATGAAAGGTTCCAGCCTCAATAAGAGTAGCAACATCAAAAGACCAATTCATCTCAGACATGCATCTCAGCAGCATTGTGTCAGCTAACCACAGAAACACCAAATACAACGGCCCCATGTGCGAGTCGGGCCTGTCGGACTCCATTTCAGACTCCTCAGCAGTTGGTGAGCTGATCACTTTACATGGGGTTTCACTGGATAGGCCCAAAGGTTTCTGCCCATCATAAAGTTATTGATTTCCTTTCTTGTCCATCAGGAAGTCTTGTCAACAGAGCGTGCCGCACATCAGAGATTGAATAATACATGAGCAGAGCCTGCCAGGTTTTTGTACACAAATACTTAAGTAATATTGGCCTCTTAAACCACAGCTGTTAGGGTTGGTACAGTAGGGCTCTGTGTGTAAATGAGGACTTGGGAGAGAGCGAGAGAGAGCGATAAGACAGAGATGTTTGCATCTCTTGCTCTGTAGAGGGCAGCACTCTAACCTCAGCGAGCGTCTGCCGAGCCTTGCCACAATCCCTCTCGTGTTATCTTCATTCAGACCAAGATACTATCTCCAAGACACAAAACAAAATCTCTCTCCCACTACTCTCTCTTCGGGAGAAATAGATGCCCCTTCGACCGGGCTGCTGCAGAACATTTATAATTAAGTCACACACCCAGGCGCAAGGAGCTTAATGTTAAGATATTCCTCCTAGAACTACCCGCTACTGAATAAACAAATTCTCCTCATTAGCTGGGTATAATCTCCTTGTTTGAGTAAAATGACACTAGGATAGAGTTGACTCTGCCTGTCTCTGTAATTGTCGATATTGTACCAGCCCCCTATTAGGCAGTGCATCTGAAAAGGTCAATTGCTGCGCCTGGTGTCTCTTTCAGTCTGTATCCCTCTACTGTACCACAACTCTATTTTAACATCGGAGCCCAATCAGGGAGAATGAAGACACATTGAGACCAAAGTAACACAGGTGCTAGAGGAACAGTGTGCCTCAAAGCATCTTCTAAGCTAGACTACAGACATGTTCTACACATTCTGAGCCAATACTATGTTCTACTTCAACACTCTTGCCTTTCATGCTGTATCAATCAGATAGACGGATCCATCTAATGAGCTATGACATCTTCCATTGTTATCTGGGATTTATTTTAACAGGGAGTCCCATTGAGACCACGGTCTGTTTTGCACTGGAGCCCTGCATCGTACAATTACACAACAAATTACACATAGGAAATACACCAGAAAATGTAAATACAAAAGTGAATACTATTTCAAATTAAAATTAAAAATCTCTAGTACATTCTTCACAATCACATAGTAAACACCAATGCAACGACACAGCAAAGCTAGTCTTACTCTGCAAGGGGGTGGTTTGTATTAGGCTGCATTCCGATATCAGAGCAGACTAATACAACAGCTAATCGTAGTGTGCCACTGACCAGGGCTTCCCCTGGACAGGCAGGCCCAGGTATGCATCTGGCACTGCATTGCCTACCTCTCCTCTCTTCTCCTCTGGCATCATCCACACAGATTAATTACACTCCTGATTCATTATACATGAGGCCCTCCCAGACGGTCCTGGCTCGACCTCAGTGGTTGACACGGCAGAAGGCACGACACTCATTAGGAATTTACAATGCAAAGGAACTACAATATTTATAAAGGGCAGAGAACACTGAAATCTGAATTATGTTTAATCATCCAGGAGGGGGAGAGAGAGCGGGAAAGAGCGGGAGAGGAGAGAGCAAGAGCAAAAGAGAGAGTGCTACAATGTTGTGGTATTCCTCATTATCATAAATGTAATTGGTTGCTAGAAGACCACAGGAAGGTAAAATATAGGGAAGTAGGTAGGTAGCCCACTCCATGTGTGCTTGGCAGGAGCTGCTGAGAAGATAGTATTTGTAGGAGAGGACTTCATTAACTGTGTGCTGATCACTGCCTAGAAAAAAAATGTTGAGGTCAGCGCTGTCAGAACAGAGCACATTCAGTATAATTTCATCAAGTTCAGAAGAAACATTTGTTATAAATATACTCATACAGGGCCTTCAGAAAGTATTCTCACCCCTTGACTTTTTCCACGTTTTGTTGTGTTACAGCCTGAATTTAAAATGGAATAAAATTGGAGATTTTTTTGTCACTGATCTACACACAATACCCCATAATGTCAAAGTGGAATTTTGTTTTTAGGAATGTTTACAAATTAATAAAAAATGAAGCTGAAACGTCTTGAGTCAATAGGTATTCAACCCCTTTGTTATGGCAAACCTAAATAAGTTCAAGTCCTTCCTAACTCAGTTGCTGGTGAGGAAGGACACCGGTCAGGGATTTCACCTTGAGGCCAATGGTGACTTTAAAACAGTTACAGAGTTTAATGTCTGTGATAGGAGAAAACTGAGGGTGACATTACAGGTTGAAAAGAAGGAAACCAGTACAGAACACAAATATTCCAAAACATGCATGCTGTGTGCACTCAAGTTATACTGCAAAAAATGTGGCAAAGAAACAAACTTTTTGTCCTCAATACAAAGCTTTATGTTTGGGGCAAATCCAACACAACACATCACTGAGTACCACTCTGCATATTTCCAAGCATGGTGGTGGCAGCATTATGTTATAGGTATGCTTGTCATCGATAAGGACTTTGACAGGATAAAAATACATTGAATAGAGCTAAGTACAGGCAAAATCGTAGAGAACAACCTGGTTCAGTCTGCTTTCCACGAGACACTGGCAGATGAATTCCCCTTTCAGCAGGAAAATAACCTTAAACACAAGGCCAATTATACACTTGAGTTGCTTACCAGGACAACATTGAATGTTTCTGAGTGGGCTAGTTACAGTTTTTACTTAAAATGGTCTTGAAAACCTATGGCAAGACTTGAAAATGGATGTCTAGCAATGATCAACAACCAATTTGACTAAGTTTTAGGATAATACAATTGGCAAATATTGTACAATCAGGTGTGCAAAGCTCCCCAAAAAGACTCACAGCTGTAATCACTGCCAAAGGTGATTCTAACATCGATTGAATTTTTCATTAATACAAAAGTTAGAAGTTTTGTTCCACTTTGACATTAGAGTATTTTGTGTAGACCGCTGACAGAAAAATTACAATTAAATCCATTTTAATACCACTTTGTAAAAACAAAATATGAAAAAGGTCAAGGGGGTTTAATATTTTCTGAAGGCAGTGTATCTACTGTATATATTTTTGGATCATCCATGCTAGAGAATAAACGAACGCACACACCCCAACCCGCCCCCCACACACCCCAACCCACCCCCCACACACCCCAACCCACCCCCCACACACTCCAACCCCAATCCCTAAACACACATGGCCACCAGCAGAGTAGAGCAAGGTGAATATACCATATCAGAGTTATGGCAATCCATCTTGTTGGGGATTAGCCTGCTCTTACCTACAGCAGGCAGCTTGCACTCTGGCGTCCCAAATAACAGCAGAGGCTCCAAATCCCTCCTGTCCAAAATGAATTGGCTGCCTGCTTGGGGACTTAGTGCCAGATTGCTTTCCAACTCTACTCCTGCGTCTGTCAGGAAATCAAAAAACAAGCCTATCTTGATCCAACCACTGCCCCCCAACGACAGAGTCCCTGCTCAGGGGCTGAATTATCTTAACTCTCATTGGTATAAGAGAACCTTTTATGGACTCTGACTTTGATACAATCAGAGTGTCAACAGGCTGAATGGTATTAATATCAATATTTTCTTTACCAATGACGACCCATTATACATTGTTGTAAATGTACTTTATACTTACACTATTGCAACCTGTTTCAAAGACTTTTGCAATATATTCCACTTCAGTAAAGCACTTTGGTTAGGTACTAGTGCAGCCAAGAGTATAATTTTTCCAGGTAAAGGGAGGTAGAAATGGACGAGATGTCTCTCACAGGTTGATTAGATTAAATCTAATCCTGAGGAGGAGGATGAGGAGAGTAGTGGGAGGACATCAGTCTGCCATGTGTCCCTGATCTCCAGGAGGCCTTGTGTTCCTGACATACTTCAGCTTCTTCACAGGACATCCAGCGGGGTGCTATAAACATGCCAACAGCCAATCAACAATAGAGGCACAGAAGCCATCGCTCCACACACCCAAATGCAAGCATACACACACAAAACAGTCACAATACACCAATTTGGCTTCAGCGGTATGGCTGACAAACAGGCTTGTCGCAAAAATCACACACGTACCCTGCTGCACTTCATTGTGCACCAACATTAAAGAGGATTTTTCAGATGGCAATGTCGGTGCAGTCTTAACACAACAGTCTACCTCATTACCTACCTGCAGTACGTCTAGAACAGCCTGCTACATCGGGCATCAATATTGTTCCTGTTGGACTAAACTGTAGGGCGGTGCTGCCGACTCCAATTAGCCACTGATTTGATTACTCATCCATCATTCCAGCAGTTTAGCAGACCAGAGCCAGGGAAGGAGGCTGGCTAAATGCAAAACGTGACTAGAGGAAAAAGACACACATTTGTCTCATTTCAGAGGTGGCTGCTGTGGGAGCTCTCCGGCCATCCAGTTAAAAACCCAACGAAAGAAAGAAAGAAAGAGAAAAAAGAAGAGAAAAGAATGGTAGCCAGGCCATGTGGTGAGATCAATCTATTCTGTGCGGCCAAGAAATAGAGGGAGGAGAAAAGGAATGAAGAAAGAGTGAGAAAAAAAAGAGTGGGGGAGAGAAAGATTCAGGAGGAGTAGTCTCCTGAAGCCAAATGAGAATCAGGTGACTGGCTGGACGAGCTCCAACTCTGCATGGATTTGGCCTGAGGAGCTATTGCAGTTCTGTGGAATAATTCCTTACAGACACAGTTTAAGACTTCGCATGATTTATAATGATAGGCCACACTGGAAAAAAGTGGAACGAGATTAGTATAAGCAGAAGATAAATTGTTACTCGGAGAGAATGCATTATTAACCCCAACTCTTATATTTCCATCTCAAACAAGCAAAAAACAACTTCATTAAAACCTTCCCTTTTTTGAAAACCTACATATTTCCATCATACCAAAAATAACATACCTCACTCCTTTCTAAAGACAGAGCAGACTGGATTTGTCCTTGAGCACTATTTCTGAATCCAAATTTTGAGAGTCCCTCTTAAATGTTAAGGAAGCCATATATCATTGAGCATGTGTACATGCATCTCTACCTCCTGCGTGTGGCCATGCTTATGTGAGGGCAAAATTCATCCTCGGTCCTTTAGTTTTAGCATGTTCATCATCACAAACGTGTGCACTGTGTTTTTGCAGCACAGCGCCATAACAGCTGTAGCCATAAATGTATGCGCCCCCACATCTACAGATACACCACCCGCCTCGACACTTTGATTCCACAGGATAATGGAGATAATGGGAATTGTTCTAATTCTATTCAAATCAATTATTCACAGGTTCCTCTTGTAATGGTATCTAAGGACATTTCTGGACGCTCTCCTCAACCCGAGTCAGAGGGTTTGGGTTAAATACGGAAGACACATTTGGGTTGAATACATTCAGTCGTGCAACTGACTAGGTATCCCCTATCCCTTCCCTGGGACTGGCCCTGTCAGAGCGGCCTACCTCCCCAGAGAAACCACCCAGCACTGAACATGCAGGAAACATAGGCAATTCATGAGCCATCAATGTCATACTCCATCTTATATGAACGCAATTACTCTTGACGTTAACACTTTTCAAGGGAATGGAATAGACGTGAGCACTATAAAGGCAACCCCTGTGCTGTGTGTGGCTCTCTCTCTCTCTTCAGGTCTTGGGCATTGGCTCTGAATAGGGAATGAGACATTCGGCGGTTACAGCGTCATATGAATCTTTAGGTGGAGGAAGAATACTTCTCTTGCCTGCACTTTGTCACCAAGGAGATGCATGTTTAGCCCTGGAAACAAAGGCGGGTAGAGCGAAATGGAGCCTCAAATAGGCCTGCCAGGAGAGAAAAAAGGAGCGCGTTTGCATCTGAGCCCTAATACATCAGGTTCTGATGAGCCCACAACTTTCCATTACAAGCTGGTGTCATCTTGTATTGATCAGCTGGCGCAGCCCGGCCGAGGATTAGTCATCCCAAAACGCTGGGCTCTTTTATCATGAGAACCTGGGAACCTAAGGTGTTTCCAAGAGAAACAAAAAGGGGAGGAAACAAATCAAATGGTTGTTGATTGAGCCTCTAGGCATGGGCCCCGACGCCAGCGACTGCTCCAAGAGGGATAACGTGAGGTCACAGAGGGGAGCAGGAGACAGCACGAGGATAAACGACAAAAACTCTCGCAGTAGACTAGAAAATGTAGAGTTGTTCCACTGACCCAATCTGCCCGGAAGTGCTCGAGGAACAAAGGCAAGTGTATGCATGTGGCTCCCTTCCCTATGAGGCATCAATCAATTTTCAATCAATTTTATTTTATATAGCCCTTCGTACATCAGCTAATATCTCGAAGTGCTGTACAGAAACCCAGCCTAAAACCCCAAACAGCTAGTAATGCAGGTGTAGAAGCATACTGGAGAATTGAGCCACTTCATCAATGAGACAGTCCCATCGGAATAAGTCAGACGGACTTGTGGCAAAATAAGCACCTCATTCACAATAAAGCAGACCCTTTTACTGGCAAGCCCCAGGAAGAGAAAGCGAGAGAAATAATTTTTTTTAAAAAGATGGAGAGAGAGAGGCTGGTGTCGTTGGCTCATGTTGCCGTCAGAGCAGATGAACTGCGGTGAACCTAGACATTCATGGGCCGTAGGTAAACAGCACCCACTAATGGATTTATGCCCCTCACTTCCCCTCTCCTCTCTCGATCCCTCTCTCCGTCTGTCTCCTCCGCTACAAGGACATTTACTTCCTCGATATACCAGCACCTTAAAAACCTCCTTGTTTTATTTCTCCCCTCTGCAGAGCAGATGCAGGATATTAACAAATAATGACCCTGTGCTCCCTGCCAATGGAGGACGTAACCTTTACAGCAACATGCAAATCAGCTCCTAACTCTGAGCGATAGTTGCGGCAGGGTTTGGAAATAACATACTTTTTAATCTGTATAACCGTGCTATCAATTATTATGAGCTGCACATCTATCATGTGCCGTTTAGGTCAGTTCTGCCATAATGACATATTAATTATTGAAGTTGACCAACATCCAGGCAACGTTGGCGGTTAGTATTTTCTGAGCTGTACAGCAGCACATCAGAAAGGCTAGAGAGGAATATATTAAAGTTGTATGATGAATCAATCAACTACTTGTACTTAGTTGCGGTCATCCAGCCTCAATACCTAAAGATTGTATCCCTAAGTGTCATGGGAAAAAAACACAAGATATCTAAGAGTTATGAAGGCAACCTTTAAGGGGAGTGCTACTGGGCACAGAGAACACCAGGCTTGTGTGGGGAACAACTAAAGCCACGCCTCATTATGCATGAAGCGCATTAAAGCACATCAGTGTTTAGAAACAGAGAGAGGCCTGAAATGATTTGTCACAACAAAGGTAGTTAAGACTCAGCGCCCAGCTCAAACCTCATAAATCCCCACATACTGTGGTAGTGTACTGTAGAGAGGCCAGACCAGTACAGTCCTCCACTGAGGTCAACAAAAGAAATACTCATCAACTTCAAATATAAAGAGGAGTAGCCGGGAAAAACAACAGCCTGTGTCTGCACATCTGGTTTCTATTTCTCTCTCTGTCTCTCTCTTTTTTTCTGTGTGTGTATATGCGTGTGTGCATCTATGTGTGTGTCTATGCAAAAGTGTGTGCATGTTTGTGTGTGCGAGCCTGTGATTGGGAATCAATTTAGTACGGTAAACTCAGAAATGCTTATGTGCCTTAAATAAATAGCAAGCTGAGAATGTCTGGAGACGAAGCAATTACAGCTGCCCATGGTTGGATAGCATGCTGGAGTGTGTAATGGTCTCAATCAACAGATAATCAGAGAGAATATAAAGTACTGGAACTCTGGAGAAAAACCTATCTTCCTCCGTCAGCAACACTGAGGAGAAGGTCCTACTAGTTCAGATGAAACGTCTTTGACGACTTCATGTACGACGCGGGCCTTTACTGGTACAGTACAGGAATGTTTATAGAACCCCAGTGTCACCTCATCTCTACTGCAGCAGAGTACGTACAGTCATTGCTATGAGGATGACACAATGAACGAATGAAGGTTAGTGAAACACAAGACTGAACTAAGGTATCGTGGAGAGAACAACATCCTGATGTGACAAAATGTTCCTGGAAACATCCGAGTGTCAGAAAGACTTAGCACACATTGCTATAAAAAGGTCAGGACACTTAGTGTAATATCATGTGACGTCATTGTAGATTACCATCAGCACATTCAAAGATAATAGCCACAGGGTTTTATAACGCAAAAGCAGAGGATCATGTTGTGTTATTTATATTACGGTAAATATGCACGACTATGGGATTCATTTAATGTAATCTTAATCGAAATGAGTTTGAGAGACACAAGTCGGTAGTCTGTGGCCCCAGTGGTGGTTGCCAATGCCATCAGTACCGTGCAGCGACAGGAAGAAGCAACAGAGACAGTGAATGGGAGCGGAGCAGTGGGTGTACTGTATAAAGAAAGAATGATGAGAATAGATATGAAAAAATAAAAACAGCCGGAAGCTGTTTGACCTTCAGAAATTCAATTTCAAAAAAGACACCAGCTGCTCACATTTGACACAGAGAACTGCGAATGTTCGTCCTGCGAACGTGCTAGTCATTCAGCTCGGCCGATATTAGTTATCTAGGTGGCGCACGCAGGCCTCTGCTACTAATAACGAGGTTCATGTGTGCCAGTGGGGTGGTTCATCATTAGCAGTGTGCTACTCATGCCGTCCGCACAGTGGCGGACGGCATCTTCAACAGTACCATATTAACCACCGTGCTCAGTGTCCTGGAATCAATAAACTCCTCGGCTGAGCCGGATTGCAATATGCAATATGTGACAAAACACGTATACTGCTAATGCTAAACACTGAAAAATTCAACACAATGCTATAACATTGGAATTATAGGTTAAAATCTATACACTAGGCCCTAGAACGATATTTCACCATCAGGCTTCACTGTACGCCAATTAATAACATGGTACAATAAAATCATAAACAACCAGTGAGAGAATATATTGCCAATATGCATGACAACGCAGGTTGTTACCATGTTTCCTGGCTGGATTCTGCATGACCGAGTCCCCATCATTAAAACGAGTGTTGTTTACAGTGCCACCAGGCAGCCCAGCTATCACTGATGCTGTACCATCGGAGCTCTCAGGTGTTACTGTTTACAGCCCTAACCTTGTCCTTCCTCTGGGACACACCTCCAACAGATGTTGTTTTCTTCAAACATTTGTTCTCATCTAAGGGGAAAAACACTGTGTTTAAAAAAAACTTATTTAATCAATTAGGTAATGTTAGGGCAGGTTATTTGCTTTAATCCATCTCAATTTAACTGTTCCCTGTTTAATTTATAGACTTGCACTTGGATTTGATGGAGTTCATAAGATAGGATCCAGGAATGTATTTTCAATGTGGATGAATAGTGCATTAGAGGACATTAGTGACCCTAAGTGTTCCTGCATTACGTCTTTAAATAGATGGAAGTAAGAGACTACATTCTTTAAAAACATGTTTATTTATGCAACTCATTGAAACAGCTCGTCATATTTAATGGACGCATACATTAGGCTTCCTGTGGCATCTCAAAGAAGTGCTTTACAAAGCAACTTTGATTCGCTCATCCTTTGCAAAAGAAAATGGGTTAGCTGACATGTAATCACATTAAAAACCCGGCCTTGTCTAACATAAAATATGTAACTACATAACATACATATTACAACAATTCTTTCTTTGAATAGATTCAAACACAGTAAATATTTTAGAGTAGTTTTGAACTCTCTCAACTAAGAAAGCAAGCATATAAATGTTGATATTCCAGAAACTCCATAGATGCTGGCAGAAGTGTATGTGGAAGTCAGCAGTGACGTATTGGGCCCCAAAACGCCCACCTAATCCAAACGCACCCAGACACACTCCATCACACTTCAATACTTGGCACAGAAGCCTCTTCAGCCACCCAGAGAAGAGAGAAGTTGGCAGCTCTATGGGCATCTCTTTAATAGTCTATTCAAATGTTGCCACTTTCAATTTTTAAAGACAATTCCAAAGTTGTTTAATCTCACCTCTTTAGCCCATTCAACAGTCAGTGTGTGATGTCTTGATGTAACCCCTGGCAGACATGGAGACACCTTTCTATTACTGCCGGCTGTTGAAAGCCCTCTAGAAGGCAATAAGGGTCCAAATAAAAACGTGTTATTCTATAACAGAGAAGGATTATGGAGTCGGTTGATTAAGTCTCACTTTGCAGCTGTCGAACGTATCTGCATCCTCATAGAGAATGATGGATATAAAACCAGAGACGTTATTGTTCTTATTTTTCACGAAGCAGCCAGCTGTCTGTGTTCTGTAGAAACACAACACAAGATGCCTATCAGACAGGCCAATAACGGTCATTCAGCCGTGAAGTCCAAGTCTTCATATTTTCCCATGGCCTTTACTTAGACCTCAAATAATCCCTAATAAATGGAGGAATTCAGACTACAATGGTGATACTGGAATGTGACTGAGTTTTGTAGCAACAGATTATTCTGAGCAATTTCAAATAATTGACCATACGTATTTAAATTTTAAAACATTCCACTAATGTACAGTATTGAATCGACATACCCTAATTTCAATTTGCTATTTTTAGCCAACTGCTTTGTTTGATAGGAAAGAATGTTGTTATTCCCATTAGAATGTTTTAAGTGAGCAAGACTGATGTTAAAAGAGTAAAAAACATTAAAACCCTCTGCGGATGGACACGTTAACCTTCCAGTTATCTTTAAATGTCATGTGTGCATTTACTGTCCGCATACCGGATGTAATTCAATAGAGGGACCTGTTCCAACTGAACATAAAATCTATCAAATTATGCAGTCAAAGATGACGGATTGCCTAGCTAACATTTGTAGCAATTATATTCAATTAACCAATTAAGAAACATCTTGGGATACAGACTGGCCTTTTCAATTATTCAAAAATACTTTCCCAAAGATTGTAGGCTAGAGGAAACTCTTTTCACAATGCAAAAATGCATTTTTTGGTAGGTATGGGAGGGTGTGTACCTGTGCTGCTCAAATACAAAAAGTAAATCGCTACAGAGTGCCACCTGGCAGTTCAATCCCTCATTAGCTCTCTCTGGTGAAACTGTTCTGGGACAATGGAGCCATTTCTGGCACCGTCAGCTGAGCAACCAACTGGCCCACCAGATGGACACCGGACCTGGGGACATGTCCTGTCCAAAGTCCACACCGACTCTGCACATTCAGGAGTAAAGACCTGGGCCCTCCTCTGACCCAACCAAGGACCAGACGCCAAGACCTGGGCCAAGCCAACAACACATGGGATCTAATAGGAGGCAAGCATCCAACTTTAAACTCATATCCAGGTTTGTAAAGATATAATTCACTTACACAAGCAGTGGGGACCTGTCATTCAGGGCAGGTGGAGCAGAGCCCTCCTGTTTTGAGCCCCAACCTTTTTTTTGCCTATTTTGCATGTTATTTTAACATTAATACGTGTCACATATCACAATGTCAAATTTTTTGTTCAGTTAATAAGTCCGCATACAAACATGGTCTCTTTTTTGCTATCTTGAGTAAGGCAGCTCCAAAATGCAGGTGTTTCAGCCTAGCTCAGTGCTTTCTGTGGTGGCGGGGCTGCCAGCGGAAAATACAGAGAGTAGGGGTTGGCAATTGCGCCGTCATTGGCTCAGTGTTCTGTCACTCATGGTGACACTACGTCATCGCAAAATCTATGGGGAGAGCTCGAAAATTCAAGCCCCTAGGGTGCTGCCA
Organism: Salvelinus namaycush; assembly: GCF_016432855.1. Taxonomy (NCBI): domain Eukaryota; kingdom Metazoa; phylum Chordata; class Actinopteri; order Salmoniformes; family Salmonidae; genus Salvelinus; species Salvelinus namaycush. The sequence continues at coordinate 13,238,124 of NC_052330.1, forward strand.
TAGAGTTACAGTAGAAGTGCCCATCCAAGAAGGCTCAAGGTCTTTGGCCACAGATTAAATTACATCAAATCACATTATATCTACAGTAGCTTTGATTGCACTGATCATGTCAACATCATACTTTCAAAATCTTAGCTAGCAAGCTAGCAATCATCATCATGAATCAAGTAGACAATCTACTGGAAAATTATTTTTAGTCCTTGTCATATGAAGAGAAATAATGAAGAGAAATTATAGATGAAATGTATTGGTGCTCATCGGCCATTGGACATTACACAACAAGTTGGAAATCGCAAATTCAACAACCCAAGGGTCTCTTTTCCAAGCTTAAAAGTATAAACATTCAACATTGGCCATGCTGTTAATTCAGCATGACTTCTTCCACGCTCAAAACAACTAAACTCAGAACTGGGAAATCTGACTTCAGTGAATTCAAGACAACTGGGAACTCTGGGGGGGAGCTCTGTCTGGGAAAATACGTTTTGCACGGTCAGAACTCAGGCCTCTTTTTCTAGAACTCCGACCTGAAGATCACTGAGATCATCATGATTCGACTTTGTTCCCCCCCCAGAGAACGCCAGACTTTGATGACAAAATGTAACCATGAAGGGCCGCCACACCACCTTCCTGTTTAAGTGAGCACAGCACAAGAAGGTGAATAGAAAAATGTCTTGCATGCTACCGCATAAATTATGTTATATGCCAGGGAGAAATGTATACTGTAGCTAAGAAAGTAATGACTAAGTGTATGTTATGTAGTAAGCTGTTAGTAGCCCATGTGTCTCACCTTAATAATTTGGTCCCTTTTCCCCCTCTTAATTTCGCAAACTGTTCTGACTTGGTGGTGCACATTTAGCCTATAGCCTGTTTTAGAGAAATGTCATCATCGGATATTGTAAGAGCTTTCATTGTCTGCTTAAATGCCACCTTAATTTATCCTGCGGTTCTGACTTGGTGTACAGGGAGAACACTGTAAGAACGGACCATGTTCTGAATTCTGTCGCTGTACATTTCAAAAGTGCTGAACAAATAGTTATATTGACTACTTCCGTCCTAGCTCGCTCATTAATGTCTTAATCGAAATTACGGATCGCCTCTTATCCGCTTGTCGTCCCATTATGCCATAGCTTGTACATCTCAATTGTCAGTAGAAACCACATTTGTTTAAGCAAGACCGCCATATCAGCTATGTTTTTTTAAAGGCAGTAAATTAGGCTGAATGAACTGTTTCGCTGCCAGACAAGACTCCACTGATAGCCATGTGTAGCAGTGGTAAGGTATTGGTAGTGCCGGACAGCTTTATGTAGGCCCTAAAAGTTTGTGGGCACCGTTTTCTCACCGTTATAGTGCAATTAATGTATTGTGTCTTGTTGTGGCTTTACTGGCATGCAAAACATTTTCTTTTGTTGCCCCACCAAGATTTACATGCTAAAATCACCACTGTACACAAGGTATAGTGAGTAACATGTTGGGTAACATACATTATTTCCTGACCATGTTAAAAGACCAGGATCAACTCCTGGACCTTGGTATACGGTATATGTAATGCCCACAAATAGGGCAGCAGATGTTAGGGGTAGAACAGAGTAAATGGTGGGAGATTAGTTCTGGCTCTGCTGTTGCCTCACTGCTCTGGAGATGCTGCCTTATCAGCAGGAGGGATTTGATCAGAAACAATACAAAGCCAATTTCTGAGTACCAACCAAGGTCAGGGAGTTAGACAACAGTACTGCTCAGCATTCCTTAAGTGATCATACAGTAAATATGAGAACAGTGCACTGAACAGGCCTCTGACTGCGATTACTCACCACGGACTAGCAGAATCCTATTTTTCCTTTCACGACAGACGAGCCTGACGCAAAGGATACACTGCTTCCTCGGGAACAGGCCCGAGGCGGAGAAAGAGGGGGAGAAGGTCGGAATGCCTTCTGAGAATTCGTAGGCGATCGAATAAACCCCCACTTCCTTCCATTCTGCTACCAAACGTGCAATCTTTGGACAAGAAAATCGCAGAGTTACGCAGAAGATTGAACTACCAACGGGACATTAAAAACTGTAACATCTTATGCTTCACGGAGTCATGGCTGAACGACGACATCAACATACAACTGGCTGGTTATACGATGTACCATCAGGATAGAACAGCAGCGTCTGGTAAGACAAGGTGCGGCGGTCTATGTGTTTATGTAAACAACAGTTGGTGCTGTTGTTTACAACAGGAAGTCTCGAGCTATTGCTATGTAGCTGTTTACATACCACCACCAGTCAGAGACTGGCAGTAAGACAGCATTGAATGAGCTGTATTCGCCATAAGCCAACAAGAAAACGCTCACCCAGAGGCGGCGCTCCTAGTAGCCGGGGACTTTAATGCAGGGAAACTTAAATCCGTTCGACCAAATTTCTAACAGCATGTTAAATGTGTAACCAGAGGAAAAATAACTCTGGACCACCTATACTCCACACACAGAGACGCATATAAAGCTCTCCCTCGCCATCCATTTGGCAAATCTGACCATAATTCTATCCTCCTGATTCCAGCAAAAATTTAAGCAGGAAGCACCAGTGACTAGTTCAATAAATAAAGTGGTCAGAGGAAGCAAATGCTAAGCTACAGGACGGTTTTGCTAGCACAGACTGGAATATTTTCCGGGATTCCTCCGATGGCATTGAGGAGTACACCACATCATTCATTGGCTTCATCAATAAGTGTATTGATGACGTCATCCCCACAGTGACTGTACGAACATACCCCAACCAGAAGCCATGGATTACAGGCAGCATCCGCACTGAGCTAAAGGGTAGAGCTGCCGCTTTCAAGGAGCGGGACACTAACCCGGAAGCTTACAAGAAATCCCACTATGCCCTCCAACGAACCATCAAACAGGCAAAGCATCAATAAAGGGCTAAGATCGAATCGTACTACACTGGCTCTGACACTCGTCGGATGTGGCAGGGCTTGCAAACCCTTACAGACTACAAAGGGAAGCACAGCCGAGAGCTGCCCAGTGACACAAGCCTACCAGATGAGCTAAACTACTTCTATGCTCGCTTCGAGGCAAATAACACTGAAACATGCATGAGAGCACCAGCTGTTCCGGACGACTGTGTGATCACGCTCTCCGCAGCCGATGTGAGTAAGACCTTTAACTTTTTATGGCTGCAGGGGCAGTATTGAGTAGCTCTGATTAAAGGTGCCCATTTCAAACGGCCTCGTACTCAATTCTTGCTCGTACAATATGCATATTATTATTACTATTGGATAGAAAACACTCTCTAGTTTCTAAAACCGTTTGAATTATATCTGTGAGTCAAACAGAACTCATTTGGCACAAACTTCCTGACCAGGAAGTGGAAAGTCTGAAATCGATGCTCTGTTCTACTTCCTGCCTATACATGGGCATGATACGTAAGAGTCTACGTGCACTTCATAGACCTTCCCCTGGATGTCAAGAGGCTGTGAGAGAAGAAATTTAGTGTTTATCTTGGTCTGAAGTTGAATACAAGCTCTTTGTATGACGTGTCCCTCATTTCCGGTACTCTTGGGAGCGCGAGGTGGACAGTGGGATTGCCTTCTGTTTAGCTGCCGTTATGGACGACCAATATCTCCGGCTTTGATTTTATTTGATACATGTGACCATATCATCGTAAAGTATGTTTTTTCAATATAGTTTAATCAGATTATTGAAATTTTTTCGGGAGTTTTGCCATGTTCCGTTCTCTGACTTTGTTGACGATGGAGAGATCCGTGCCACTTGGCTAGTGCGCGTGCTAATTGAAGAGGGAAAGTTGCCGTTCTAAATCCAAACAACGATTGTTCTGGACAAAGGACACCTTGTCCAACATTCTGATGGAAGATCAGCAAAAGTAAGAAACATTTTATGATGCTATTTCATATATCTGTCGTACATGTGAACTAGTCGTGGGCGCCCAACGTTTGGGTACTCTAGCTATACCGAAGCTGCATATCGTAATGAAGTTATTTTTAGAATTCTAACACTGCGATTTCATTAAGAACTAATGGATCTATCATTTCCTATACAACATGTATTTTTTAGTTATGTTTATGAATAGCTATTTGGTCAGAATATGTGTGTCAGAAAAAGTGTCAGGAAAAATCCGGACGTAGTGGGAAAAAGTAGCTAAGTTAGCACAATGTGTAACCATTGATTTCAGCTCTAAATATGCACATTTTCGAACAAAACATAAGTGTATGTATAACCTGATGTTATAGGACTGTCATCTGAGGAAGAAAATCAAGGTTAGTCAAAAATTATATATCTTTTGCTTGTTTGTTACGATCGCTTACTTTTGCTACTGGGAAATTGCTTGTGTTTTTGGCTATTGTGGTAAGCTAATATAACGCTATATTGTGTTTTCGCTGTAAAACACTTGATAAATCGGAAATATTGGCTGGAATCACAAGATGCCTGTCTTTCAATTGCTGTACACTATGTATTTTTCAGAAATGTTTTATGATGAGTATTTAGTTATTTGGCGTTGGTGTCTGTAATTATTCTGTCTGCTTTCGGTGCAATTTCTGATTGTAGCTGCAATGTAAACTATGATTTATACCTGAAATATGCACATTTTTCGAACAAAACATAGATTTATTGAATAACATGTTATAAGACTGTCATCTGATGAAGTTGTTTGTTGGTTAGTTTGGTTGGTTCTTGGTTAGTTAGGTTGGCTTTGTGCATGCTACCTGTGCTGTGAAAAATGTCTGTCCTTTTTTGTATTTGGTGGTGAGCTAACATATATATACACGTGGTGTTTTCGCTGTAAAACATTTTAAAAATCGGACATGTTGGCTGGATTCACAAGATGTGTACCTTTCATATGCTGTATTGGACTTGTTAATGTGTGAAAGTTAAATATTTAAAAAATATATATTTTGAATTTCGCGCCCTGCACTTGAGCTGGCTGTTGTCATAAGTGTACCGACGTCGGGCTTGCAGCCATAAGAAGTTAAACAGGTCAACATTCACAAGGCCGCAGGGCCAGACGGATTACCAGGATGTGTACTGCGAGCATGCGCTGACCAACTGGAAAGTGTCTTCACTGACATTTTCAACCTCTCCCTGTCCGAGTCTGTAATACCAACATGTTTTAAGCAGACCAGCATAGTGTCTGTGCCCAAGAACACTAAGGTAACCTGCCTAAATGACTATCGACCCGTAGCACTCACGTCTGTAGCCATGAAGTGCCTTGAAAGGCTGGTCATGGCTCACATCAACACCATCATCCCAGAAACTCTAGACCCACTCCAATTTGCATACCGCCCAAACAGATCCACAGATGATGCAATCTCCCTTGCACTCCACACTGCCCTTTCCCACCTGGACAAAAGGAACACCTATGTGAGATTGCTATTCATTGACTACAGCTCAGCATTCAACACCATAGCGCCCTCAAAGCTCATCACTAAGCTAAGGTCCCTGGGACTAAACACCTCCCTCTGCAACTGGATCCTGGACTTCCTGACGGGCTGCCCCCAGGTGGTAAGGGTAGGTAACAACACATCAGCCACGCTGATTCTCTACACAGGGGCCCCTCAGGGGTGCATGCTCAGTCCCCTCCTGTACTCCCTGTTTACTCATGACTGCACGGCCAGGCACGACTCCAACACCATCATTAAATTTGCCGATGACACAACAGTGGTAGGCTTGATCACCGACAACAACAAGACAGCCTATAGGGCGGTCAGAGACCTGGCCGTGTGGTGCCAGGACAACAACCTCTCCCTCAACGTGATCAAGACAAAGGAGATGATTGTGGACTACAGGAAAAAGAGGACCGAGCACGCCCCCATTAAGATCGACAGGGCTGCAGTGAAGCAGGTTGAGAGCTTCAAGTTCCTTGATGTCCACATCACCAACAAATTAACATGGTCCAAGCACACCAAGACAGTCATGAAGAGGGCACGACAAAACCTACTCCCCCTTAGGAGACTGAAAAGATTTGTCATGGGTCCTCAGATCCTCAAGGTTCTACAGCTGCACCATCGAGAGCATCCTGACTGGTTGCATCACTGCCTGGTATGGCAACTGCTCGGCCTCCGACCGCAAGGCACTACAGAGGGTATGGCGAACGGCGCAGTACATCACTGGGGCCAAGCTTCCTGCCATCCAAGACCTCTATACCAGGCGGTGTCAGAGGAAGGCCCTAAAAATTGTCAAAGACTCCAGCCACCTTAGTCAAAGACTGTTCTCTCTGCTACCACACGGCAAGTGGTACCGGAGCGCCAAGTCTAGGTCCAAGAGGTTTCTAAACAGCTTCTACTCCCAAGCCATGAAACTCCTGAACATCTAGTCAAATGGCTACACAGACTATTTGCAGTGCCCCCCCGCCCTCTTTACACCACTGCTACTCTGTTGTCATCTATGCATAGTCACTCTACCTACATGTACATATTACCTCAAATAACCGGTGCCACCGCACATTGACTCTGTACCGGTACCCCCCTGTATATAGTCTTGCTATTGCTATTTTACTGCTGCTCTTCAATTACTTGTTACTTTTAATCTCTTATTCTTACCTGTATTTTTTTTAAACAGCATTGTTGGTTAGGGGCTCGTAAGTAAACATTTCACTGTTGTATTAGGCGCATGTGACTAATACAATTTGATTTGAACATTGCAGCTATAACACTACTGTAGTTTCTCCCCATACTACATACTCATCACGTTCACTGTGGTTGCTCGATGCTAATGCTGGGTCCTGCTAATTTCAGACCTGCAGCAAACAAGCTGTTGATACACACAGTACCACTGATCCCACTCACCCCAGCCTAACAAACACATGTAGAAAATGGACTGAAACCAGGAGGAACCGGATCTTGTCACTCCTCAGCAGAATCAATAGGACCTCAATTAGGACGGTGGTGGTAGTGGTGGTGTAGGGAATGTATCTTGAGAGAGAAGTGTGTGTGGAAACATTCCCTTATCTAGGGGGCGACGTTGCCGTTGTCCTTCCTGAGCCATCTTTAGTTGGCTGTACTGTGTGTTTACAGAGGGAGCTGGAGCAGAGCGTTGTGGTGGCACTGAGCCAACGTCAGCAGGTCCACCGTCCACAGGAAAGAGACCCTCTATGGGAGCCGTCAGCACAGAGCAGACGGATAGATAACAGCCTCAGTCCTCTCTCCAACTCTCTGCATGTGTCTCTCTCTCTCTCTCTCTGATATATTCGGAAAGAATTCAGGACCTCTATACCAGGCAGTGTCAGAGGAAGACCCCTTGACTTTTTCCACATTTTGTTACGCTACAGCCTTATTCTAAAATGGATTAAATTGTTTTTTGCTTGATCAAGCTACACACAATACTTCATAATGACAAAGCAAAAACAGATTTGGACATTTTTGCAAACGTATTAAAAATAAAAAACTGAAAATCACATTTACATAAGTATTCAGACCCTTTACTCAGTACTTTGTTGAAGCACCTTTGGCAGCGATTACAGCCTCGAGTCATCTTGGGTATGATGCTACAAGCTTGGCAGACCTGCATTTGGGTAGTTTCCTCCATTCTTGTCTGCAGATCCTCTCAAGCTCTGGAACGGTTGGATGGGGAGCGTAGCTGCACAGCTAATTTCATGTCTCAAGAGACTTTCAATCAGGTTCATCCGGACTCCGGCCGGGCCATTCTAAGACATTCAGAGACTTATCCTGAAGCCGCTCCTGTGTTGTCTAGGCTGTGTGCTTCATCAAGGATCTCTGTACTTTGCTCTGTTCACCTTTCCCTCGATCCTGACTAGTCTCCCAGTCCCTGCCTCTGAAAAACATCCTCACAGCATGATGATGCCACCACCATGCCTCATGGTATGGACGGTGCCAGGTTTCCTCCAGACGTGATGCTTGGCATTCAGGTCAAAGAGTTCAATCTTAGTGTCATCAGACCAGCGTATCTTGTTTCTTATGGTCTGAGTCCTTTAAGTGCCTTTTGGCAAACTCCCAGCGGACTACCATGTGCCTTTTACTGAGGAGTGGCTCCCGTCTGGCCACGATACCATAAAGACCTGATTGGTGGAGTGCTGCAGAGATGGTTGTTCTTCTGGAAGGTTCTCCCATCTCAGCAGAGGAACTCTGGAGCTCTGTCAGAGTGACCACTGGGTTCTTGGCCACCTCCCTGAGCAAGGCCCTTCTCCCCCGATTGCTCAGTTTGGCTGGGCAGCCATCTCTAGGAAGAGTCTTGGTGGTTCCAAACTTCATCCATTTAAGAATGATGGAGGCCACTGTGTTCTTGGGGACCTTCAATGCTGCTGACAAGTTCTGGTACCCTTCCCCAGATCTGTGCCTTGACACAATCCTGTCTCGGAGCTCTACGGACAATTCCTTTGACCTCATGGCTTGGTGTTTGCTCTGACATGCACTGTCAACTGTGGGACCTTATATAGACAGGTGTGTGCCTTTCCAAATCAAGTCCAATCAATTGAATTTACCACAGGTGGACTCCAATTGTAAAAACATGTCAAGGATGATCAACGGAAACAGGATGCACCTGAGCTCAATATTCGAGTCTCATGGCAAAGCGTCTGAATATTAACATAAATACGGTTTAAAAAAAATATATATATTTTTTTTATCCTTGTTTTCGATTCGTCATTACGGGGTATTTTGTGTAGATTGATAAGGAAAAAAGTTATTTAAAACATTTTAGAATAAGGCTGTAACGTAACACAAGGTGGAAAAAGTCAAGGGATCTGAATACTTTCCGAATGCACTGTGTGTGTATATCAAGGGTGAAGACATACTCATTCAAATAGTGAAGACATCAAAACTATGAAATAGCACATATGGAATCATGTAGTAACCCAATTGTTAAAAAAATCAAAATATATTTTATTTTAGATTAATAAGAGTAGTCACCCATTGCCTTGATGACAGCTTTCAAACTATGCATTCACTCAACCAGCTTCACCTGGAATGCTTTTCCAACAGTCTTGAAGGAGTTCCCACATGTGCTAAGCACTTGTTGGCTGCTTTTCCTTCAATCTGTGGTCCAATTCATCCCAAATTGGGTTGAGGTCAGGTGATTGTGGAGGCCAGGTCATCTGATGAAGCACTCCATCAATCTCCTTATTGATCAAGTAGCCCATACACAACCGGAGGTGTTTTGGGTCATTGTCCATTCTGCTCCAGAATGCTGTGGTAGCCATGCTGGTTAAGTGTGCCTTGAATTCTAAATAAAATCAGACAGTGTCACCAGCAAAGCACCACCACACCACCTCCATTCTTCATGGTGGGAACCACACATGCAGAGATCCTCCATTCACTTACTCTGCAACACAGCAGATGGTACCAAAAATCAAACATTTTGACTCATTAGACCAAAGGACAGATTACCACCGGTCTAATGTCTATTGCTCGTGTTTCTTGGCCCAAGCAAGTCTCTTCTTATTGGTGTCCTTTAGTAGTGGTTTCTTTGCAGAAATTCAACCATGAAGACCTGATTCACACAGTCTTCTCTGAACTGTTGACGTTGAGATGTGTCTGTTACTTGAACTCTGTGAAGCATTTATTTAGTCTGTAATCTGAGGTGCAGTTATTCTAATTAACTTATTATCTGCAGCAGAGGACTCTGGGTCTTCCTTTCCTGTGGAGGTCCACATTAGAGCCAGTTTAATCATAGCGTTTGATGGTTCTTGCGACTGCACTTGAAGAAACTTTCAAAGTACTTGAAATTTTCCGAATAGACTGACCTTCATGTGTTAAAATAATGATGGACTGTCGTTTCTATTAGCAGAGACAAAATTGAGTCACAATTCAACGGCTCAGACGTGAGACGTATGTGGCAGTGTCTACAGACAATCCCGAACTACAAAGGGAAAACCAGCCGACGTCTACCTTCCGGACAAGTTAAACATCTTCGCCCGCTTTGAGGATAACACAGTGCCACCGACGCGACCCGCTACCAAGGACTGTGGGCTCTCCTCCGTGGCCGACGAGAGTGAGACATTTAAATGTGTTAAGCCTCGCAAGGCTGCCGGCCCAGACGGCATCCCTAGCTGCGTCCTCAGAGCATGAGCTGACCAGCTGGCTGGTGTGTTTAAAGACATAATCAATCCCTATCCCAGTCTGCTGTCACCACATGCTTCAAGATGTCCACCATTGTTCCTGTACCCAAGAAATCAAAGGTAACTGAACGAAATGACTATCACTCATTTCGGTCATCATGAAGTGCTTTGAGAGACTAGTCAAGGATCATATCACCTCTACCTCAGCTGACACCCTAGACCCACTTCAATTTTCTTACCGCCTTAACAGATCCAGAGACGATGCAATCTCCATCGCACTACACACTGTCCTATCCCATCTGGACAAGAGGAATACCTATGTAAGAATGTTGTTCATTGACTATAGCTCAGCATTCAACACCATAGTACCCTCCAAGCTCATCATTAAGCTCGAGGTCCTGATGGAGGTGCTGATCGTAGACTTCAGGAAACAGCAGAGGGAGCACCACCCTATCCACATCGACGGGGCCGCAGTGGAGAAGGTGGAACGTTTTAAGTTCCTCTGCGTACACGTCACTGACAAACTGAAATGGCCCACCCACACAGATAGTGTGGTGAAGAAGGCGCAACAGCAACTCTTCAACCTCAAGAAAATTAAGACATTTGGCTTGGCCCCTAAGACCCTCACAAACTTTTACAGATGCACAATTGAGAGCATCCTGTCGGGCTGTTCGGCAACTGCGCTGCTGGCAAACGCAGGGCTCTCCAGAGGGTGGTGCGGTCTGCCTGTCTGCCCTCCAGGACACCTACAGCACCTGAAGGCCAACAAGATCATCAAGGACAACAACCGCCCGAGCCACTGACTGTTCACCCGGCTATCATCCAGAAGGCGAGGTCAGTACAGGTGAATCAAAGCTGGGACCGAGAGACTGAAAAACAGCTTCTATCTCAAGGCCATCAGACTGTTAAACAGCCATCACTAGCACATTCGAGGCTGGTGCCCTATACACATAGACTTGAAATCACTGGCCACATTAATAATGGAACACTAGTGACTAACAATGTTTACATATTTTGCAATACTCATCTCATAAGTATATACTGTTTTCTATTCGACTATCTTAGTCTATGGTGCTCTGACATTGCTCATACAAATATGTATATATTCTTAATTCCATTCCTTTACTTTAGATGTGTGTATTGTTGTGAAATTGTTAGATATTACTGCACTGTTGGAGCTAGAAAAACAAGCAATTCCGCTACACCTGCAATAACATCTGCTAAACACATGTATGTGATCAATAAAACTTGATTTGCTTTGAGCCATAATATGGACTTGGTTTTTTACCAAATAGGACTATCTTCTGTACACCACCCATACCTTGTCACAACATAACTGAAATGGCTCAAAAGCATTAAGAAGGAAAGAAATTCCACAAATGTACTTTTAACAAGGCACACCTGTTAATTGAAATGCATTCCTGCTGACTACCTTATGAAGCTGTTTGATACAATGCCAAGTGTGCAAAGCTGTCATCAAGACAAAGGGTGGCTACTAAATATATTTTGATTTGTATAACCCTTTTTTGGTTACTACATGATTCCATATGTGCTATTTCATAGTTTGGATGTCTTCACTATTATTCTACAAAGAAGAAAATAGTAAAAATAAAAACCCTTGAATGAGTAGGTGTTCTAAAACTTATGACCGGTAGCGTACGTATGTACAGTTGAAGTCGGAAGTTTACATACACCTTAGCCAAATACATTTAAACTCAGTTTGTTTTTCACAATTCCTGACATTTAATCCTGGTAAAAAATACCCTGTTTTAGGTCAGTTAGGATCACCACTTTATTTAAAAAATGTGAAAAGTCAGAATAATAGTAGAGAGAATGATTCATTTCAGCTTTTATTTCTTTCATCACATTCCCAGTGGGTCAGAAGTTTACATACACTCAATTAGTATTTGGTAGCATTGCCTTTAAATTGTTTAACTTGGGTCAAACGATTCAGGTAGCCTTCCACAAGCTTCCCACAATACATTGGGTGAATTTTGGCCCATTCCTCCTGACAGAGCAGGTGTAACTGAGTCAGGTTTGTTGGCCTCCTTGCTCGCACACACTTTTTCAGTTCTGCCCACACATTTTCTATAGGATTGAGGTCAGGGCTTTGTGACGGCCACTCAAAAACCTTGACGTCCTTAAGTCATTTTGCCACAACTTTGGAAGTATGCTTGGGGTCATTGTCCATTTGGAAGACCCATTTGCGACCAAGCTTTAACTTCCTGACTGATGTCTTGAGATGTTGCTTCAATGTATCCACATAATTTTCATTCCTCATGATGCCATCTATTTTGTGAAGTGCACTAGTCCCTCCTGCAGCAAAGCACCCCCACAACATGATGCTGCCACCCCCGTGCTTCACGGTTGGGATGGTGTTTTTCAGCTTGCAAGCCTCCTCCTTTTTCCTCCAAACATAACGATGGTCATTATGGCCAAACAGTTATATTTTGTCCTCAGACCAGAGGACATTTCTCCAAAAAATACGATATTTGTCCCCATGTGCAGTTGTAAACTGTAGTCTGGCTTTTTTATGGCTGTTTTGGAGCAGTGGCTTCTTCCTTGCTGAGCAGCCTTTCAGGTTATGTCGATATAGGACTCGTTTTACTGTGGATATAGATACTTTTGTACCTGTTTCCTCCAGCATCTTCACAAGGTCCTTTGCTGTTGTTCTGGGATTGATTTGCACTTTTCGCACCAAAGTACATTCATCTCTAGGAGACAGAACACGTCTCCTTCCTAAGCGGTATGATGGCTGCGTAGTCCCATGGTGTTTATACCTGCGTACTATTGTTTGTACAGATGAACGTGGTACCTTCAGGCGTTTGGAAATTGCTCCTAAGGATTAACCAGACTTGTGTTGGTCTACAATTTGTTTTCCTGAGGACTTGGCTGATTTTTTTTGATTTTCCTATGATGTCAAGCAAAGAGGCACTGAGTTTGAAGGTAGGCCTTGAAATACATCCACAGGTATACCTCCAATTGACCCAAATGATGTCAATTACCCTATCAGAAGCTTCTAAAGCAATGACATGTGATACAGTGAATTACTTGTGTCATTCACAAAGTAGATGTCCTAACCGACTTGCCCAAACTATAGCTTGTTAACAAGAAATTAGTGGAGTGGTTGAAAAACGACAAAATCTCTTTGTCTCTCTCACACTCCACCCTCTCTGTCTCACTTCCTGTCTCTCTCTTCCCATCGCTCTCCACGTCTCTCATTTCCCTTGTCCTATACTCACAATATGTTCCAAACAATGAACTGTGCACACAATAAATTGTTTTCCTATGCTTGAGTAAAGGCAGAGAGGGTTGGACATTTGAGTCCATATGTGCTCTGTGTTTTGTCGACTGATCGGCTTCCGACTGGGAACCGATGTGCCACGGCAATAATGACTTCATTGATTTTCCTGACATTGTGGCTCAATCTAACTGATCACTAACGTGCCTAATGATAGGCTGTCCCGATGATAAGAAAACAGCATCTGTGTCAGCTATGGCGCCGTTTCAGAAACGCTTAGAAAACTTTATCACCTCATAAATCATTCATTAAAAAAAAATACACAGACAGCATGAAATACAATGCAACATTAACCCTTTCATTGCTAAAAAAACAACAACACTGGCACTTTTTCCAGGAAATGTATTCCTACAGAATTTATATTTTATATAAGTGGTGCGTCAAGCCACACATGACAGCAGAACATAGTATGATTTTGTTTGTGATCCATGCTGTGACAGGGAGGAGGTGCTTGTCAGATTGTGTGAGGTGGCAGCAGTAGGCTAAGACAGGAAGGGACAACGCAGTTCTCCATGCCACAGCTATCACAGTCTGAACCGGTCTCATGCTGAGGTGATGTGTGAATGGAACATTGGTCCATCTTAACCTATTGGACACAGTACTGTCTTTCTGTTTTGGAGAGTGGTCACATTCCATTGGCTTGTTACAGATGACTAGAGTACAGTTAATGGTGCCAAAGAACATACAGTAGCACTAAATGTGATGCATCTCTCATTGTACAGACCTGAATCAGTGTAACAGTGTGTAGCTCAAACACAACTGCATGTTCACTTGTTGTAACAGCGATGGTGGTCACACTCCAGTGTTTTCAATCCCAGAGGTAAATATGTAGACATTTATAGCATCCAGATTCACCACCTGCTAATGACAATAATCTGGAACTAATTACAGTGATATTAATTACTTAAACAAAGCCATGTGTTTACCTCTACTATTTCTTCACAGAACAGGTTGGGGCTGGCATAGGTTGCACTGAGAACCACCATGTGTGAACATACATATGAATACGTACATGCATACAAATGACTGTGATCATTTTGTTTGCACATGAACCAATGATATTTGATATTGATCTATGGTTACTGTACGTCTTCAGTGCTTCTGGTTGATTTTTTTTTCAGTAGAGTTCAACAGTTATCTATGACTACTTCACTCCAGTCTCACCCTGTTGCCCCCCTGCCTTACCCTGTTACCCTATAGGCGCATGAAGGGGGTAGGGCATACGGCCCAGGACAACACTGGTGCAAAGCTTCCTGCCATCCAGGACCTCTGCACCAGGCAGTGTCAGAGGAAGGTACTAAAAATTGTCAAAGACCCCAGCCACCCCAGTCATAGACTGGTCTCTCTACTACCGCATGGCAAGCGGTACCGGAGCGCCAAGTCTAGGACCAAAAGGCTTTTCAACAGTTTCACCCCCAAGTCTTAAGACTCCTGAACAGGTAATCGAAAGGCTACTCGGACTATTTGCATTGTCCCCCCCAAACCCCTCTTTTACGCTGCTGCTACTCTCTGTTTATCATATATGCATAGTCACTTTAACTGTACATTCATGTACATACTACCTCAAATTAGCTTGACTAACCGGTACCACCGCACATTGGCTACCCGGACTATCTGCATTGTGTCCCGCCACCCACCACCCGCCAACCCCTCTTTTACGGTGCTGCTACTCTCTATTTATCATATATGCATTGTCACTTTAACCATACCTACATGTACATACTACCTCAATTAGCTTGACTAACCGGTGCCTGTATATAGCCTCGCTACTGTATATAGCCTCGCTACTGTATATAGCCTCGCTACTGTTATTATTCATTGTCTTTTTACTGTTGTTTTTTTATTTCCTAACTTATCTATTGTTCACCTAATACCTATGTTTTACTTAAATTGCACTGTTGGTTAGGGCCTGTATGTAAGCATTTCACTGTTGTATTCGGCGCACATGACAAATACACTTTGATTTGAACCCTGGAACTGTAAATTACAGTACCTCCCTTTGAGGATGAAGAAGGTCCCCCTAGCATTACCCAAAAAGCTATGTCACGCCTCAGGCTTTTAAACTAAAAACCTTTCAATATTCAAACATCCAAAATCCCTCGTCACCGAGACATAGAGTGAGGGTTTATTTTCCATTGGTGCATGAAGTATAAGGCATTCCAATCTTTTCGAAGTGTATTCAAATGAGAACTGTGGGAGGAATATTATGTGCTGTGAATGTCATTTACAATGAAAATTAACATACCAAATGTTTGATATTTCAAGGACAGATGATATCTTATTTAAAAATATCTCGCCACTTGTAGGCATTTTCTGTGCTTGGAATAAACAAAAACACACACACACTCCTCTACAAGACTGATGGTCACAATAAATGCCTAATTTTTAATAATTTGCAAAGTGTGGGAAACCCGAGAAGCAGAGCATCTGAAACAAATCCCAAATCGAGTTCCTCTTTGAACGCACGTAAAGGCCTGATTTTATTCCCAGATCGGGTTTAATATGATATATTTGTTTTTCTTCCCTGTGTTTTCACCAAGAGGCTGCATGAACGTCTAGGACCAATCAAACCCTCAAATGTAATAAAACTCCAATCACAAGCCCCTGACATCCAGATGTCTGCGAGCTACAGCGACGGGCGGAAAGTGTCAGCTCAGCAAGTTGTAGTGGTCTCCCGGCGCCCCAGGGGCTAACAAATAAGATCTGGCACTTGTGTTACTTATTAAGAGCATTTGCATGGGACCAAGAGAGCTCACGTTCAGCAGACTACAGCAGTTCCCTGGTAACAAAGCTACGAGCTGTGCCACACTTTTTCGGGTGACCATTTCCCTAATAACTGGCACTCTGTACATCACCACAGGTAATTTTGTTTTTTCCCCATTTGCTGATCATTGTAAAATAGTGCTCCTGGAAATTGTCAGAGGTAAAGGGATTCTGCTCTGTGTGTATGAATGTTAATCTACCTGTATCTGTCTGCCTGTCACTAGTCACTACCTTAGCATAGTCTGTTCTCTGAGGGGGTTTGGTTAACCTTTTCACTCGTGTCCCCACTTTTTTGTTGTTGTCGAGAGCCCGTTGTCACTGACTAGCACGTTAAAGGTCTGATTTGCTGTGGAAATAAGAGGAATTAAATCATGTGTGGAAGCACCGAAGCAAAATAGATTAATAGAGCAACATTAGTTAAATTATGTATGAAATGCGTTTCTTAGCCAGCAGCCTAAAACCCTTAAAATATTGGGTAATGTGCTTAATGAACTTTACTCTGTACTCAATTACCAGTGGCCATTGTGACCTTGCAGCCTTTTAAGGTGAAAAAGAGCAGGGCTAAGGGATTGAGGATTTCTATTTAGATTCATAATGGAAGTTCAGAGCCACCAGCCACAACTACCGTCAGCATTAACCAGATGCCTGAATGTGCTACTATTTACATTGTGGATGGATGGATGGATAAAGTCAAACTGGAATGGGGTATCATTCATAAAACCAGTTGTTATTCCCAAAGAGATAATGTAAATGCAAGTCAATAAAGCAGGAGAATGTATATAATTAACTAATCAGTGATTTTGAATATAATACTTGTTTCCTGACTGAGACACCTGTAGAAAACCAAACAAAGGCACGCTGGAGAGCAGACCAGAAATAACACAGAAGCGTCAGGGGACTGACAGTAGGTTTTGAGACATATTGTCACTTCAGGCGCTTCTATTTCGCAGCCCTCTGAGATGGTCCCAACTGTGACAGATGCTTTTAGAGGCAGACTGACTGTCACAGAAAGGTGGGCGATGACCTATAGATGACCTATTCTTCCCTTTGTACATAGTCATAAAACCCTGGTCACTTTAAGAATGTTTACATACTGTTTTACCACTTTATATGTATATATTGTATTCTAGTCAAAGCTCTACTGCTGTACACACCTTTTCTGTGCATTCTACAAAGATACAGGCATCCTTCCTAACTCAGTTGCCAGAGAAGAAGGAAACAGCTCAGGGGTTTCACCATGAGGCCAATGGTGACTTTAAAACAGTTAGAGTTTAATGGCTGTTATAGCAGAAAACTGAGGATGGATCAAAAACATTGTAGTTACTCCAAAATACTAACCTAAATGACAGAGCAAAAAGAAGGAAGCCTGTAAAGAATAAAATATTCCAAAACATGGACCATGTTTGCAATAAGGCACTAAAATAAAACTGCAGAAAATGTTATGTCTTGAATACAAAGTGCTATGTTTTTGGCAAATCCAACACGTCACCGTTTACCACTCTACCTACACTATATGGCCAAAAGTAGGTGAACACCCCTTCAAATTAGTTTATTTGGTTATTCCAGCCACACCCGTACACCACAGTGGTGTAAAGCTTGCTGCTAATGGACTCTGGGGGAACGCGTTCTCTGGAGTGATGCGTCACGCTTTACCATCTGGCAATCCAACGGACGAATCTGGGTTTGCCGGATGCCAGGAGAATGCTACCTGCCCCAATACATAGTGCCAACTGTAAAGTTTGGTGGAGAAGGAATAATGGTCTGGGGCTGTTTTTCATGGTTCCCGGGCTAGGCTCTTTAGTTCAAGTGAAGAAAAATCTTAATACAACAACATACAACATACATTCTAGACTGTTCTGTGCTTCCAACCCTGTGGCAACAGTTTGGGGAAGGCCCTTTACTGTTTCAGCATGACAATGCTCACGTGCACAAATCGAGGTCCATACAGAAATGGTTTGTCGAGATCGGTGTAGAAGAACTTGACTGGCCTGCACAGAGCCCTGACCTCAACCCCAATATACACCTTTGGGATGAATTGGAATGCCGACTGTGAGCCAGGCCTACATCGCCCATCATCAGTGCACGACCTCAATAATGCTTGTGGCTGAATGGAAGCAAGTCCCCGTAGCAATGATCCAGCATCTAGTGGAAAAGCCTTCCCAGAAGAGTGGAGGCTGTTATAACAGTAAAGGGGGGGACCAACTCCATATTAATTGGCCATGATTTTGGAATGAGATGTTCGATGAGCAGGTATCCAATATACATTTGGCCTGTAGTGTATTTTCAAGCATGCTGGTGGGCGCATCATGATATGGGTATGCTTGTCATTGGCAAGGACTAGGGTGTATTTTAGGATAAAATAGGAACGGATTAGAGCTAAGCACAGGCAAAATCCTAGAGGAAAACCAGACACTGGGATACAAATTCACCTTTCAGCAGGACCAATAAACGAAAACCACAATGCCAAATATACACTGGAGTTGCTTACCAATACGACATTGAATGTTCCTGAGCGGCCTAGTTACAGTTGACTTAAATCGGCTTATAAACATCTATGACAAGAATTGAAAATGGCTGGCTAGCAATGATCAACAACCAACTTCACAGAGCTTGAAGAATTTTTTAAAGGATAATGTACAAATATTGGACAATCCAGGTCTCCAAAGCTTTTTGAGACTTACCCAGAAAGACTCACAGCTGTAATCACTTCCAAAGGTGATTCTGTCCTGTATTGACTCAGGGGTGTGAATACTTCTAAAAACATATTTTCCCTTTATCATTATGGGGTATCGTGTGTAGATTGGTGAGAAAAAAATCTATTTAATCAATTTTGAATTCAGGCTGTAACACATAAGTGGCATGAAAACTTTCTGAAGGCGCATCTCTCTCCAGAATGTACTCAGCACTCCAGAATGTACTCAGCACTCCAGAATGTACTCAGCACTCCAGAATGTACTCAGCACTCCAGAATGTACTCAGCACTCCAGAATGTACTCAGCACTCCAGAATGTACTCAGCACTCCAGAATGTACTCAGCACTCCAGAATGCGCTCAGCTGTCTTCCCACCAATTCTTGCTGCATTAATTGTTTCATTGTGTGAATGGTTTGACCTTTGATTGTTAATTTGTATCAATTCTCCATTACATATGTCAACAGTAGTACATTTACCGTTAATCCCCGTTGTTTGCTTAGGCCTACATTAATTTATGTATTAATCAGTCATTTACTTTTCTCATTCTTGGAGTGGAAACGTTGTTTGCAGAGTTCACAACCTGCTAAACTTGTGAGAACTATGTTTTGGATTATTTAATACCATTATTCAGGCCCTACGAGTTTTATCAATTTCATTGTCTTTCGTTTGGAGCGCTCCATGTGTCTGGAATCTGGTTGATTTCTCTGTCCTGTTAATGTGTGCACGCCTGAGCAAGCATAAAGTAGGCTACCTGGCCTGCTGCGCGCAAAGTAGGTAAGGGCCAAGGGATGCCTGATTTCTAACCAACACTAACAATAAGCTGAGCCTCTCAGTAATGTTTCTTCACCTACACAGTAAGTGAACAAAGTGTTTTTTTAACATCCATTGCGAATGATAGGCTAATAGTGCCTCATAGTATTTGAAAAATCTTTCCAACACTCTCCCCCTCAATAATCACCAGACCTCGGTGTGAAAGCAAAATGTCATGCTCTGAGCATCCAATATATACAGTGGAAATGTCATAAATTGCCTGAACTCTTTTCCCTTGAGTAAAAACAGCTGTCTGTCCCGAGCTCACTGGCGGGAAATGCTGAGGGCCCCGAATAGTTGATTGAGGGCCCAGAATAGTAGCACTTCACCAGCGATAGCTCAAGTCAAGGCAGATAGAAAGGGAGGCAGACAGGCGGAGTAGAGAGATTAATGTGATTGAAATAACCTGAATGTATTTTCTACTTTATTTGTCGGCTTTATGTATTTTTTACTTAGTTTACAATGGAAGTTATAAGCCTACCGCTGCATTGGTTCATGCACTCATTTCTTTAGCTGCCAATGGCTCACGGTGTAGGCCTAACATTGTGTCCATATGGCAGAGGCTGGTCCTCTCGCATTAGTTGAATTTGTGATTTGTTTCAGGAAACTAGGCTTACGTCGCACGTTACTACTTCACAGGAGCGGCATTTGAACGTGAACATAGATTATTTTATCTTTTTGGCAGAAATGCCTTCTGGAACATGTGAACTTTCACGTGCCTTAATAACAAACTTGTATTCCATCCATAAATACGAATAAAAATGGTTAAAATTACAACTCTAGTTGGTTTTGCCACAGAAAAAGAGCCGGAACCTTCCCGCTAGCCATATCTTTCAAAAACAGCTACCGCACCATTTTTGAAAGATATAACGTTAGCCATCGAGAACTACAAAAGTTTTGCTATGTTTCTCAACAGCATTGATGTCCTGAATTTAGCAGGCACGATTGACAAATCAGTTGGAAAAAGTGATGGGCTACTTTCTGCACATGCCACAGTCAGTGTGAACTGGAGTGACTTGACACAACGCTGGCCAAACAAGTTAAATGGTTCCAGTCTGCAGTGAAGCGTTCATCCAGGTTCTATATACGGGTAACAGTCTAGCTACATTTTCAGATATACGTTTCTAATTTCGGCAGAAAGTCGTTTTTATTGCAAGCTAAAGTGTACTGTTAGTTAGCTAACAAACGTTAGAATGCTGGCTTGCTAGCTAACTTTATGTGTATGATCTGTGTAGTAATATTATTCAAATCAGAACACTATGTGCATTGCTAGTTATAGCCTAATGTTAGCTAACTAACATTGAACCTAGTTTGTTAGTTTTAACTACCAGCAGATTCATACTAGAGCTATGACAATGTTTGTATTGGTTGTAGTATAAATTGGGATTATGACGGTTCATTGTTTGTCTAGCTAGCTAGCTACCTAGCTACCTAGCTAGCTACATATCTAAACCAAAGACTCCACTTTACCAGATGATTACATGACCCATCAAATTAGCCATTTGTGTCTGGGGGTGATTACAACCAACTATTGTATTTCATGAACATGTGTACATGTCTAGACAATAGTGACCCATAGTGACTTAGCTAGATTTGGCTGTGGGGAGGTAATAGCACTTCCTTCACAAGACCCATCAATTTAGACAAGTGTGTCAGGTAAGCGTCATCTAATAAAGATAAAATATTTATTAAAGATTTGCATCTGGACACTTTCTGTTTTTGATATTGCTACTATGCAAGTAACCACTTCATTGTACCGTTTACACCTTCTATATCCTGTGCATGTGACAAATAAACATGGCCTCACATGTGAATCCTTAAAGAGATGGGTGGGGCTAAGGCTTAAGAGGGTGTGAATGATGCTGAATGGGTGTAGACAAATAAGAGCTCTCCGGTAGGTGTACCAAAACATTGAAGGGACATTTTCTCAAAAGTAGGGTTACAAGTTCATCAACTTTCAAAGCAGAATTATTTTCCCATTGTTCCTCAACTGCAGGGTATGATACACCATTTTCTAGCTCTGAGTCTCTACTTTTATCCATGTAAAAAACACAATTTAAGACCGAATCGAGGCGGTCGGTCACATTTGAACTTTTAGATATTTATAATTTAATCCAGATTTGTATTGTAGCGACGGAAGGGAGCGGGAAGCGAACTTGGATCTCCGGCTTGAAAAGCAAACACCCTACGCATCGCGCCAATAGGGTTAACCCACTTGGTGAGAATTCTTATGTGGCTCATATAGCACTGCCCCCTCCGAACCGGAAGGCAAGTCCCTGTGCTTCGACTTTCTTTCAAGCCCCTTCACACGTCCACCCATGCGCTCCGATGGCCTCACAGCGCCATACCAATTCTGACACCAATGTAGCGAATGGGAAGCGATCCCTGGTCTCCGGCGTAAAACACAAACCCTACTCATCGTGCAAATAGACATGGCAAATATGTATTTGATAGGGCGCCATTTAGGCTATTTGATTGGAAACACAAAGTATGTAAAAAAAAAAAAAAAATGATGTCACATGACTGTCATAAATTCGGTTTCCCTAGGCTACAGAAAAGGCCACTGAGGCTAAATACTCGTTCTATCATACAGGCTAAATCAGGGCTCTCCAACCCTGTTCCTGGAGAGCTACCCTCCTGTAGGTTTCAACACCAACCCCAGTTGTAACTAACCTGATTCAGCTTAATTGGCTAATTATTAGAATCAGATGCGCTAGATTGGGGTTGGAGCGAAAACCTACCGAACGGTAGCTCTCCAGGAACCGGTTGGAGAGCCCTGGGCTACATGATTTGTTAGATGACTTTGATGGAGCGTTGGTGGAATGCCGCAGCGCTGCGTCTCTCCAACAGCACCAAGGAGAGGCACACTGAGCATGGACAAGATACAGTGCCTTCAGAAAGTATTCACACACACTGGGGAATTAAAGTGGATTTAATTGTAATTTTTTGTCCACGATCTAGACAAAATATTATACTACACCTGTTGACTCAAGACATTACAGCTATTCATTTTTTATTACATTTGTAAAAAAAATCGAAACCATAAGTGGCAAGACATCTCAACTTAATCCATTTTAAATTCAGGCTGTGTTATTATTTCAAAATGTCTCTCTCTGCATTGTTGGGAAGGGCCCGTCAGTAAGCATTTCACTGTTAGTTTACACCTAACAGTGAAATGTGACATACAATTCAATTTGGAGGTGCGTCTTGGTCAGTTTTGCTTGGAAAATGCAGCCCTCGTCAATCTGCTCTAGGCGGCTGACTAATCCTACCTAATGGGCGGGCCGGCCCTGCGCAGTGCACACCTGATTTCGCCCCCACCCCCTGCACAGCTACACCCAATTTCTCCCCAGAGGAATTTCAGCTATGCGCAGCAACAAAGGGACATCACCACGGATCTGGCTTTGAGCAGAATAGAAGCCTACGTAAACCAAGGAAACACAACAAAGATCATCACAAAAGTTGAGACAAACACAGCAAAATGACAGCTTGTAGTTTCTTAAAGCATGGTTGCAATCAGATACAGTATGATGACAGAGTGAGGTAAAACAAAAAGGAATGCTGCAAAAAGAGAGAGGGAGGCTTTGTGATTTCCCATCTGACTGAGAAATGTGAAATTAATATGACAGCAGATATTTAACACTGACAGGGTTATTTGGGCAGGTTGGTTGCACACCACTGAATAAGAACACATTCCTACAGGTCTGTACTAGTGTAACTACAAGGCAGCTAAAAAGGTCAGGTACTGTGCTTCATTGTCACGTTAAACATGTCCTTTCCACATGCACTTCGCAGTGTACAGCAGGTCTACTCTATGCTACTACAACAATGCCCATGTATGATTGATTTACTGCCACTTCAGTCAAAACTGAAGGAGGGTTTCTTCATTCTTCATAGCCCAGTATTTCAAATGTCCAACAGAGTGGCTAGCAGGCAGGCAGCAACCTCTCTCCACTGCCTCTTTGACAGTTACGAAAACAGAAAAGCCACTGCTTTGGAGGGCTTTCTGGTTGAAAGCCTTTTCAATAAAGTGATATAACTTAAGCTTGGCCGCTTTCAGCTTATTTTCTTTCCATCACCTTCAATGCCGACAGAAAAACATTTGTGAAGTGAAAAGCATCTTACCGTATTAGTTGTCTTTTGATGCATGACGTCAAAGTACTTTGGATCAAATGTGGGCAACCAGTAGTGTTTTATCTCCCAATCCAGTCATCGGAAAGAGGAAGTAATAAGATGCTCATTAAATAAAACTGTCTGACCCTTCCGACACCCAACACAGCCGGCGATTCCGGAGCAAAGCCGGATATCCTGGATAACAAGCTGTGAAATTATGATAGAATAGGCTGCTAAAATTACAATAATTACCCACAAAACTGCAGTCGTGTGTATTACCTAAGGTATGGTGTGGAAATATAATCCCTCAAATATCCTGCTAGCAGAGTGAATCTACACACGAGGAATGACTAATTAAATGTATTTGAATACTGCATCTCAATGTACTGATGACTCTCGTCTTGAAGTTGAAGACCAGTTTTCTTCAATTGATTGGGTAATCTTGCAAGTACAACAGGAAACGATAGCACCCAGATGGATTTTATCATAAGGTGATGAACACTGACAACACCAAATAGCAAGCATGTGCCTTGCATCCCTGAGGTCAATGAAAATACAATGGGGACTGGTCGGAAACAGGCGAGAACTACAGTGTGCTCAGTTTGATTGAGATACAGTCAGAGTTGAAAACACTCTAAGCCGTTCCATTTGCACAGAACGGATGAGAAAGAAATAACATCATATTCTCCACATGTTAATTCAAGTGCAGCTGTCTGAGTTGGTGAGGAGGAACCACCATCATTAGACCTGTAAATGCAGACAGACACTCGGTTCAGGTTTGTGCTTCGCTAACTTCCACTTGCATTAGACGTACAAGACGGACAGAACAAGATTACACAGATCTTAGAAACCTATGCTCTACAGAACCATATCTTTGAGACAGTCAGTGGAAATATTTCCCCTCTAAAATGTGAGTGTATATAGTACGCGATACAGAAACAACACACATACTGTACCACCGAAGTACTTATACCACCGACTTATCTCCTTGGAGACGTTTACAAATCTTCCTTTGTGTTTCGGGTACATAGACATACCAGCTGTAACCTTGCCACTCTGTATACAGACACAGCTTCCGCATGTTGCCCCCTGTAAGAGCTACCCACTTATCCTTCAAAGCCACCCCGACCTGGTGTGTGATCCTGCATGTCCTCTGTCTCCCTCTGCCCCCACCCCTGGACACTCTGGCAGGGAGATAGCCACGTCACTCAAATGCATCACTGAGGTTAACAGCTCGCGCAAACCATTTAGAGAGGGCCCTTTCCCTACACAAATGTTAGCAAGGTAATTTACTGCTTGGTGAAACACAGTCAGATTCCATCTGTACATGCAGTCCAAGCTAGCAGCTCTGGGCCCCTGGGGCGCTGCCAGACACTGTAATGGATGTAGATAGCAGCCAGGCAGACAATAAGAGCAGTGATTTACAGAGCTCTACACCTGTACTGTGACCTCTCCCTTTATTTATTTATCTACGGCTACGCCAGACGAAGCGAAACAAAGCAGGGCTCTTCTGCCGTGATACCAGGGCCAGCCAGGGTCTTCCAGGGAGCTAGTCACAAGAGCTCTATTTGTGGAAATGTTTCATGAGGAGTATCTTAAGTGAAACCTGTTGAAATCATCATCGACACAGAGAAAGAGAGACAGAGAAAGAGAGAGAGAGCTAAAAGCCAGCGAGTGCTGCAGCCATCCAAAACCACACTAATAGCTCTACAGTGGGTTTACATTGGCTGGGAGGGCGAGTTCGTTTTATAATAACTGACGATGAGACTGCTAACTAAGATCTTATGATGTAACTACCCCAAATTATTCCAGCTTCAGTCTGTTTCTAGAGTAAAGTGGAAGTATTTTATGTGTTGAGCAAAACCAGCATGACCTCGATGTAGAATAGACTATTGCTGAAAAAATTAATCGTTCTATCGTCAGCTATTATCAAATTAAATAACTCATTAAAAGAAATGGAGCCATTTGTTAGCGCCTGCTCTGTGATGAACATTAACCATGTCCTTGAGCTAGGCCTACTGCATGTCTGAGAATACAACATTATTAATCAAGTCCTTGGAGACACACGGTTAACTGATCTGCAGTGTTTCATCTATGCCTAATGACGATGCCACAATCATTTAAAACCAGCCAGTAGTTCATGTGTTTTGATGTAGTATTTCTCAAGATCAATTTGCAACTGAAACTGCGAAAGTGAGCACTAGCATTTTGATACGGCACCCTAAGCCTCTCTTGTAGGTGTGTGTGTGCCATAAAAATGTACACAGACTCCCTAATTACTCCCTTTCACAGAGTCTCTCAAATCAAAGCCTTCCCATCTCCTATGAACTGAAGACTCAGAAGGGACTGCCCTCCTGGAGGTAGCTATTAGATGGGTGGTACTGGAAGTGTCCTCACGCTGACATGAAGAAGAGTAGCTGAAGACTCAGAAGGGACTGCCCTCCTGGAGGTAGCTATTAGATGGGTGGTACTGGAAGTGTCCTCACGCTGACATGAAGAGGAGTAGCTGAAGACTCAGAAGGGACTGCCCTCCTGGAGGTAGCTATTAGATGGGTGGTACTGGAAGTGTCCTCACGCTGACATGAAGAGGAGTAGCTGAAGACTCAGAAGGGACTGCCCTCCTGGAGGTAGCTATTAGATGGGTGGTACTGGAAGTGTCCTCACGCTGACATGAAGAGGAGTAGCTGAAGACTCAGAAGGGACTGCCCTCCTGGAGGTAGCTATTAGATGGGTGGTACTGGAAGTGTCCTCACGCTGACATGAAGAAGAGTAGCTGAAGACTCAAAAGGGACTGCCCTCCTGGAGGTAGCTATTAGATGGGTGGATGGAGACGTGCTTAGCCAAGTCAACCGCAAGCCCACCCGGCACTGCTGGGCTAAGACGGCTGGCGACAGGGGGTCCCAATGCTCTTGACTTCCGGGGCAAATGTGTTTGTTATCCAAACACAAAAGAGGAAAAGAGTCGTTTGGCAGCCATGTTCACAAAGTAATCCTATCATCTGGCCAGCACAAACCCAAAATGACAGATGAGGGCTTCTTAAGGCTTATGCTTTTTCCCCCTCTCCCTCTCTCTTATTTACGGCTTTCTCACCAAATCCATCGGCGCCCTCTGAGCCTGGGCTCAACACTCCAATGTCAACCCAAACCAGGTTTTTTTTTTTTTTTTTATAAATAGAAGTGACTCGCAAAGTTTGAATTTCATTACCGTTCGGGCAGAAAATGACAATCAAACTGACAGCAATTCGGTGCATATCTTTTGGATAATAAGAATGGTATGTGAACCTTTTTGATGGGGTTGGTGTCAACAAAGACGCAGGTAATGAGGACAGACGGTCACCATAGTCTCCTGTGAAAAATTAAAGTGGCCAAACAACATAACAGTACAAGTACAGTGGGTGTTTTATCAGAAAGAGCCATAGAGTTTAATCAGAAACACAATAACAGTCTGTTTTAACAAGTCTCATGGTTCATGTGGCTTTGTGTGATTGCAGCTGATGGTGTTCTGTACAATAATGAGGCTCCCTGCTGTCACCTAGTTTCTTTCTAGCCTCCCAAGGACTCTTGGGAGCTTTTCCTCAGTATTCCTCAGAGGCGTGTGTAGAGGTTAGCAGGCCATGAGTTCCGTTATAATGTTGTGCACTACCACCTACTGAGCCTGTTGAGCCTACTCCCTTAGCCACCCTCTCTGTGTGTGTGTGTGTGTGTGTGTGTGTGTGTGTGTGTGTGTGTGTGTGTGTGTGTGTGTGTGCACGGCACGTGACAACGGTAGAGTGTGTGTGCTTGCTTCCTTTTGCACCATCTGCTCTTGGTAACTTTTCTGTTTAAATACCTGATATTAAGGACAACACAGTGGAACACTTGGTAATGATTCCATGACAAAGCCCACATTTAAAGCATTGGTTAGTGTGAGCCACTAAAACAGTGTGAGGCACTAAAACAATACAGCACTGAAACTAAACACTGGTGACACACAAGTTGTGGTTAAGCATGGAGAACTTAAAATAAAAACGTACCACATTCATGTGGGGGAGTTATTTTTATACGAGGGTATTATAATTTAACATGAGTCTCATAGGAGTTGAGTCATAAACACATTGGCGCTGTATAAGTTGGTGAGTCGGTGCCTCGTAGCTGTTAAAGTGCAATTAGGTAATTAGTGGTCTCTGGTCACTTGTCTCACAACCAGAGAGACTGTGGTGAGACTAATGTGTCAGTGATGGAGAGCTGGCTGTCTCTCCAACCCAGGCCTATACAGTAACAGTATGTCAACTCAGGCCATACTGTAGGTCCCGTACAGTTTCACCAAAGTCTGGTTTACTGCCTGTCACTATTTCACATGAAGTGCGCAACTCAAATGACGAGACCAGATAATGTGAAATAAAGGCGGAAGGAAAGCTGAAGTTCTTTTTGGTCTTGTACAACAGTGAAGGCAGACTGATGATGAGTGCTTGCAGAGGAAACAAAGTGCAAAACAGAATAATCTAATTTAGTGAGGAATTTCAAGGTAAGACACCCTTGGCCATGTTGGGAAATAACAAGGTATAGTGTTGTACATAAGAGTGGTGTGTGATGTTTCTGTTTTCATGTGGATAAAGAGAGATATACTGTACATCTGGAGAGACAGATCCACTGCCAGACAGACAGGGAAATAGATAGATGGCTAACTCCCTGGTGGCAGGTAAGGACACACAGCTCCCTCTTCAATTCAGCAGGCAGCTGTAGAGCCAGATTTAGACAAACGTCATGGCAGCAGGACAAATTAGCCAGTAGACAAGTGAACTGAACCTGCCTTGAAAATATGTTGTTGTACACACTCACTCACACTCAGGCACACACTCAGGCACACACACACACACACACAGATTACACAGATTCACTCAATTAAACTGTCATTGTCACCTCCTCACAGCAGTGAATTCCCTGACTATAGTGCATTCCGTCTCCTGACACGAGTGGGGACGTTCTCATTGTGTGTCCTACAATGGTATTTGGTGCAGGCTTTTCTGCTCGCACAGGAGGAGGAGAAAGGCACAGGGTCTTAGCCGGGATTGCCAGCGCTCGGTCTGTCACGCCTTTGTTAATGGGACATGGAGGATCGCGTCAGAGAATCGCTAAAGCGCTCCTCCACTGATTGATTTCTGCTGGGGGGATCAGTGGGGGTTTGGGCCTGTTTTCCCTGCCAAACACACAGATACATAAACGGATGAGCATTAGTCACATATGCTGTATATTGGGAGGGTGAGGTTGCTGGCTGAAACAAGGCTTTCTTTCTGAATAATTTCATCCTGCTTTAACCCCAGTCCTGTGAGTCGCTCTGTGTGTGTGTGTGTGTGTGTGTGTGTGTGTATATACAGTGGGGAGAACAAGTATTTGATACACTGCCGATTTTCCTACTTACAAAGCATGTAGAGGTCTGTAATTTTTATCATAGGTACACTTCAACTGTGAGACGGAATCTAAAACAAAAATCCAGAAAATCACATTGTATGATTTTTAAGTAATTCATTTGCATTTTATTGCATGACATAAGTATTTGTTCACCTACCAACCAGTAAGAATTCCGGCTCTCAGACCTGTTAGTTTTTCTTTAAGAAGCCCTCCTGTTCTCCACTCATTACCTGTATTAACTGCATCTGTTGGAACTCGTTACCTGTATAAAAAGACAACTGTTCACACACTCATTCAAACAGACTCCAACCTCTCCACAATGGCCAAGACCAGAGAGCTGTGTAAGGACATCAGGGATAAAATTGTAGACCTGCACAAGGCTGGGATGGGCTACGGGACAATAGGCAAGCAGCTTGGTGAGAAGGCAACAACTGTTGGCGCAATTATTAGAAAATGGAAGAAGTTCAAGATGACGGTCAATCACCCTCGGTCTGGGGCTCCATGCAAGATCTCACCTCGTGGGGCATCAATGATCATGAGGAAGGTGAGGGATCAGCCCAGAACTACACGGCAGGACCTGGTCAATGACCTGAAGAGAGCTGGGACCACAGTCTCAAAGAAAACCATTAGTAACACACTACGCCGTCATGGATTAAAATCCTGCAGCGCATGCAAGGTCCCCCTACTCAAGCCAGCGCATGTCCAGGCCCGTTTGAAGTTTGCCAATGACCATCTGGATGATCCAGAGGAGGAATGGGAGAAGGTCATGTGGTCTGATGAGACAAAAATAGAGCTTTTTGGTCTAAACTCCACTCGCCGTGTTTGGAGGAAGAAGAAGGATGAGTACAACCCCAAGAACACCATCCCAACCGTGAAGCATGGAGGTGGAAACATAATTCTTTGGGGATGCTTTTCTGCAAAGGGGACAGGACGACTGCACCGTATTGAGGGGAGGATGGATGGGGCCATGTATCGCGAGATCTTGGCCAACAACCTCCTTCCCTCAGTAAGAGCATTGAAGATGGGTCGTGGCTGGGTCTTCCAGCATGACAACGACCCGAAACACACAGCCAGGGCAACTAAGGAGTGGCTCCGTAAGAAGCATCTCAAGGTCCTGGAGTGGCCTAGCCAGTCTCCAGACCTGAACCCAATAGAAAATCTTTGGAGGGACCTGAAAGTCCGTAATGTCCAGCGACAGCCCTGAAACCTGAAGGATCTGGAGAAGGTCTGTATGGGGGAGTGGGCCAAAATCCCTGCTGCAGTGTGTGAAAACCTGGTCAAGAACTACAGGAAACGTATGATCTCTGTAATTGCAAACAAAGGTTTCTGTACCAAATATTAAGTTCTGCTTTTCTGATGTATCAAATACTTATGTCATGCAATAAAATGCAAATGAATTACTTAAAAATCATACAATGTGATTTTCTGGATTTTTGTTTTAGATTTCATCTTTCACAGTTGAAGTGTACCTATGATAAAAATTACAGACCTCTACATGCTTTGTAAGTAGGAAAACCTGCAAAATCGGCAGTGTTTCAAATACTTCTTCTCCCCACTGCGTTGTATTGCGTTGTATTGGGCTGAGGTGTGGCTGATTCCTCGGTTAGACTGTGTCATCCTGCTTGGGGCCACAGGGATGCTCTGGTGTTTCTCTGCTGAATCGACGTCTTGATAGAATGGTCTGACAATGCTTCAAATTCCCCACTCTGGTGTAATGTATTGGTGCTTGACCCTTAGCAAATTTAAGTAGGGAGACCATGGGAATGACACTTTTATTCACACTTCATACAAGACCTTTCACAGAAGGGGGTCTTTTTGTTATCCTGGTGTAGACAACAGAGTATGAGTTCAACAACAGACCTGTATGTTAACATAAACCTTTTCAACCAATGTAAGAAAACCACCTCGAGGAAAAACCCAATGGTTTGTTTGACTTTGAGGGTGTTTCCGCCTAAACAAGCCCTGTTCTCCCTAGTGAGCTGAGGGGTTGGGGTTGTACGGAGCCTGCTGAGAGACGGGTCACTGCTCTGCGCCTCTCTGCCCCACACCTCTCACAGGAAACCATGAATAGGTACAGCAGAGAAACTCTCCCCCCCCCCCCCGCCCTGCTGGTCTACTGTACCTGGTTTAGCGCTTATCCAGTGCCTTAGATCCTAGAGAGGTGCCTCCGCAAAACCCCTCACCTGCAAATCCTATTAAGGGCCTCAGTGCTATAATAAATGTCTTTCACCCAGCATTCTCTCTCAGCAGACCCATAAAGAGAGCCTTGGCTGGGCCACAGAGACAGTATGAAAGGGGATCTCAGTCTTTGTAACCCAGTCATAGGGTAGTGCGTACAGCCCAGTACATCACTGGGGCCAAACTTCCTGCCATCCAGGACCTATATACTAGGCGGTGTCAGAGGAAAGCCCAAAAAATTGTCAAAGACTCCAGTCACCCAAGTCATAAACAGTTTTTTTTCTGCTAACGCACGGCAAGCGGTACCGGAGCGCCAAGTCTAGGACCAAAAGGCTCTTTAACAGCTCCTACCACCAAGCCATAAGACTGCTGAACAATTAACCAAATGGCAACCAGACAATTTACAATGACACCCCCCCCCATTTGTTTTGTACACTGCTGATACTCGCTGTTTATTATCTATGCATAGTCATTTCACCCCTACCTACATGTACAAATTACCTTAACTAACCTGTACCCCCGCACATTGACTCGGTACCGGTACCCCCTGTATATAGCCTCATTGTTATTTTATTGTGTTACTTTTTATTTTGTAAATATTTTATTATTAACCCTTTCTTGAACTGCACTGGTGGTTAAGGGCTTGTAAGTAAGCATTTCACAGTAAGGTCTACACATGCTGTATTCATCGCATGTGACAAATACATTTTGATTTGATAGAAGGCCTCCACCCCCCCTCAACTTCCACTGTCATTTCTCCACGGACTAATACCTGCAGTACGTGACCGTGCAATAGCCAGATGCCGTCAACTTGACGTCTGTGACACAGTAATGGTTCAAAGTGCTGACCTCACACTGGAAAACGAGTCAGAAAGGGTTTACCTGGCTGCCAGAAATGTCCGCACCACCACGCTGTGGCGGCCGCGCTCCAGGCCTGTCAGAACTACACGTAGTGCTGGGGGCTAATGCAGCTGGACAAACTGTCCAAATAAACAATGTCACAACAAAGAAACTCAGAAATATAAAGAGAAATGGACTAAATGGCCATGGTGAACTCGCTGCCCAATCGTCTGTGGTGATTGGTCTATTAAAAGTCCAAATGCAGATCTCAATATCAAATCATTTCTGAGTAACAAGTACCTAACTGTGATTGTTTTCAATTAAAATGGTCATAAACATACAAAAATAGCTTCTTCGAAAATAACTACTCCCTTCACAGAAGAGCGCTAACTGGCTCTAACCGGAATAGAGTGGGAGGCCCCGGTGCACAACTGAGCAAGAGGACAAGTGCATTAGAGTGTCTAGTTTGAGAAACAGACGCCTCACAAGTCCTCAACTGGCAGCTTCATTAAATAGTACCCACAAAACACCAGTCTCAACGTCAACAGTGAAGAGGCGACTCCGGATGCTGGCCTTTAGGCAGAGTTGCAAAAAAAAAGCCATATCTCAGACTGGCCAATAAAAACAAAAGATTAAGATGGGCAAAAGAACACTGGACAGAGGAACTTTGCCTAGAAGGCCAGCATCCCAGAGTCGCCTCTTCACTGTTGATGTTGAGACCGGTGTTTTGCAGGTACTATTTAATGAAGCTGCCTGTTGAGGACTTGCGAGGCATCTGTTTTTCAAACTAGACACTCTAATGTACTTGTCCTCTTGCTCAGTTGTGCACCGGGGCCTCCCACTCCTCTTTCTATTCTGGTTAGAGCTGTTTTGTGAAGGGAATAGTACACAGCGTTGAACGAGAAATTCAGTTTCTTGGTAATTTCTCACATGGAATAGCCTTCATTTCTCAGAACAAGAATAGACTAACGAGTTTCAGAAGAAAGTGCTTTGTTTCTGGCCAGTTTGAGCCTGTAATCGAACCCACAAATGCTGATCCTCCAGAAACTCAACTAGTCTGAAGAAGGACAGTTTTATTGCTTCTTTAAATCAGAACAACAGTTTTCAGCTGTGTTAACATAATTGCAAAAGGGTTTTCTAATGATCAATTATTCTTTTAAAATGATAAACTTGGATTAGCTAACAACGTGCCACAGGAGTGATGGTTGCTGATAATGGGCCTCTGTACGCCTATGTAGATATTCCATAAAAAATCTGCCGTTTCCAGCCACAATAGTCCTTTACAACATTAACATTGTCTACACTGTATTTCTGATCAATGTGATGTTATTTTAATGGACAAAAAAATATGCTTTTCTTTCAAAAACAAGGACATTTCTAAGTGACCCCAAACATTTGAACGGTAGTCAAATGCGTTTTTAAAATGCACTGGGCCTTTAAGAGTGTTGTTCGGCCAATGCCTGCTTACAGTATGATAAAAAATGATATGACTATACACTGAGTGTGCAAAACATTATGAACACCTGCTCTTTCCATGACAGACTGACCAAGTGAATCCAGGTGAAAGCTATGATCCCTTATTGATGTCACTTGTTAAATTCACTTCAGTCAGTGTAGATGAAGAGGGGGAGACAGGTTAAAGAAGGATGTTTAAGCCTTGAGACAATTGAGGCGTGGATTGTGTATGTGTGCCATTCAGAGGGTGAATGGGCTAGACAAAAGATTGAAGTGCCTTTGAACGGGGTATGATTGTAGGTGCCAGGCGCACCGGTTTGTGTCAAGAACTGCAACAATGCTGTTTTTTTTACGCTCAATAGTTTGTCAAGAATGGTCCACCACCCAAAGAACATCCAGCCTACTTTACACAGCTGTGGAAAGCATTGAAATCAACATGGGCCAGTATCCCTGTGGAATGCTTTTGACACCTTGTAGAGTCCATGCCCCAACGAATTGAGGCTGTTCTGAGGGCAAAGGGGGGTGCAACACAATATTAGGAAGGTGTCCTTAATGTTTTGTACACTCGGTGTATGTTAAAACGGCTTTCCATACATTACAGTTGCCTGCTGGGAGAGAGGGGATGGGGAATGGAAAAATCAAACTAAGAACTTCTGAAGGCCAAAAAAGTGGCCAAGTACAGTTGAGTTATCAGCCAATGGAAAAATGACTTCATTGCTGTTTGCTGCCATGGCTCTCATTCCAAGAAAATATATGTACTGTAGCATCGCTGGTGGATTTAAGAGAGACTCATGCATATTTTCACTTCATAATAACAAATAATCACTTGACATCAATAAACTTCAGACACTTTCACACTCCCATTTTAGGAATGTTTTCTGTCGTTTCTCTGCTGAAATCCATAAAACCTCAAATTGTGACATTTACAAAGATCATGCCAGGAAAACTAAAACACAGTTTCTCAACAGATAACAATACTTGCTGCTCTCTCCTATATTGAATACTATGTAATGGTGTTTACAGTGTGACTGTGTGCGTGGGCAGAAAACCACACTTAACAGTTAAAACAGATAATGAAGTACAGTTTATATTAAAAGTATGTTTATATAAAAATTATAATCATTGAATAGTGGTGTAATACCTGCAGGAGTTTTCAAAACCGAACTAAGGTATTCAAAATGTCATTCTTACAGCAGGGAGTATATAAAGTAAAATACATTGAGAAGCTGTATTAAGGAAATGAAATGGCTGCCTGCCTGTCCTTTGACCATTAAGCGCCCCGACTCCCCTGTAGCCCGAGCACCTGCCCCTTTGCCCTCCCACTCGCCAAGTGCCCTTTTGGGTGGTGGTATAGTGCCTTCAGAAAGAAGTTTATCAACATTTTAAGCTAAACGTTCTGATCTGTTGCGTCAGCCTCATTGTGTAAAATGCTAGTGATTCTATTAATTTGGGATCTATCGCAACCCACAACTGTCCCAGAATATTTATTTATTGCACAGAATAGGTCAATTTTTGTACTACGGGGGATAGTAAATCGACACAGGCTAGTGTTTTGCTGTTCGTTAGGCCTACTCATCTTGTTGGCTGACGAAAAGTAAATGTGGACAGTTCTTCCAATATCTTCAATATGCACCTCAGAATTGGATAAGGATGCATGCAGTTACATCCCCGAAGTGTCAGTCTTCACTTGTAGCCTATGAGAAACACCCAATCACGTGATGGAGAGCCATGTGAGTGAGAGGTGCTTCAGAGCAGCAGTACTCAGGGAGAAGGGAACAACAGCCACTGGTCGCAAAAGGCAGGTGCATTACGACCACACAATGGGGATGCCGCCGGGAAATTCAAGGCATTATCAAGTGCTTGTCAAATTGTGAATGAGAGACTGACAAAGTGTGTATGTACAGCCTGCGCAAAAAAAACAAAGTTCATGCCTTTCAAGCCACTTTTTTCAAATCATCATTAGTGTCGCATCAATGTATTAAAAATCAAAACACATAGCCCAACGTTTGTAGAACTAAAGTTTTCTTCTCTAGGATAGGGGGCAGCATTTTCACTTTTGGATAAATAGCGTGCCCAATTTCAACTTCCTTCTACTCATCCCCAGAATATAAGATATGCATATTATTAGTACATTTGGATAGAAAACACTCTGAAGTTTCTAAAACTGTTTGAATCATGTCTGTGAGTATCACAGAACTTATGTAGCAGGCAAAACCCCTAGGACTAACCATTCAGATTTTTTTTTTTTTTTTGAGGTCACCGTCTGTTCAATGAGTTTTCATTGGGATCCTAGATCAACCTGTTTGCAGTTCCTACCGCTTCCACTGGATGTCACCAGTCTTTGGAAATAGGTTGAGGTTATTCCTTTGTGCAATGAAGAAGAACGGCCATCTGGAATCAGTGTAACGTTATGTGTACTGTTTGAGAGTTGCGCAAGACTAGAAAAGTAGAGTTAGTTTGTTGACCTCCTGTATTGAAAACAGATAGACCTGTCTTCAATTTGATTGATTATTAACGTTTACAAATACCTTAAGTTGTATTACAAAAGTAGTTTGAAATGTTTTGGCAAAGTTTAGAGGTAATTTTTGAGATATTTTGTAGTGACGTTGCAAAAATTGTCTAGCTGTTTTTTTCTGGATCAAACGCGCCAAATAAATTGACATTTGACATGTATGGACGGAATTAATCGAACAAAAGGACCATTTGTGATGTTTATGGGACATATTGGAGTGCCAACCAAAGAAATTCGTCAAAGCTAAGGCATGATTTATATTTTATTTCTGCGTTTTGTGTTGCGCCTGCAGGGTTGAAATGTGCTATCATCAGATAATAGCATCTTAGGCTTTCGCCGAAAAGCCTTTCTGAAATCTGACATGTTGGATGGATTCACAACGAGTGTAGCTTTAATTTGGTATCTTATATGTGTGATTTAATGAAAGTTTGATTTTATATAATTTTTTTTGAATTTGGCGCTCTACATTTTCCCTGGCTATTGGCCAAGTGGGCCGCAAGCGTCCCGCCTATCCCAGAGAGGTTAACTTCTTACGGCTGAGATTGGCTGAGATCCCGTTAACGGGATCGACTTGACAACAGCCAGTGAAAGTGCAGGGCGCCAAATTCAAACAACAGAAATCTCATAATTAAAATTCCTCAAACATACAAGTATTTTACACCATTTTAAAGATAAACTTGTTGTTAACTTCTTATGGCTGGGGGCAGTATTGAGTAGCTTGGATGAATAAGGTGCCCAGAGTAACACTGCCTGCTACTCAGGCCCAGTTGCTAATATATGCATATTATTAGTAGTTTGGGATAGAAAACATTCAGAAGTTTCTAAAACTGTTTGAATGATGTCTGAGTATA
Organism: Salvelinus namaycush; assembly: GCF_016432855.1. NCBI lineage: Eukaryota > Metazoa > Chordata > Actinopteri > Salmoniformes > Salmonidae > Salvelinus > Salvelinus namaycush. Next base: position 13,275,038 of record NC_052330.1, read on the forward strand.
ACAGAACTCATATGGCAGGCAAAAACCTGAGAAAAAATCCAACCAGGAAGTGGGAAATCTGAGGATTGTAGGTTTGCCTATCCAATATACAGTGTCTATGGGGTCATATTGCACTTCCTAAGGCTTCCACTAGATGTCAACAGTCTTTAGAACCTTGTTTGAGGATTCTACTGTGAAGTGGGGGCTAATGAGAGCTGAATGAGTCAGGGCTCTGCCAGAGTGGCATGAGCTGATCACGCGCGCTCACGTGAGAGTTAGCTCTGTTCCATTGCATTTCTACAGACAAAAGAATTCTCCGGTTGAAACATTATTGAAGATTTATGATAAAAACATCCTAAAGATTGATTCTATACTTCATTTGACATGTTTCTACGAACTGTAATATGACTTTTCGTCTGAACTTTCGCCTGGACTTGCCCGCGCGTCGTGAGTTTGGATTGTGTAATAAACACGCAAACAAAAAGGATGTATTTGGACATAAATTATGGACTTTATCGAACAAATCAAACATTTATTGTGGAACTGGGATTCCTGAAAGAGTGCATTCTGATGAAGATCATCAAAGGTAAGTGAATATTTATAATGCTATTTCTGACTTCTGTTGACTCCACAACATGGCGGATATCTGTATGGCTTGATTTGTTGTCTGAGCGCTGTACTCAGATTATTGCATGGTGTGCTTTTTCCGTAAAGTTTTTAAAAAAATCTGACACACAAATCTGACACAGCGGAGAAGTGGATCTAAAATTCCATGCATAACAGTTGTATCTTTTATCAATGTTTATTATGAGTATTTCTGTAAATTGATGTGGCTCTCTGCAAAATCACCAGATGTTTTGGAACTACTGAACATAACGCGCCAATGTAAACTGAGATTTTTGGATATAAATATGAACTTTATTGAACAAAACATACATGTATTGTGTAACATGAAGTCCTATGAGTGTCATCTGATGAAGATCATCAAAGGTTAGTGATTAATTTTATCTCTATTTCTGCTTTTTGTGACTCCTCTCTTTGTCTGGAAAAATGACTGTGGTTTTCTGTGACTAGGTACTGACCTAACAATCGTTTGGTGTGCTTACGTCGTAAAGCGTTTTTGAAATCGGACACTGTGGTGAGTAAAGATGTCCTACCCGACTTCTCAAAACTATAGTTTGTTAACAAGAAATATGTGGAGTGGTCATGACTCCAACCTAAGTGTATGTAACTTCCGACTTCATCTTTAGGAATACCTATTTCTTTGTTAACCGCTCAACACAGAATAGCTGCATGTGTGCACTCCTTCAAATCATTTGGAGAAAATATTCTTTCTATTTTATTCAGCTTTGTTCAATTGTGTTCTTCATACTATAAAATAATGTCACAGAATTCTAACCAAATCCTGTCTGCTAAATTAACTAGTGTAGCCCACAGCCATATGGCATAGTCAGATCAGTCCCTAACATAAGGACAACTCCGAGTATGCTATTCTGTTATTCTGAAATATAATTTTATGTTCATATCATGTTTCTTTAGACCTGTCTAAAATAATGGCTTTATTGTGAAGGTGTGGGCTATATCACATGGATTTCTTACTTTTTAAAATGTAGATGTTCCAAAGGTCTGCTGCATCAGTGGTGTGTAGACGCCAGGAGATGCTAAATGTGTTTATGTTAATTACCGTGAGACCGACATTTATTCGCTTGACAATCACCGGCTGACAAAATGTTGTGACTGCCACAGCCCTAGTAAGGACTAGGGAGTTTAAAGTTAAAAAGAGACAGAATAGAGCTACGCACAGGCAAAATCCTAGAGGAAAACCTGATTTAGTCTGCTTTCCAGCAGACACTGGGAGACAAATTCCCCTTTCAGCAGGACTCCAGAGCGGCGCAGCGGTCTAATACCCTGACTACACCGCTTTCGTCGCGTGCGAGAGCATTGCAAAATAAATTTAGGAATCTATGTTATTCAATTATTGCACCCACTGCTCGCGAGCGTCTGCGTTGCCAAGGGCTAAAAGAGAAGTAATTCCTATTTATGACGCAGATCGTGCAGCAAGTCCTGCCTCTCCCATCTCCTCATTGGTTTATAGAAGCAGGTAATAACGTGCCATCTCCTCATTGGTTATACCCACGTGGGTGATTGAAAGACGAAATGTTGCCGGTTGTCGTGGTAATACTATGTAAGTTTAGATGCCAATCACCATATAAGTTAAACGATGAAAAAGCCTGGAAGGAGGAGAGATGAATAGAAACGATTCGGTTTACCGTTTTTATGTGTGGATTAATTGTCGGAGTAGAGGACCTTGTGCATTTCAGGTAAAATAACAACCTAATGTTTATATCCCAGGACAAATGAGCTATCAACAGCAAGCTAGCTAAATAGGACAAATTAGGTAGCAAGGGCAAGCTAACTAGCTAAATTGCCATAAATGTTTAATGCTTTTCGACCTGGCCCCAAATTAATGTCATTGGTTCAGAGTTTGTTTTGATATTTTAACCTGCACGTCATGATCGCGTTTGGTGTAGGGGGACAAAATAAATGTATGCAGGATGGTGCACGATTGCGCACGCGCGCAGCCGGTTTGGGTTCCATGTAAGGCTCTGCATCTCAGTGTTAGAGGCGACACTACAGAACCTGGTTCAATTCCAGGCTGTATCACAACCGGCCGTGATTGGTCCCATAGGGTGGCACCCAATTGGCCCAGCGTCGTCTGGGTTAGGGTTTGGCCGGGGTAGGCTGTCATTGTAAATAAGAATGTGTTCTTAACTGACTTGCCTAGTTAAATAAAAGGTTAAATAAAAAATATAAAAAACAACAACCAAAAACAAGGCCAAATACACACTGGAGTTGCTTACCTTAGACGCCGTTGAATGTTCCTGTGTGGCCTAGTACAGTTTTGACTTAAATTTGCTTGAAAATCTATGGCAAGACTTGAAAATGGCTGTCTAGCAGTGAGCAACCCAGCAAAAAACAATAACGTGCAAATATTATACAATCCAGGTATGCAAAGCTCTTAAAGACTTACCCAGAAAGACTCACAGCTGTAGTTGCCAAAGGTGCCAAAAATGATTCTAACATGTATTGACTCAGGGATGTGAATACCTTTGTAAATTAGGTACTTGTATAATAATAAAAATAAAACTTTGTAATTATGGTGCAGTGTATTTATATTTGTATTTATTATGTATCCCCATTTTTTTCCTGGGGTCCAGCAAAATTAAGGCAGTTGTATCATTTTTAAAACAGAACACTTTCACAACACAGTGTGCCCTCAGGCACCTACTTTACCACTACCACATATGTGATCCAATTCAGGAAACTAGGCGTATGTCGCAAGTCACGACTTCACAGGAGAGCTCTTTGAATGTAAAAACAAATTTGCTCAAAATGCGTTTTTTGGCAGAAATGCCTTCTCGAACATGTGAACTTTCATTTGCCTTAATATCAAACTTGTATGCCATCTGTAAATACGAATAAAATTGTTATATTACGAGCCTAGTTGGTTTAGCCACAGAACAAGGGTGCAACCTTCCCTCTAGCCATGATTGGCTGAGATAATGAGTGGGCTGGACATGCAGAGAGATGAGTTTGGATTGGTCTACCATATAGCACGCGTCTGTCTATTGAAGCTGGTCAGTATGTTTAGGTGATCGTGTCAAACGCAGCTTAATTTTTTTTTTATTGTGTAGTAAAACTGCATAAACCTAATGACACGTTAGTGTACTGTTAGCTAGCTAACGTTAGCTGGCTGGCTCGCTAGAACCGAGTTTTGAAATCAGTGTAATTCGAGTATGATAGCTAAGGAGATGGAGAAAACACTAGTCTGGATTACATCTTCAAACTAAGGCAACCATGCATGGCATCAGACAGGAGACAAGTCCAACCACGATGTATACTGGTAAGATTTTCAGATATTACACGTTTCTAATTTTGACAGAAAGGGGTTTCATTTGAAATGTACTGTTAGCTAGCTAACGTTAGCAGGCTGGGTCGCTAGCTAAAGTTATGTGCATGATCTTATTCTTCGTATCTCAAACACATTTCCTTGACAAGTTATAGCCATAGAACCTGGTTGGTTAGCTACCTGCATATTCATGCAAGGTAGTAACATCATGAGTTGTGATTATGGTCCATTGTTTAGCTAGCTAGCTAGCTACATGTCTTAAAAGACTCCACTCTAATTCTGACAAAGTATTTTAATTTCAAGTTAGCTAGCTAACGTTAGCTGGCTGGCTCGCTAACTAACGTTACATCATGCGTTGGGATTCATTGTTTACCTAGCAAGCCATCTAGCTACATTTCTCGTCTTAGTGTGTTCTCGTCTTAGTGTGCCAGAGCGCACAATAACTGATGCATTTTTGGACGCTCAACACCTGTTGAATATGTCCAGTGTCAGTAAACATCGGCAACAAAGCGTAATTCAAATTGTTGCCAGCAGCACAGTTACAGTCACCAACGCTCAGGATAACATGAAAAAAAGTCTAACGAGCTCTGCTAGGGCGAGTAAAATGGTCAGAGTGGGGTGTTCTCTCATTATGTGTCTGGAAGCAGCTAGCCAAAGTTTGCCAGTTAGCTTGGGTGCTTGACTGTAGTTGTGAGGTCAGAGCTTTTGGAACAACCCTACTTATTGGCCAGAGTGTCCAGTGTGCGCTCTGAACGCGAAACCACAGAGCGATAGGGCGAGTAATGTTCAGTGAGCTGATCTCTCTCTCTCTTAGATGTCTGGAAGTAGCTGGCAAGTTCGTACAGAACGGTTGGATCAACCCTTAAAGAGATGGGTGGGGCTAAGGCTTAAGAGGGTGCTGAATGGCTGTAGACAAAGAAGGGCTCGCATATAGTTGTACCAAAACATTGAAAGACGGTTTTCTCAAAAGTGAGTTTACAAGTTGATCAACTTACAAAACAGAATTACTTTCCCATTGTTTCCTCAAATGCAGTGTACGATATACCATTTTGTAGCTGAGTCTCTACTTTTATCCAATGTAAAAAACAGGAATTCAAATGTTGCTACATAAGACCGGATCCAGGTGGTGAGTCCCATATCTACAATACAAAATTCATGTGTACGTGTGTGTATAGTGCTTATGTTATCGTATGTGTGTATGCATGTGTCTGTGCCTATGTTTGTGTTTCTTCACAGTTCCCGGTGTTCCTTACGGTGTATTTTTCTCTGTTTTGTTTATTAAATAATTTTTTACTGCTTGCATCAGTTACTTGATATGGAATAGAGTTCCCTGTAGTCATGGCTCAATGTAGCACTGTGCGCCTCCCATAGTCTGTTCTGGACTTGGGGACTGCGAAGAGACCTCTTGTGGCATGCCTTGTGGAGTATGCATGGGTGTCCGAGCTGTGTGCCAGTAGTTCAGACAGACACCTCGGTGCATTCTACATGTCAATTCCTCTCATAAATACAATAAGTGATGCAGTCAATCTCTCCTCCACTTGCAGCCAGGAGAGATTGACACGCATATTTTTTATGTTAGCTCTCTGTGTACATCCAAGGGCCAGCCATGCTGTCATGTTCTGAGCCAATTGCAAATTTCTTAAGTCACTTTTTGTGGCACCTGACACACGACTGAACAGAAGTCCAGGTATGATAAAATTAGGGCCTGAAGGACCTGCCTTGTTGATAGTGCTATCAAAAAGGTAGAGCAGCACTTTATTATGGACAGACTTCTCCCCATCTTAGCTACTGTTGTATCAATATGTTTTGACCATGACAGTTTACAACACAGGGTTACTCCAAGCAGTTTAGTCACCTCAACTTGCTCAATTTCCACATTATTTATTACAAGATTTAGTTGAGGTTTAGGGTTGAGTGAATGATATGTCCCAAATACAATGCTTTTAGTTTTAGAAATATTTAGGACTAACTCATTCCTTGCCACCCACTCTGAAACAAACTGCAGCTCTTCGTTAAGTGTTGCAGTCATTTCAGTCGCTGTAGCAGCTGACGTGTATAGTGTTTAGTCATCCGCATACATAGACACACTGGCTTTACTCAAAACCAGTGGCATGTCTTTAGTAAAGACTGAAAAAAGTAAAAGGGGCCTAGACAGCTGCCCTGGGGAATTCCTGAATCTACTTGGATTATGTTAGAGAGGCTTCCATTAAAGTACACCCTCTGTGTTCTGTTAGATAGGTAACTCTTTATCCACAATATAGCAGGTGTAAAGTCATAACACATACGTTTTTCCAGCAGTAGACTATGATCAATAATGTCAAAAGCCGCACTGAAGTCTAACAAGACAGCCCCCCCAATCTTTTTATCATCAACTTCTCTCAGCCAATCAGTCATTTGTGTAACTACTGTGCTTGATGAATGTCCTTCCCTATAAGAATGCTGAAAGTCTTTTCCATCCAAGTCTGACAACTACTGAGGGTAATAGCGGACAATATTGCCACTCGTATTTGCCATTTAAATTTAAGCCTACTAGAAAGTGTGTGCCCACAGACCTTGGGGGAAGCAAAAGTAATTATGTTACCTAAGAATAGTAAAGCCCCATTTACTGGCTCAAATAGCCAACCAATCATCTTGTTACCAACTCTGTGGAGATGGGACAACCTTCCAGAAGGACAACCATCTCTGCAGCACTCCACCAATCAGGCCTTTTTGGTAAAGTGGCCAGACAGAAGCCACTCATCAGAAAAAGACACGACAGCCCGCTTGGAGTTTGCCAAAAAGGCACCTAAAGGACTCTCAGACCATGTGAAACAAGATTCTCTGGTCTGATGAATATAAGATTGAACTCTTTGGCCTAAATGCCAAGCGTCACATCTGGAGGAAACCAGGCACCATCCCTACAGTGAAGCATGGTTGTGGCAGCATCATGCTGTGGGGATGTTTTTCAGCGGCAAGGACTGGGAGACTAGTCAGGACCAAGGGAAAGATGAACGGGGCAAAGGCCAGAGAAATCCTTGATGAAAACAAGAGTGCTCAGGACCTCAGAATGGGGCAAAGTTTCACCTTCCAACAGGACAACAACACTAAGCACGCAGCCAAGACAACGCAGGAGTGGCTTCGGGACAAGTCTCTGAACGTCTTTGAGTGGCTCAGCCAGAGCCCAGAATTGAACCCGATCAACATCTCTGGAGAGACCTGAAAATAGCTGTGCAGCGATGCTACCCATCCAACCTGACAGAGCTTGAGAGGATCTGCAGAGAATAAATCGGAGAAACTCCCCAAATACAGGTGTGCCAAGCTTGTTGCGTCATACCCAAGAAGACTCCAGGCTGAAATACTGCCAAAGGGGCTTCAACAAAGTACTGAGTAAAAGGTCTGAATACTTATATAAATGTGATATTTCCATTTTTTTCTTGCAAAAATGTCAAAAACCTGTTTTTGCTTTGTAATTATGGGGCACTGTGTGTAGATTGATGAGGGGGAAAAAACTATTTCATCAATTTTAGAATAAGGCTGTAACGTAAAAAAGTCAAGGGGTCTGAATACTTTCCGAATTAACTGTACGTTAACGTGGGCTATTTTGAGCACTTTTCTTCTGGGATGCTCACTTGTTTTCATTGCTTTACTGAGAAAGATGGATGAGATAAATAAATAAATAAATATTTAATAGATTTTGAATTCAGGCTGTAACACAAAATGTGGGATAAGTCATAGGGTATGAATACTTTCTGATATTTTTGTAAACATTTTGTTATTGCTGTTCGGAACCCACTTCCACAAAGTTGCCATGACACTGTCTAGTTCGCCACCCCTACCCTGTCCATTTGTCTGCCCTGTATGGAGAATGCGCACGCCCGGTATCCAAACAAGCATTGCTTGAGATGCGCCCACTGGTTGAGTGTGTGTAGCAAGCTACCTAAATCAAAATATCAACAGTACTGCCATAACACTTGATAACACTTGATTTACATCATCATCAATATTCGGTATTGTTGGTTGACATGCAGCAAAGAGAGGCAGAACGACCGAGAGGAGCGGCTGCATCAACGGCACTTGCTCCGACCAAACTCCCTCAGTTGGCAGCAGCAACACAGGTAGTCTAGACCCAAGCTAACCACCATTTACTAAAATATCCACACAAGCCACTAGTCAGCCAGCCATATATCTTGAGTTAGTAATATAAAATTCATAATCTAAGTTATTTAAGAGTTTTGAAGATAAATCACAAAATCAGTACAAACATTTAATAATAATCGAGCTAGCTAACTCCAATAGCAGATTTACATCAATCATCAACGATCAGCCGATAGCCCACCCTCTTTTCCTGATGTCAATCATGTCTTAAGGAGGAACTTAACAAGCTCGCTTACAATGTGGTGAGTGTTTTATTTCAGAGATAAATAGGCCTACGCTCCAAAAGGTTTACATTTTGGTATGTTATGAATTTCGAGATATGAATTCTGAAAGTATTTGAATTATGGAAGAGTGTTTCCCAAACAAGCACGTAGAGTGAGCCTGTAACCGCGACAGCTAACACTGTTGTTTGGGGCATGTTCGGTATTTCACATGATCCCGTTGGGGGAGTTGTCCAGTTCCCAGGTGCGGAAATCGATGCGGCTTGCATCATAAGCAAACACGATTAATAACCCACATTTAATGTGAAACGTAGGCCTGACGAAGGCTCTGTGAAACGCCTCAGCTACTAAAGATACATCACAAGATAGTTCTAACAATAATCTTAACGCTACGAAGGCTCGGGGAAACGAGGCACAGGTCTTTAAGAAGCACAGGGTGTCTTATCCACCAGGGATCCCTGGACTAACATATAGCCCAGCAAGGGGCCTACTCACCCAGACCCGGCATGTTGTCTGTGAAGATCCATGAACCACATATGAGGAGCACCAGGAAGCCCACTCTAACCCTGCGCTCTCTCTCAGAGATGGCTTCATTTCTACCATTCCCCCGGCTATGCTAATAAAACATCCAACAGCAAGGACTCTCTCGCTCTCTGGCCCTGCCTAGCTCCGGAAGGCACAGAGACACGCAGCCAGCGAGCCCAGGGATATGAAATGGAAAAGTAATATCAGCTTTAAAAGATTTGAACTGTGCTAATGACTCCACTCCCTGTGGGCAGCGGGCCAGAGATCAGTGGAGCCAATACAAGCAGACCGCCTCACGGTTCCAGGAAATGTTCCTTCCCTTCAGCTGTAGGAACAAAGGGGACTCAAGTGCTTAAATCACATTCCATCTCTGTGTCTGTGAGTCACTTAAAAGATGACATGGTCTATAGGTTTTAGGAGTGGGACTTGGTGGTTTTAGTAGTGATACTAGTGAAGGCGTGGAACTCACAACAGTTTTAGTCCATAACTTGTTTTTGCGTGAGGCTCATAATGCTGTCCTTTGATGGAATCAGACTCAAGCCACAACAAACTTAACTGTGATCACTGATAATGCATTTGTTACTTCTTGCTGGCTCTTGAACAGGTTCTGTAATGACAAATATTACTTTAATGCACAACAGGGACCGGAACAGGTCTGAAAACAGTCCAGGAATGATTTCATTATGGTTTAAAATGAATAATTTCAATTAACTTGCATGCTGGGAAGTGTGGATACTTTTTCAAAAGTGCAAAAAATAAAATCAGTTCTCTCCTGACTGCAGGAGAATTGGGAGAACAAAAAGGTATTCTCAGTGCCACATGATATAACTGCAGGGCTGTATCATTTCATGCCTCTAATACGAGCAGCGATGTCGTAAGGAGAAGATTAGTGAGAGCGCCTGCTGATTCCATTCAGTAAGAAATGACTCATTTCAGCCCAACGTGAAGGTTTGTTTCTGTGAAGTATCAACCAGGTCCTTATTAAACAATACAGATAAAAAAACACATTTGTCAAGCCCTCCTTGCTCCTTGCTCTGAAAGTGGTCACTGTTCTGCAATCAAGAGGAAGCGAGATGGGAGCAAACGCTCTGAAGCACCATGAATCAGTTGGCTCGCTCTCCTCCATAATCTGTCGAGAGAGAGGGTTCTAGAAGACATTCTTCATGGTGAGAAATGCATTCACAACATATACATCAACGTGCACACAGCTTTACAGGAGCAGCGTTTATAGTCGTGTTACTTTCTAACATCAAGACTCGCTGATTGAAGTGGTACAGCAAACATCTGAGGCATTTTTCTTCCAGCGAGTGATTTGGTATTCTTGCAAATCAGCAGCATTAATTCTAATTTACTGAACATGAAGAAAAACAGCAATACAATATCAAAGCTGTCCCAGATATCTTGGAGATATCCTTTCTTTGTCAGTCCAAGAATGGGAGTGGAGTGAGAAAGAAAAAAAAAAAAAAATCGGTCATAATTGCTTTGTCAATGGAGTTTTGTCACTACAAAGTACGAACACATCTCTGTAGTTTCTAAAATAATTCAGGAAGCACACACTTAAATGAACACCCTGAACAAACGCTGCTAATGAGGCCTCTCTTCATGGCTGCTAACTGAATACAAAACCTACCTAAGAGAGGATGCAATGTAGCCCTGATTAGCTGGCAATCTATGCACTGATTTATTGTTGCATGTAGCTAAAGTCTCCTCAAAGACAATCTACAGTGTACTAAGCGAACCCACCATATTCAGTGCCTTCAGATAGTATTCACTCCCTGACTTATTCCACATTTTGTTGTGTTACAATCTGAATTCTAAATCTTTTTTTTATTTTTATTCCTCACCCATCTTCACACAATACCTCATAATTACAAAGTGAAAACATGTTTTTAGAAATGTTTCCAAATGTATTGACAATGAAATGCAGAAACGTCTCATTTACATAAGGATTCACACACCTTTGTTTGTCCTTCGGAAAGATTCTCCCATCTCCACAGAGGAACTCTGGAGCTCAGTCAGTGACCATTGGGTTCTTGGTCACCTCCCTAACCAAGGTCCTCCTACCCCGATTGCTCAGTTTGGCCGGGCGGCCAGCTCTAGGGAGAGTCTTGGTGGTTCCAAACTACTTCCACTTAAGAATGATGGAGGCCACTGTGTTCTTGGGGACCTTCAATGCTGCAGAAATGTTTTGGTACCCTTCCCCAGATCTATGCCTCGACACAATCCTGTCTCGGAGCTCTACGGACAATTCCTTCGACCTCATGGGTTGGTTTTTGCTCAGACAGGCAGTGTCAACTGTGGGACCTTATATAGACAGCTGTGTGCCTTTCCAAATCATGTCCAATCAATTGAATTTACCACTGGTAGACTCCAATCAAGTTGTAAAACATCAAGGATGATCAATGGAAACAAGATGCACCTGATCTCAAGTCTCATAGCAAAGGATCTGAATATTTATGTAAATAAAGTATCTGTTTATTTGTAATTCATTTGCAAAAATGTCTAAAAACCTGTTTTCACTTCTTCATTATGGGGTATTGTGTGTAGATTGAGGAATTGCGGGGGGGTTAGGCTGTAACGTAACAAATTGTGGAAAAAGTCAGGGGGTCTGAATACTTTCCGAATGCACTGTACATCTAGATAGAACACTGCATATACAACGCATACAAATGGAGAGTATATACGTTTTAGGTCTTTTGTCAGGTCGATATTTGACTGGGCAGGGGGGAGGGTAGATCTGTTTTTTTTCTGGTGTGAACTGGGTGAGATGTGCTTTAATTAGTGTTCTGTCTGCAGACTGGAGCTGGGCGGGGCAGGCGGGCACAAAATAACTGTAAAGGTTAATGAGGGGGGGACCCGCTATGTCTTGTACTCCAGCAGACTGGCTAAGGACAGGCTTCCCTTTAAATGTAATGATGTGAGACACGAGTTGCTGGTCCCCATCCACCCAGCCCGTTACAACGATCACTTGTACTCTATGTAGCGGTAGGTAGCACAGCTCCGACACAGAGATGATGGGGCTGGTACAGACAGGCAGGGGATGCGTGAGGCCAGAGGCTGGTGTTCTCAACACACAGTCTAATTACCCTAATGGAGTGGACGAGAAGTACACCGTCATGGCATCCATAATGACTCACTGAAAGGGAGGGTTATCAAAGATTTATGAGGAAGAGGACCATCATATTTATCCATTCTATCAAAATCACAGTAATGTATGGCTTCTCTTGCTGGAAAATAAGTATCCTTAATTCAACGAATTCCAAAGAAATGTTCAGTTATTGATTCAAAGAAACATTTTATGAACGCCAACAAGGGAGGGAGAAAAACAAAGTGGGAGCAGTTCCATGCCTGGCTCAGTATTTCCTGCCACTGGTTTGTGAGTACAGCCAGGTAATGATATAAGGGTATGAGCAGTAAAACTGCTACAGCATTAAATTCTTTAAAAAAATCTAAATCCCTAAACGCCTGCGGTGTGATCACTGTTAATACAGTGGAGGAAAGGAGCTGCTGGCACTAAAATAGCAGGCCACTTTTCACCAAAGACGGTCCAAGTGTAAGATCTACTTTGTCAAGTCTATTTCTTACTCCATGGTTACACGTTTTTTTCAAGGGTCTTTATGAGAAGTACAGTATAAGAGAAAGAATGGTAAATAATCCTTACTTTACATTGAATACGTCGAACCATTGAATCGTTCATGTCTATTTTTGCGCAAGAAACAGAAATAGATTTGTAAAAAAGCTAAAAAGAGAATCTAATAGCTTTCGACAAAATCAACAAACTGTAGCCAAACTGCCAGAGAACGGGGATCGCTGCAGTTCATCATCTATAAGTGGATGTGAAGGTATTGGGCTGCCAAGCAGTGAGAGGGTTAATATACCAGACTCAGGTTTCATTTACACTGGCCTTTACGGTAAAGCACCATGAAGAGCATCAGAATCAGGTTTAATTTACACTGGCCTTTACGGTAAAGCACCATGAAGAGCATCAGAATCAGGTTTAATTTACACTGGCCTTTACGGTAAAGCACCATGAAGAGCATCAGAATCAGGTTTAATTTACACTGGCCTTTACGGTAAAGCACCATGAAGAGCATCAGAATCAGGTTTAATTTACACTGGCCTTTACGGTAAAGCACCATGAAGAGCATCAGAATCAGGTTTAATTTACACTGGCCTTTACGGTAAAGCACCATGAAGAGCATCAGACTCAGGTTTAATTTACACTGTCCTTTACGGTAAAGCACCATGAAGAGCATCAGAATCAGGTTTAATTTACACTGGCCTTTACGGTAAAGCACCATGAAGAGCATCAGAATCAGGTTTAATTTACACTGGCCTTTACGGTAAAGCACCATGAAGAGCATCAGACTCAGGTTTAATTTACACTGGCCTTTACGGTAAAGCACCATGAAGAGCATCAGAATCAGGTTTAATTTACACTGGCCTTTACGGTAAAGCACCATGAAGAGCATCAGAATCAGGTTTAATTTACACTGTCCTTTACGGTAAAGCACCATGAAGAGCATCAGAATCAGGTTTAATTTACACTGTCCTTTACGGTAAAGCACCATGAAGAGCATCAGACTCAGGTTTAATTTACACTGTCCTTTACGGTAAAGCACCATGAAGAGCATCAGACTCAGGTTTAATTTACACTGTCCTTTACGGTAAAGCACCATGAAGAGCATCAGAATCAGGTTTAATTTACACTGGCCTTTACGGTAAAGCACCATGAAGAGCATTAGTAAATGACATGGAGCGTCTGGAAGATTGATTATAGCCAGATAGAGTATTGCCATAGGACGGCAGCAGCAGCTAGTGTCTCTGGGTATAGATGGGTTGTAACTGAACCCACAATTAAAAATGGGACATTTTGGGGAAAGTATATACCATTAAATATGCATATTGAGGCAAGGTGACGTATAATCTGCCTTTATATCACATGGAGTGGCAATCCCATTTATCATGCAGTGGCTGGGGTGAATGAGAGGCTAGTAAACATCTTAATGGGGACAGAGGAATTAAAGAAGCAAATGGGTCATTGTTAATGTCGAATTCAGTAAAGCAGTAAGATTTGTCTGAGATATCTTTGTCACAACAAGTTAATTGCTCTCACGTATTGCACATAGAGGCATGCATTCTAAGGAGAGAATGGCTGTGATCTTGCAAGCAAAACCTTGCCTGTGCACCATCAAATCTTAGACATCCTCACCACCAAGACTATTATTTGCATACATCAACCCAATGATACCAATTATACTTCATCCCCCATACAGCAATCTGCACAGCACAAAGTTAATTAAACTAAATCTGTTGTTTCTAAACCATTACATCAGACGTCATCACATTGGCAGAGATCCCTATAATTTCACTCTCTCTGCACATCATACAATATAAAAGTAAACAGCTGAGCAGAAATCTTTATAAAAGCACAGAAACCCTCAAAACTAGCGTCAGCATATCACCAACCTCTTATTTTATTTCCTGGTAGTCAGAGTTGTGTGATGTCGTCTTCACGTACAAACAAAGCAAAAGGTACAAAGCTGGAGTACCGAAGGTTTGCGTGACAAGGGTGTGGCATCTTGCTTATTTTTCCAGACTTCTGGAAGCGGATTAGGTATGGGGGAGGATTTTTTCAGGAATGTCTTCTGGGAATGGTGCTTTAACTCTGTGCCACTTGGGACCAGGCAGCAACTGCGTAGGAGTGTCATCTCAGTCAACATGTTCCTCCATCTCCAGTCTCTCTTCTGTTGTGAGGATCACAGATAGACTGCTCACTGCCCTCATTTAAAAAGCAGGCTGGGATGTGTTCTGTCTCACCTGCTGCTCACAGTCCCCTCACACTATAGAACTATATTCCTACATATACTGTACACTGAGTGTATAAAACATTAGGAACATGCCAGATTGACCAGGTGAAAGCTATGATCCCTTATTGATGTCACTTGTTAAATCCACTTGTTAAATCCACAGTGTAGGGGAGGAGACAGGTTAAAGAAGGATTTTTAAGCCTTGAGACAATCGAGACATGGATTGTGTATGTGTGCCATTCAACAGTTTCCCGTGCGTATCACGAATGGTCCACCACCCAAAGGACATCCAGTCAACTTGACACAATTGTGGGAAGCATTGGAGTCAACATGGGCCAGCATCCCTATGCAACACTTGACACCTTGTAGAGTCCATGCCTGACAAATTGAGTCTGTTCTGATGGCAAAAGGAGGTGCAACTCAATATTAGGAAGGTGTTCCTAATGTTTTTACACACAGTGCATTGTGCAAATGACATCAGCTATTGGAATACAATCTTGTTTATTTTTGTTCCCAATTATCTAAAGTAGCCTATGTAAAGGGGGAAATATTTGTACTGAAAACAAATTGGCCTGTCTAAAATTCAGATAATCCCATTCAAAGGGATGGTGATTTATAAAAAAAAATATATATATATATTGAAGAACGCTACATTCTGCATCCAGCCGAATTCCAATTTCCTTGAAAAATGGAAACCATGTTTCCTCACAAGCCATAGAATGACAAAATAGCGCATAGGATTTGATTCTAGTGGTATGATTTGGAAGGGAAGCTTCACAGACAGCCTTGGACTTGAAGAACGTCCATTTGCTGTCCTCCTGCGCTATGGCTAGGGGATTCTTGAGAGGAGGGCGCACTGAGCTAAGAGAGTACGTATGGGATTTATAACAGAGACAAGGAGAAACCCAGAAGACATGTAAGAATGAGGCCTGAGGGGATATGCCTGGGGCTAGTGTCTGCCTTCTACAGGACAACCTCTAACACCTGTCCATCTTCAAAGGAGAGGGTAAGAGAGCTGGTCCATCCTCTGCCTGCATACTGAACTTTTCATCCAGCTCCGAAGCTCACACCTAAACCACATACTGCAGATATCTGAGAAAAGTTCTAAGGTAAGCCATGTCTGAACCATTTCAACAACGTCAAGTGAGACGACTGGGATTTCGGATTTGTGAGTTTGAGGACGGAGAGACCGTTTTCGGTGGGTTAAAGATTATTATGATGCAGCACCACCACGCAGATGAAGACATGATAAATATGGAGACGGTTGCCTAGACCACGCCGGTTGTCTCTGATGAGTAGAGTCTTGCTCCTGTAATGTCGGAGGTGCTGCCATAATGAAGTCAGATAGGGATCTGTGGTTGAACGCACGCTGAATGGGCTGTATCCAGGGGGGGGTGGGCGCACCGGCTGTGCTGCTGAGAGGAAGTGCTCTCGCTCTCCTGCAGGTTATCGTTTACGCATGGCGGCTCAGCCAGAGGCCCCTTAATTGTGTAAGGTCTACATTAGGAAATCAGCAATTTGCCTGAAATAGAACTACAGGTGGAATATTAATGACGGCCGTGTTGACAACGACGCAGTGGCATGAATCACTGTGGAAACGGTGGTGAATGTAAGAGGAGAGAGGACTAATTTATGGCATTATGTAGAATACACATTCGTGGATAATGGTATGCACTAAGCCTGGTAAATAAACTTGAAAAATGCAGAGTTGGCTACCTGTTGTTTGCATGGGGGGGGGGGGGGGGGGGGAGTAGATTGCGTAGCCACGTAGTGTAGATGTCTGCTTCATTCCACAGGTTCCTGCATAGGATACATCCTGGAGTGTAACAGGCAGGCCTTGAAGAGGTGCCCAATCTGCCAGGGCACAAAGGCCATCTGTTAGGGCACTAAGGCCATTAACCAAAACAGCCAATTAAATTGATTTGAAAACAGAATATCTAGTGTTTTTTGGTTAAGAAAAACTAAGTGTAGGACAATGTACAAAAGTATTTAGCCAACATGTAAAGTGTAGGTGATAGTCAATGCGTATTGTCTACAGTTTGTCATGTCCAGACCGACGCTGACATCGGGGGGCAAAACCTTTTTTTGCCACACTTTTAAGTCATATACTGAACAAAAATAAAACGCAAGATGCAACAATTTCAAAGCTTTTACTGAGTTACAGTTCATAAGGAAATCAGTCAATTTAAAACAATGTATTAGGCCTTAATCTATGGACTTCACGACTGGGAATACAGATACGCATCTGTGGATCATAAATAGAGTTTGCATAGAGTTGATCAGGCTGTTGATTGAGGCCTGTGGAATGTTATCCCACTCCTCTTCAATGGTTGTGTGAAGTTACTGGATTTTAGCGGAGACTGGAACATGCTGTCGTACAAGTCGATTCAGAGCATCCCAAACATGCTCAGTAGGTGACATGTCCGGTGAGTATGCAGGCCATGGAATAACTGGGACATTTCCAGCTTCCAGGAATTGTGTACAGATCCTTGCGACATGGGGTCGTACATTATCATGCTGAAACATGAGGTTGATGGCGGCGGATCAATGGCACAACAATGGGCCTCAGGACCTTGTCATGGTATCTTTGTGCATTCGAATTGCCTTCGATAAACTGCAATTGTGTTCTTGTCCGTAGCTTCTGCCTGCCTGCCCATACCATAACCCCACCATGGGGCACTCTGTTCACAATGTTGACATCAGCAAACTTCCCACGAAAATTATCTAAAACATCTTTGGAGGCAGCTTACGGTAGAGAACTTAACAATCAATTCTCTGGCCATAGCTCTGGTGGACATTATTGCAGTCATTATCCCAATTGCACGCTCCCTCAAAACTTAAGACATCTGTGGCATTGTGTTGTGTGACAAAACTACATATTTTAGAGTGCTCTTTTGTCCCCAGCACAAGGTGCACCTGTGTAATGACCATGCTGTTTAAATCAGCTTCTTGATTTACCACACCTGTCAGATGGATGGATAATCTTGGCAAACGAGAAATACTCTCTAACAGGGACATAAACCAATTTGTGCACCAAATTTTAGAGAAAAAAAGCTTTTTGTCCGTATCGAAAATTACTGGGATCTTTTATTTCAGCCCAGCACTTTACATGTTGCATTTATATTTTTGTTCAGTGTATATACAGTGCATTCGGAAAGTATTTCTACGTTACAAGTTACGTTACAGCCTTATTCTAAAATGTATTACATACTTTTTTCCCCCCTCAATCTACACACAATACCCCATAAAGACAAAGCGAAAACAGGTTTACACATTTTTGCAAATGTATTATAAATAAAAAAAACAGAAATAACTAATTTACATAAGTATTCAGACCCTTTGCTATGAGACTTGAAACTGAGCTCAGGTGCATCCTGTTGCAATTGATCATCCTTGAGATGTTTCTACAACTTGGAGTCCACCTGTGGTAGATTAAATTGATTGGACATGATTTGAATGATCGACTATGAAAAGCCAACTGACATTTACTCCTGAGGTGATGACCAGTTCCACCCTCGACAACCACTTTGATTATTATTATTTGACCCTGCTGGTCATCTATGAACATCTTGGGCATGTACTGTTATAATCTCCACCCGGCACAGCCAGAAGAGGACTGGCCACCCCTCATAGCCTGATTCCTCTCTAGGTTTCTTCCTAGGTTCTGGCCTTTCTAGGGAGTTTTTCCTAGCCACCCTGATTCTACACCTGCATTGCTTGCTGTTTGGGGTTTTAGGCTGGGTTTCTGTACAGCACTTTGTGACATCAGCTGATGTAAGAAGGGCTTTATAAATACATTTGAATTTGATTGATTTGGAAAGGCACACACCTGTCTATATAAGGTCCCACAGTTGACAGCGCATGTCAGAGCAAAAACTAGGACATGAGGTTGAAGGATTTGTCAGTAGAGCTCAGAGACAGGATTGTGTTGAGGCACAGATCTGGGGAAAGGTACCAAAGAATTAAACAGCATTGAAGGTCCCCAGGAACACAGTGGCCTCCATCATTCTTAAATGGAAGAAGTTTGGAACCAAGACTCTTCCTAGAGCTGCCCGACAGGCCAAACTGAGCAATCAGTGAGAAGGGCCTTGGTCAGGGAGGTGACCAAGTACCTGATGGTCACTCTGACAGAGCTCCAGAGGACAAACATCTCTGCAGCACTCCACCAATCAGGCCTTTTTGGTAGAGTGGCCAGACAGAAGCCACTCCTCAGTAAAAGGCACATGACAGCCCGCTTGGAGTTTGCCAAAAGTCACCTAAAGGACTCTCAGACCATGAGAAACAAGATTATCTGGTCTGATGAAACCAAGATTGAACTCTTTGGCCTAAATGCCAAGCTTCACGTTTGGAGGGTACCTTGCACCATCCCTACGGTGAAGCATGGTGGTGTCAGCACCATGCTGTGGGGATGTTTTTTTAGAGACAGGGACACTAGTCAGGATAGAGGGAAAGATGAACGGATCAAATTACAGAGGGATCCTTGAGGAAAACCTGCTCCAGAGCACTCAGGACCTCAGACCTCTGGGGCGAAGGTTCACCTTCCAACAGGACAACGACCCTAAGCACACAGTCAAGACAATGCAGGAGTGGCTTCGGGACAAGTCTCTGAATGTCCTTGAGTGGCCCAGACAGAGCCCGGACTTGAACCTGATCGAACATCTCTGGAGATAACTGAAAATAGCTGTGCAGTGACACACCCCATCCAACCTGACAGAGCTTGAGAGGATCTGCAGAGAATAATGGGAGAAACGCCCCAAATACAGGTGTGCCAAGCTTGTAGCGTCATACCCAAGAAGACTAGAGGTTGTAATCGCTGCCAAAGGTGCATCAACAAAGTACTGAGAAAAGGGTCTGAATATTTATGTCACTTTTCCCGCTAATTGCATTTTGGAACAATCACACTTATAGCCTACTGCTGTGTGCGCATTTCTGCGCTTATTATGTGAAGAAATAGCCTTATAGTTTAACATTTTAAGCTTAAAAAAGGTTCTGATCTGTTGCATCAGGCTCATTGTTTTTAAAATGTTTTTTTTTTAATGTACAGTGGTTGTATTCATTTTGAATCTATCACATCCCAGAACTGGCCCAGAGTATGTTTTTAATCATTTTTTTGTTGCTTTTGTACTATGGGGGATAGTAGATTGACATTAGCTAGTGATTTTGCCGTTCGTTACTTATCTTGTTGGCTGACGAAAAGTAAATGTGTTCTTCTGACGTCTTCAATTCATCCCAGATGTGTCCCGTCTTCACTTGTAGCCTACTTTGGAGCTGATATGCCTCTGAGAAGGACCAGGTCACGTGACTGGCATAGATATCTTATAGAGCCACGTGAGTGAGAGATGCTTCGGAGGATGGCGATTGGAATTATTATTATATTCAGCCCAAGGGCACAACGGACACTTTGGCCGCAAGACATGGATTTTTGTAGGCAGCATTACGGCCACACAAGGGGGCATTGACGGCCGATGGTGCCCGGGAAATTCGAGGCCTGGTAACAGGTGTCCAATTGGCTTCGGGTCTTTGACTCAACAAAATCATAATAAAAATATTTTTACGATGCCATCGCTACACCGTGCCCTCAAGATGCCTTGAGGGCACGGTGTAGCTTGGCCTTAAATGGACTGGACTCTGGTCGGCTGACCATGCATCTCTCACCCACAATGAAAGGGGTCTTTACAAGGCACTGGAGTTTTACACTCTGTTTCACATGCCACTTAGCATCCGGCCCGCACTGGAGGACGGACTGCCTTTCTTTGTGAGCACAGCGGTACACAGCAGCCCAGCACTCCTCTGACCATAGTCAAATGCATGCACTGCAATGTACTCACTGCTGTCTACTGGCATAGGATAAGTACTGTAAGCTTTGTAGTGGCTAATGAGTACAGTTCTTTGTTCCCACTCTGTTTTTTTACAATGTTTTAGTGTAAGCATGGCATACCTCTTCTAAATGTTGATTTTCAGTTTCGATGCCATATGACAAATTACAGCATTTTAAAACACTACTGTATTCTGACAAATGTCCTGACAACCAACAGTATGTGTGTAATCAAGCCATTTGTCCCTCCATAGATGGAGCAATGGCAGTCCAAACATGTGTAAAGCTCTTATTCTTAGAGCATCTTCCACTGCCAACAATCAGTTGTGTTGACATTAATACATCAAGGAGTGATTTTTAAAAAGAGGCTTTCTCTACGGTCACCCATAGTCAGATAAAGCCCGGCTGCTGCCCCCAAACGTCAGGTCCTATGAGCATCATATTTCATGGTGTTACGCAGCCCTAAAAGAGACTTGCGGCTGTCCTGCGTATTTTATAAGCCCATAAAAATGATAA
This sequence comes from Salvelinus namaycush, assembly GCF_016432855.1. Classification (NCBI taxonomy): domain Eukaryota; kingdom Metazoa; phylum Chordata; class Actinopteri; order Salmoniformes; family Salmonidae; genus Salvelinus; species Salvelinus namaycush. The sequence continues at coordinate 13,295,948 of NC_052330.1, forward strand.
AGCCTCTCGTGGAACCCCGAGCGAGGGAAAAGCCACACTCAATACATTAGTGGCACCAGCTGTTGATGGGAAGAGAGACACTGTGACACGACGCTGAGTGTCTCAGCGCCTCAACCCCCCAATCTCATCAGATGGACTGGCTGACTGTAACACACTTGGCTACAACTCCACGACATCAACAGTGACTCCGCTCTCTGCTCCAACGGTAGAGCCCAGTGACGACCCACCTCACAAGATACAGGTTTGGTTTGATGACATTTAAAATGAGAGCAAACCTAATAACCATTTGCCGAGCATAGTAGTACATGTTTCAGTGGACTGAGGTTCTCCATTTAAATACATTGGGATGAGGGGTGGTTCACTGGGATAAGGAGTTACATTGGAACAAATGATATAATCTCTGAAGACAAACATGTAGCAAACATTAAAGCACTTCATGATGCCATTTTAGTTGTAGTGGACATAAAACAATTACGGTGGACTATATAATGTTATGTGTAAATCACAGTAGGGGATGTCAGGAGGAAAAGTGCCTCAGCGGCTTACTTTTTCAATTACATAAAAAGGGTCAACAGTGATCTTTCACCTCCGTTGTTAATCATATTCTCTGATGGAAATTTTCAGACCATAAACTCAAAGAAAGGGTTGATTACAGCAGCATGATACAATGAATACAGTCTCTTTATATATGAAGCGTGTTTGTGGCAGCGCAAGACCACCTTCTAATCTAGACTGCCACTGTAGCTTCTAATCTAAACGATTACATCACACCCTAATCACAGATTCAAAATGTTTCCTTTATTCGTACCACAGGTGGACAAACCGGCCAAGTACTGCTTAGCTTTGCCTAATGATACATTTTCTGCAGCATAGCAGTCGGAAGAGTTAAGGTGGCAGAGGCAGAAAAATAGTCAAATGTCAAAGTCTGCCATTTGTCAGGGATGGAAAACAGCTCACCCTGGATTTCCCCTGATGCCAGCCTCTGGGCGTCTCCGATGATACAAGGTACCAGTCCTTATCAGGGCAGCAGCTAGCAGCCAGCTGGGGAGATTGAGAGAGAGCAGGGGAGCAGGCTGCCTCCACTTAGCACAGGACGTCTAATCCATCACAACCCCGCCTGTAGTCTGCCCTTGGACTTCTCTCAACTGGTTCATTAGAGAAGCGAGTGCCATTATCACAGAGGTTCAGCGGGATTCCCATCACCTACTGATAGAGGCGTCACCAAAACTGAAGTTATCTGAGGCAAAGTGTGAATTATGGAGGGCAGACACTTAAGAATTACCGATAGTGTAGCTCGGCCGGCCCTGGGCTGTCAGGGAGCAGTGAGTCTTCATGTAATATTGAACAAGATCCACACTGCTTTGCGCACAAAAATGGGCCAAGTTCTCTCTTTAAGTCCCTTCTTTTGATTTGTTTTTTTGGGCAGGGGCGGTTCAGAAAATAAAACAGCGTTTAGCCTAACATTCCAAAAATGCTTATGTTGCCTTGCTGCCATTGCAATTCGTGGCAGTGAAATCCAATGCCTTTAAAACAGACAACGAAACCCAGGTCCCATCCAAGCCATTTTTACATCTGAGTGCAGTTGAAATCCTCTAATGGCAGCATATTGTCAATGACTGTGGTTATGGGTCTGTCCCTTTGTTGCCGGTTTGTCTTGGTGCCAGGTGAGCACTGTCCCGCTGTCAGGCTCCCATGGAGAAAGTGTGTGTGTGCTGCCCAGCATTCCCCTCACCCAACAAGTCTCAGGCCTGGCATCACGATGTGCGTTGGCACACACTGCTAAGTGCTGACACATGACTCAAGCACACACACCAGCAACCCTGCACACACACACACCAGTGTCTTCCATCTCAGTGTCCAGACATTCTGAGCACTGCCATGGTGACGCTCCAAAATCACACACAGATGACCGACAAGATATCATCAAATACAATCAATGGTACCCTCACAATCAATGGTACCCTCTCAATCAATGGTACCCTCACAATCAATGGTACCCTCTCAATCAATGGTACCCTCTCAATCAATGGTACCCTCTCAATCAATGGTACCCTCTCAATCAATGGTACCCTCACAATCAATGGTACCCTCTCAATCAATGGTACCCTCTCAATCAATGGTACCCTCTCAATCAATGGTACCCTCACAATCAATGGTACCCTCACAATCAATGGTACCCTCTCAATCAATGGTACCCTCTCAATCAATGGTACCCTCTCAATCAATGGTACCCTCACAATCAATGGTACCCTCTCAATCAATGGTACCCTCACAATCAATGGTACCCTCTCAATCAATGGTACCCTCACAATCAATGGTACCCTCACAATCAATGGTACCCTCACAATCAATGGTACCCTCACAATCAATGGTACCCTCACAATCAACGGTGTGGAGTGGTGATCTTTGGCTTCTAGCGCAAAGGCAAAGCTTTGGGGTTTGTACAATATCAGATACTGAACCGAAAGTCTGAATTTGGAGGATTGTTTCGTAACATCCCATTGGCGATGTCGACCCATGTGCATGCCAGGAACTAGTGGGAAATGATGGAGAGAGAAAACCCAAGCTTGGGTGAACTGGCAAGCAGAAAAGCTTTCTCACAGCAAGACAATACCAACCACAATACACAACAAACAGGCTAATATGGGTAAACAAATGACGGGAACCATCATGCGGTTGTTGTCCTGTTGTGGTACTAATGTGGAGTCATTCATTCATGAGGTTAGATTAGAATACCAGGTTAGATCCGACTCAGACAGGCATTACTACCCTTATAAGGACATTCTCTCATTACTGAAATTATTCAGATTGTACATGTAAGGAGCAAGGACACGCGCACACAAAACAGGGGGTGAGGTTGGGTGAGTGCAGAGAGCAGCAGGCGGTGTGTGCGAGAGGCGCGAGCACCAGCGAGCCTCTATAATCCTGAACAACTCTGCTGCCAGGAGGGCTGGCTCTAACAAGGACAGGCCGCTCCCTCGCCCCTCATCCTGTTCTCCTCTCATCCTTTCCCTCCAATCAGAGCACTACTGTCAAAACATAGGCCCAGGCCTGCGCTTGGGCCGCACCCTCTACAGAGACAGATCGAGCCGACACGCAGCTCAGTTTGATGGTTGGAGTGTCCAACACGACATATCAGCGCATGCTCAACCTGTACAGTGCAGCTAATTAATGCTCTGGATGGGTCTGCTAAACACTTGTTAAATCAGCTGGCTCCCATGGCAGAGTAATGGACGGATGGCGTGTTTGTGAAGTGGTCTTACACCACCGCCGCTACATTAATAAGCAGAGATCACAGCTCGCCGGTCTTCACACTTCCTCCTCCTCCTGTCGCTGCTCGCCACTGTTCAAGCAGGCAGCTATGCCCGTCCGTCAAGAGAACAGCTCACAGATGGCAGGGTAACCTGGGAAGAGAGAGAGGGGGGGGGGGGGGGTCTGTTTTCTCAACGCTTCCCTCCCCCTGGTGAATTGATTGGTGGATGTGGAGGAAGTGGAGGACGAGGGGGAAGTTAGGCGCTTGCGAAGAGTAGCCCCAATTAAAGTTAATGGAGTGGCAGGTACTTAAAAGCTTAAAATGAAGTAATGCCACTGACCACACAGAGCGAGCACTTACTCTGAGGTGGATGAGCCCCCTGCTTGAATCCTACTCGTGCTACTCCTACAGTAAATGCTATTTACTACTACACAACAAAAAGAAGACTAAAAATACACTCACACTGGTACAACAGTCAACAACCGCAAAGGAGGCAAGCAATTGTACAGATAATCCTAAGAGTTTTGCTTCTCAGTTGATACGCAAGTGATTTTTCAAAAAAGATGCTGAAAGCTACTTCTTTGAGCTACAAAGCTGTTGCTGGCAACTACGTTTCAGATAAACCTTTACATTGGCAAGCCTGACGACGCACTGCCAATTCCAAACAGGTGTTTATTCCCACAAACCAAGGCGTCTCAGCTATTGGAAGTGTCTCAATGTTCCATCATGGTAACAGTCATATCTGCAAGGCCATCTCCGAGAAGAGGATTGTGGGTATGTACGACTAATTGCCAGCACTAAAGATGTCTGCAGATGCTTCATGCCATCCGTCTCTCAGCCTGTCAAGCCAGCTTTGTAAGATGAAACCTGGTGGGGGAAGATAGAGATACTGTGGTTCATAAAGAAAGAGGAGACCTCCACATAACGTCACTCAACGTTCAGTGAAATCTCCACACTTTTTATTTCCTGAACTCCAAAAAGGAAATGACAAATTTTAAGAAACATAAACTATCTATTATACCATATAAAAATGAAATACGGTGTGAAGCTAGTGGTAAAGGAGATACATGGCTGATGTAAGGGGAAAATACTTTATTGTTTAAGGAATGATGCAAAACGTGTTATAACGGCTGCATTTCCGGTGAATACCTCAGATGCACGTGAAACCATGAAATGACTCCGGGAATCAATGCACAAAAACAATAGAAAACTTTCAAAATGGGTGAATCTTTCCTTTAACCGATGAGCTACATGGGGAATTAACCTACATACATCACAGATCATTTTAAAACAGATTAAATCTGATGGGTCTGGAATATTGTGGTAGTCTAAGCATAATACAGGAATAAGGAAGTAATGGAAGCAGTCTCTCCAGTAGCCTGAGATTCTAAAGGTTAGTCTAGGGTCAGTTTGTGGGGACATTAAGGCTTTCCCTGAACTCTTGCCTATCAGGACCAATAGTGAACCAAAGAATTGGAGTCCTTGGATATAACACAGGCTGATATAGCCTTATATGGACTTCTGGGTGGAGGTGCTATCAAGACAGAAACAGACCGTTTGAAATGCAAGTTCTATTCAATTTACATTCTAGCAAAGTCTAGCCAAGTGTAGAAAATGCACTTCATGCACAAAATCTTTCAAACCTTTTGGCTATAGAATCATAACATATTGACAACCCAAAGACCTTGACGAAGACTGTGAAACTTGCTGCCTCAGATAAGGAAAAGGTAGAGAAACAACTTTGCAAGAGGAAAATCTGCTCCAAGCCCCAAACTTTCTTCTCATCTCCTAGTCGCTCTGCTAGGAGTGTCCAACGATCAGTGTGTCCACACCAAGCCATACAGTAGACTGCTGAGGGGACAGGCCTCCCATGTCCTGATATGTGTTGCTATCAGAGCCTCATGAATACTGAACACCGGCCATGTATCGCCGCGTTCACATAATGACTTTCCCATTGACATCTGCTAACTAACAGTCCCACGCATTGATTTCCTGTTACACTCTTCAGCCTAGAGAAATCTACATCAGGCAATTACCCCCTCGTTTAGATTGTTTAGAGGAGAGGTGGTATGGAACAGGTTTAATATTTAGTGCAACAAATAGGACCAGTGGCTGTAGTGAATGTAAAGATTCATTCAGAAAGTAGCTCAATTGGCAAAACAATGTGGGTTTTTGCAAGATAGTATATCATACTCACTGCTATACTGGAATAGACTGTTTGTTGTGTTTGCATCCAATACATTGCAGTATAAATCTAGTGACCGTATCGGTTTGAAAATATTTTCTTTAGATGCTAAGTTATGGCTACTACTCAGATGTTCATCTTGGATCTTTCTCCTTCGTGAGATCTGAGCCTATGTAATCTTCTCTAGTACCATAATACACCTCAGATCTTACTTGTAAGATCTCACTTTTACAAGTTGAGAGGCAATCTCTTTTCACAGATCACAGTCCACCAGGCCTCCCGTCTGCCTCTTCTCCTTGGCAACACTCATCACGCTGACACAAATATAATACATCTGTAAAAGTAGCACACAGCTAATGTGAAGTCATCCACCGTGATCAACATGTCACGACTCTCTCCGTCTTTGACAGAAGCATTATCCCGTGCCGCCTGGAGTTGTGAAAGAGAGGCTGAGAGTGAGTTGGTCTCGCCGGTAGGAGCACAGACAAGACAGAGGATGACACGTCCAGTCAGTAGGCGAGACCGTTTAATCACAGAATCAACAAGGGGAGAAGCTGGTGGGAGGAGCAGGAGAGTAATGGAGAGGTCAGAGGTTACCTGGCTGCAGATGAATGGCTCTTTAGTCTCTAATGACTTCCACCTTGAACTGTGACAAATCAGCCTCTTTCTCCCGCAAAGGGTTTCAATGAAAAAAATGGATCACAACAACCCTGCAAGTGCTCTTTCCTGTCTATAACAAAGGAGAAAAATGCTAACGCCTTGAACAAAAATTACTCATATCCAATATTTCATGTCCTTCCGGTGAGAACAGGCATTCAGTACAAATAAAACTTTTTTTTATTTTTATTTTATTTTTTATTTTTTTAAATACAACTTGAGTGTTTAATGGAGTAAACATTCAAGGGAAGGTAAACATTTCTATTTCACAGGAAATCTCTCAGAAAAGTTATGACTATATAATAACTTGCATTATAAAAAATATCAGACATATCCTGACTATAGAACAACAACCAAATAACAGCTCTCTAAACAAATTCCAGTATTTCTCCCTCTATTATTACAAATGAGTGAACCCAGCAGCAGAAATGCATTGGTAGACCTTTACTAAATTGCATGAAAGAGAGCATATGGGGGGAGAGATAAACATATTAATACATTTACCAAGCCTCCATTAGGGAGAGTCTACTTTTCCAGCTTGGCCTTTTCAGGGGTTTGATTCATTTCAGCCGCGAAGCGCAACCATTTCCATTAGGTATGCGGCCCTCCATCTGTACAGCCCGGGAACAATCAATACCCCACACACACACACACACAATCAATACCTGGCATGCTCACCATGACAACTATTTATTGTTTCAAATATGCTAAACTACTGCACTTCATCAAACAGGCCTGGGTAGGACTGCCTATAACACCTCTCACATATTGTGCTCTTACAGTGTAAATGTTCAGGGAATTATTGTGGAAAGGTAGAGATAGGACTACAACAGGAAAGGGTAACGTTCATCTTGAAGATGTTCGAAAAAGACTTATCCTGCAAGGAGGATGTGATCCGATAAATATTATTCCCATTCCAAACGAGTTCCTTCTTCCGTGTCAAAGACTCAACATCCAATTACTCACGTCATCACCCGACCATTCCGCCACTATATTGCTTTAACAGGCATGATAATGGTTCTAGATTGAGAATTCTTCTTCCTGGCTATATATTTACAGTGGAACCATCAGTCCGTTGGGTCCATACATTTGCCATGTCATTGGAAATGAATACGCGAAAACACAAGCAGATCCAGCTTTTAAAAAACATCAATCAAATGTGTGTTCACCGGAAATAGGTGGTGAGGGTATGAGACGAGATATGGTTGTCAACAGGTAAATTGAGCCACACGAAGCACAAACCAAAAGGTCAAGGACAATCACAGACCACAGACAGAGGCATAACAGGGTATGGTATTTCATATCATTATTATGAAAAACAGTCGCACTGGGATTTGAATATTCAATACAGACATCAGCTGAATCGAGTAATCTGTGCTGCGGTCATTAACCAACTAAGGCAATGCAGGACACAGGATTTAGTGAGAATCTGACATTGCATTAACTACAAGAATGTAGGCAATACCAGGAGAAGAAAAAAAACCTTCCTCCACTGAATGCTCATGAATCTGTTGGCCTGGGAATCTGTAAGACGCTCGTTTCTTCTGTTCATTCTGAGGTTCTGTCAGTGCGCTGCCTGCACAGGATTGATGTTTTCTCAGAGCATGTCTTAGAAGGCTGATTTCAGTTCACACAACTGTCTTGGGATGAGAAGAAAGGAGTCAAACTGTAAAAGAAAAAACGAGAAACGAAATGAATCTCAGAAAGAGCGAGGCCCATCTGGCCTGCTGTACTAGGGGCCACGCGCTCCTGGATGGGGAATCTGCCACTTCACAAACGGTCCTACTCTCCACCTCACACTTTGATACGGCACAGCTTCAGTTTTCGCATTACAGCAAAGGGGCTGCTGTCAAGAGTGGAGCGAAACAGCAGGGTTGCACTGCCAGAGGTACAGAGGGAGAATCAAGAAGAGAACCTCCTGCTTGTCAGATTGTCTCATTACACAACTGCCTTCACCTCCATAGGCCTGACAGTTCAAAAAGCAACAAATGGAGTCAGATAAAAGTACCCCTGGATCCAAACCCTCTTTCTCATTTTCACACAATTAGTTATTTATCAGTCTATCCTCCTCCTAATTCTCACTCACCCTTGAACAGCTGCTGTGCTGTAGAAGTAGTGCAAGCTTTAACGAACACAAGTACATGTTATGAAAAGTGAGCCAGCCGGCTGTAAAGATGAAGGATAAGCTAACAGGGGTCAGGTAGAGGTGCTTTGTGGGTAATTGTGTCTGACGTGCTGTGGTGAGACAGCAGAGGGATGTAGGCTGAGTATTCCATGATCTCTCAGCTAGACTGTATTGTGCTTAGATTTCATTCAAACTGTCAGACAGCTACACGTACAGTAATCCTCAAGAGCCCAATTCATTGTCTACCATGTAAGCTTCAGACAAGCAACAAAATGTAAGATGACAAAATTCAGCACTGTTATTTTGGATTTTCAACCCTTCCATCTGAAATGTTTTGACACCCCCATCACGTTAACAAACCCCGTATCAAGTGTTTTCCTAAGAGGTGGATGGCAAAGAGTTGAAGATTAAAGTATTGTGGACCTCTAACACACTGGGCATGGGAGCTGGAGTCCTCCTCTGCTATGACCGAATGCACGTTGACATTCCTTCATTAACTTCTACCGAGGTAGTGGCGCGGCACTAACAGTGACAGTGGTAAAGGCTGGCTCACTGAGAAAGGTCCACTGAACACACCTAGCATAGATAAGTGACAGTGGATCAGAGCTTCGCTCTCTCTCACACACACACACACACCTCTCTTCCCCCGTCTTTATCCCTCCCGCTGAGGCTGCAATTAATCATTAGAATTTTGAATTGCCATTAAATTGGCCATGGTACTAAATAAACTTGTGGTAGGTGAAATTACTCAGCGCCTTAAGAGACAGAACAAAGCTATATTCTCCCGTTATAGTGTAATTTCATTACCAAGTGCGATCAAAGGATGACAAAATGTTTTCCCTAATGCTTGGATTTATGTCACCCAATATAATTAGGGTTCATTTGCTCGTCACATATTTCAGAGACGAGTCACCTACCTACAGCACAGCTAGAGACACTGCTTCAAACTGTGATGGCGCGTCATGCATGTTTTAAAGACAAGCCTCCATGCAATTTAGGCCATCCACACAGCCGTTTGAATGTTTTACCATCGTCAATCCCCTGAGCACCTCTGGAAAACGTAGCATCTCAAGAATTTATCCTGGAGCACAAGGTTTAAATAACTAAATAGCCAACCTCCTTTAATGTGCATTCGTTATGCACTCCCTCTGATATCATCTCCAATAATCCCTTTCACAGCTGATTTGACTCTGGAGAGATACACCAGAGTTCACAGGTGCATTCACTCACTGACTTCTGTCTTAATCTGATCTCCACCCCTTTGTGATTATTTTATTGTAAACAACATAAACACGGGCCGTGTCATCGGAGAGCAATAGGAAAAAAAACAACTAATTAGCTCTCAAGTTTTTTCCCTGAGTAATACATTCCCACCTTGTTAAAATGACTTGTTGACCCATCTGCTTGCTATATCTGGTGTAATCAGCTCGGGGTGTTGGCAGAGAGAAATAGACAACAGAGAGAGGGTGAGGAGGGAAAGAGAGCCTAAGATACGGTAGATGAGAAAGAGAGGAGAGGGAGACGCTAGATCGGGGGAATAGAGTGTCAGAGAGAGAGAGAGAGAGAGAGAGAGAGAGAGAGAGAGAGAGAGAGAGAGAGAGAGAGAGAGAGAGAGAGAGAGAGAGAGAGAGAGAGAGAGAGAGAGAGAGAGAGAGAGAGAGAGAGAGAGAGAGAGAGAGAGAGAGAGAGAGAGAGAGAGAGAGAGAGAGAGAGAGAGAGAGAGAGAGAGAGAGAGAGAGAGAGAGAGAGAGAGAGAGAGAGAGAGAGAGAGAGAGAGAGAGAGAGAGAGAGAGAGAGAGAGAGAGAGAGAGAGAGAGAGAGAGAGAGAGAGAGAGAGAGAGAGAGAGAGAGAGAGAGAGAGAGAGAGAGAGAGAGAGAGAGAGAGAACCGAGAAAGACACAATGAGAGGAGAGGGGCCCTGAGTGAGCAGTGTGTAGTGTGATGGCAGCTGGGTAGCCTGTCATCAGCAGACAACAGATCCACAGAGCAGATGGAGGAAGAGCTCTCTCTCATTATGAGCCTCCCCCATCCAAAACGTGTTCAAAACTAGGGCTGTTACGGTGACCGTATTACCACCACACCGGCGGTCACGAGTCATGACGGAAGTCAAATTCCACGTGACCGTTTAGTTACGGTAATTAGGCTTCTCCAAGCTCTGATGCTGCTGATGGTCATTAGTAGCCCACCAAACCTTCTAACTGCCTGGTACTCAGCACTCTATTGTCCCTCTAATCAATGCAAATGCAATCTAAAATGTATTCACTTGGGATCTATCACATCCCACAACTGTCCCAGACTAGGTTTGGAATATTTATTTCTGGTCAACTTTTCTACTATGGGAGGATAGTACATTGACATATTATAGTGCTTTTGCTGTTTGTTAGGCTTACTCATCTAGTTGGCTGATGAAAAGTAAATGTGGACAGTTTTCCAATATCTTCAACATGCGCCTCGGAATTCGATAAGGACATGCGCAGTTGCGTCCCCGATGTGTCTGTCTTCACTTGTAGCCTCTGAGAAAGACCCGATCACGTGACGGGCATTGTCTAATAATAATTGAGCTATCTGAGAGAGCCATGTGAGTGAGAGGTGCTTCGGAGCACGCAGCCGGCAGAAGGGAATTATAATTATACTTATTTCAAATCATTAGTCGCATCATGCAGCCTTAGAATGTATTAAAAATCTAAACATGTAGCCCAATGTTTGTATTACAATTAAAGTTACATAAATAACTCTAAATTAAGTACATAGGAGTACCTACTTCTTTGTTAACCACTCGACACAGAACGATCGCATGTGCACACTCCCTCAAATCTTTCAGAAAATATATTTTCTATTTTATTCAGCTAGGTTCAATTGTATTCTTAATACTATAAAATATTATAAAACAATGCCATGGAATTCTAAGCAAATATTTTCTGCTAAATGAACTAGTGTAGCCCACAGCCATATGGCATAGCCAGATCAGGACCTAACATAAAGACAACTCAGAGTATGCTATTCTGTTCTTCTGAAATAGACTACATTTTCATCATATCATGTTTCTTTAGACCTGTCTAAAATAAATAATGGATTTATTGTGATAGTGTGGGCTATATTACATGGATTTATTAGACTTTTTAAAATGTAGATGTTCCAAAAGGTCTGCATCAGTGGCTTGTAGGCTGTGTGTGGAAGACAGGAGATGCTAAATGCTAATTGTTAATTAACGGTCAATTACCGCGAGACCGGCATTTATTTGCTTGACAATCACCGGCTCACGACCGCCACAGCCCTATTCACAACCACTCACCAACCACACACCAGCGGCTCCCGGCAGGCCAAGGCATGCTAACTGTTTAGACACTATACATCAATCTATCCTGGGGGTATGAAGTTTATACAGCTGCAGGTCAAAGGTGACAGGGAACCACTATGCTGCCGGTCCCTGACTGGGTTCCATAAATATCCCATGAGGGCCATATCTAGTCTTAAAAACACAACCAAAGCTCATGCTGTACTATCGCTTTATTCATTGCTTCGACATCATTCCTGAAGATGAAACCCTGCCAGTGAGCCACGGCTTGCCTCCTCGACAACGTGCAGAATATCATCAACATTTCTGAGTTACATCTAGAGAGAAAAGGTGCAATATTAATGCAATCCATTATTATCAACTCTTGGGACTTTTAGCGGGGGGGGGGGGGCAGATGGATCATGTTAATGTCTCTCTGTGTATCGAGCAGCAACAAACACTGAGCAATAACTCCCCAGGATTAGGAGCACCATGGAACCAAGGCTGCTGGTTAAATGGCTCCTTGTGATTCAAGATGCATAGCCACCTGGCAACTCAGCTGGAAAAGCGCACTTGGGCCGTCTCTAGTTTAAAATGAAACGTCAGTCACATGTATCACAGCATCATCGGCTGCTCACTCAATTTACACCGGACTGGTGTCAATCAATTTGCAAATAACATCGTCGCAGCAGATATAGCGCGGTATAAGAAGGTGCAAATGGAACATCATACCACACCCGGAATGGTCGGAGGATACTTACATTACTAATATAAAAAAAGTTATAATATTTATATGGACCAGCTACTACTGTACGTTACAGAGGGACGTTCCATTTCCACACAACATATCTAGAGTAAGAATGAGCAAAAGTATTTACAGCCATATATGAGTACATGCCCAACATAAAAGGCCACTAGACATTGTTATGGTAATACATTTTATGGTATATGCTAGCAACGCCCACCTACACTGATATACTCCTACCACAAATAGCAAAGGTCCGTGTGCCTCTCACAAACAACATGCAGGACATAAATCATTCACTGCCTCTACAGTCAGTCTATGCGTCTCAAACAGTAGAACGCCAGCCCAGATACAGTACACAGTGCTAAACACACGTCAGTGCACCGTTAAAGCAACGTGGTCTCAAACACGGTTAGACCTGGCTTGCCATCCAGGTGAACCCCCCCCCCCCCCCCAACCAACCAACCAACCAACCAACCAACCAACCATACCCTGTTCAGAACTTCTCTCTCTCTATATAAGTTTGAGAATGAGCGCTGGGCATCTCTACCCCTCGCCATCAGCTGGGCAAATGAACTGGACATGAAAGAATCTGTAAATAAATGACCCGAGTAGCTGCAGACGCTTTGTTGATGCTGTTCAATTACAGCAGAATCAATGGCCTTGCCACGCCGCCCTGACAGGCCGCCGCGCCACCAATTGGGGAGCGGAACGAGAGGAGGTCAAGACTATTCATCACTGGGCTGCCTGGGAGGCAGTGGGAGCCCTGCCTGGTCGGGTTGCGCTGGAACAAGGATTCACCAGCCATTTGAGAGACATTTAAGATGCTCCTAATGGCATGCAGGATTACCTTACCTGGCTCAGCTGCAGGTCGGTGGCTGTAGAAAAACAGCAGAGGTAAATAAATAAATTCAAGGTTATGGCCTTCTGCGTCGCCGACACACTCAACAGCTCGACTACGCCGCTAACGAGGAAAAGTGGAGGAAACGTTTAATGTGGCTGTTTTGGTTATTTTCCATTGTCTAGTCTGACACTGGTCACACGCTTGCTCTGTGGGAGGGGAGAGCTGTTACACAATGACAGCATGAAACTGCTCAGGGATCTTACCATGAGGTCATTGGTGATTTTAAAAACAGCTACAGATGCCTGTGATGGGAGAAAACTGAGGATGGATCAACAACATTGTAGTGACTCCACAATAATGACCTGAATGACCAATCCAAAAGATGCATCTTGAAAGCAACAAGGCACCTCTGACATATAGAACAATAATATCACTATTTGGTTTTGTTCTGGTGGCTCCGGGCACTATGTCTGGTGTCTCACATACATTTAGATGTATGGAACAACAAAACACAGCAAAACGAATACACGTTCTGGCTTAAATGCTAAGCCTTATGTTTGGGGCAAATCCAACAACCAAGAAGCAAATTTACCCAAGAAGACTCACAGCTGTAATCGATACCAAAAGGTGTTTCTTACAGGGAGCGGAATACTAATGCAACAACTATATTTTAGTTATTTAATTTTTATCAAATCTGTAAAACACTCTATTCACTTTGACAGAGTATTTTGTGTATATTGTTCACGAAACATGAAATCAATTGTAATCCCACTTTGTAACACAATAAAATGTGACAAAATCCAAGGGGTCTGAATACTTTTGCAAGGCACTATTTCCCCCATTCCACACGCCACACGTGTGCATGTCTATAGGTGTGTGTGGTGTGTGTGTGTGCATGTGTGACAGTGAGAGGGGAGTGGAGAAGGGGGAGAATGAGACATTTAAAATGCATCTCCAGCTGCACAGGAGAAAATGGAACTAGCTGTCATTTGTAGCAGAATCTCAAGGACATTCCAGTCATTAGTTCTGCATAAAGATCACAAAATGCCACAGTGAGGAATCTTAACCCTTCCCTACATCTGCTTGTCTCAGCACACAGTGCAATCCCATCCCACATCGCTAGCTTGTTAACCAGAAATCCTAATCCAGCCAAACTGCTGACAGTTCATCCCTCTTCATTTGGGCCTTTTTATTTTCCCTTTTCCATATCTGCTGCAGCGTTTTATTACATGAGCTGACGAGCGCCAACTAATAGAATAACAAACCAATAAAAACCCACTAATAGAATAACAAACCAATAACAACCCACTAATAGAATAACAAACCAATAAAAACCCAGAAAACGGAGTCACCCGTCAACAAAGATGCAAGGAAAAAAACGATGAAAAAGCCACGTGGTAGTTTAATCCGTTTCTATAGAGTAAGGGGCTGCTTTCCCAGGCCCAGTTTGAGTCTACTCCCTGATTGAAAGGCATTTCTTGTAACACTATACTCTTTTGGCCTACCTGTGCTGTACCAACATAATTACTTTGAAACAAACATTGTATTAGCATGTTCCAGTTTATGCTACCGTGTACATTACTGCCACTGCAGCACAACTAACAATGCCCGCATCATAGCTTGACAGTTAAAAACATATGACCTGTTGACATACACCGAGTATACAAAACATTAAGGACACCTGCTCTTTCCATGATAGACTGACCAGGTGAATCCAGGTGAAAGCTATGATTCATTATTGATGTCACTTGTTAAATCCACTTCAAATCAGTGTGGATGAAGGGGATGAGGCAGGTTTAAGGAAGGATTTTTAAGTCTTGAGGCAATTGAGGCATGGATTGTGTATGTGTGACATTCAGAGGGTGAATGGGCAAGACAAAATATTTAAGTGCCTTTGAACAGGGTACGGTAGTAGGTGCCAGGCGCACTGGTTTGTGTCAAGAACTGCAACGCTGCTGGGTTTTTCATGCTCAACAGTTTCCTGTGTGTATCAAGAATGGTCCACCACCCAAAGAACATCCAGCCAACTTGACACAACTTTGGGAAGCATTGGAGTCAACATGGGCCAGCATCCCTGTGGAACACTATCAAAACCTTGTAGAGTCCATGCTCTGATGAATTGAGGCTGTTCGGAGAGCAAAAATGGAGCGGAACTCAATATTAGGAAGGTGTTCTTAATGTTTTGTACATTCAGTGTATGGTATGTTCAGCTCCATAGGCAAATAATGCAAGAGCTCTCAAGCAACACACTCCCTAACATGCTCACAAATGTGGAACGGCACACTTACACAGTCCACTTACACAGTCCTGATGAGCATGGATGATGACAAGCTCATCCACCGTATCTCTATTGGTCTCCATCTCTGCTGAGACGCTTCTGGGTACATTGTTTAAGGCAAAATTATATATTAGCAGTGTACTGACAGTGTGCGTGTGTGTGATACGAGTGTGTGTCAGCGCCGTGCTCGGGAGGAGGAAACACTATCCAGTCTCTCTCATCTTCAGGTTTGAATTGGAATGTGTGATACGGCAGGGGAGCGCGGCCCAGGCAGCCGGGGACAGATGTGTGGGTGAGCTCCTCTCTGATACATACCTGGATGCTCACCACCCTGACGATTAGAAGAGGGAGAATCAGTCCATTGAGAAGGAGGACCAGGTGGAGGAGGGAGGAGGAGCAGGAGAAAGGAGGAGGTGGTGGAGCTGAAGGAGGAGGTGGAGGAGCAGGACGAGGGAGGAGGAGGAGCAGGAAGAGGGCAGATGAGGAGGAAGGAGGTGGTGGAGAAGGAGCTGGAGACACAGGGCCTGAAGAATGTGAAGCCGCAGACTGACTCACTGTTGCATCCTCAAACCTGGGTGTCTGCTCTGGGCCTCCATTACCACAACTCACAATTGCCCTGAAAAAAGACACTATAGCAATGGAGGCTACAGCCATATGAGGGCTACAGTTGGTCGGAAGTTTACATACACCTTAACCAAATACATTTAAACTCACTTTTCTGACATTTAATCCTACAAAAAAATTCCCTGTCTTAGGTCAGTTAGGATCACCACTTTATTTTTAGAATGTGAAATGTCAGAATAATAGTAGAGAGAATGATTTCTTTCATCACATTCCCAGTGGGTCAGAAGTTTACATACACTCAATTAGTATTTGGTAGCATTGCTTATAAATTGTTTAACTTGGGTCAAATGTTTCGTGTAGCCTTCCACAAGCTGGGTGAATTTTGGCCCATTCCTCCTGACAGAGCTGGTGTAAATGAGTCAGGTTTGTAGGCCTCCTTGCTCGCACACGCTTTTTCAGTTCTGCCCACAAATTTTCTATAGGATTGAGGTCAGGGCTTTGTGACGGCCCCTCCAAAACCTTGACGTCCTTAAGTCATTTTGCCACAACTTTGGAAGTATGCTTGGGGTCATTGTCCATTTGGAAGACCCATTTGCGACCAAGCTTTAACTTCCTGACTGATGTCTTGAGATGTTCCATCAATATATCCACATAATTTTCCTCTCTCATGATGCCATCTATTTTGTGAAGTGCACAAGTCCCTCCTGCAACAAAGCACCCCCACAACATGATGCTGCCACCCCCGTGCTTCACGGTTGGGATGGTGTTCTTCGACTTGCAAGCCTACCCCTTTTTCCTCCAAACATAACGATGATCATTATGGCCAAACAGTTCTATTTTTATTTTTTTTCATCAGACCAAGGGACATTTCTCCAAAAAGTACGATCTTTGTCCCCATGTGCAGTTGCAAACCGTAGTCTGGCTTTTTTTATGGTGGTTTTGGAGCAGTGGCTTCTTCCTTGCTGAGCGGCCTTTCAGGTTATGTCGATATAGGACTAGTTTTATTATGGATAGATATTTCCTCCAGCATCTTCACAAGGTTTTTGCTGTTGTTCTGGGATTGATTTGCACTTTTCGCACCAAAGTACGTTCATCTCTAGGAGACAGAACGCTTCTCCTTCCTGAGCGGTATGACGGCTGTGTGGTCCCATGGTGTTTATACTTGCGTACTATTGTTTGTACAGATGAACGTGGTACCTTCATGCGTTTGGAAATTGATCCCATAGATGAACCAGACTTGTGGAGGTCTACAATTTATTTTCTGAGGTCTTGGCTGATTTTTTTTTATTTCCCCATGATATCAAGCAAAGAGGCACTATGTTTGAAGGTAGGCCTTGAAATACATCCACAGGTACACCTCCAATTGACTCAAATTATGTCAATTAGCCTAGAAGCTTCTAAAGCCATGACATCATTTTCTGCAATTTTCCAAGCTGTTTAAAGACAGGGTCAACTTAATGTATGTAAACTTCTGACCCACTGGAATTGTGATACAGTGAAGTGAAATAATCTGTCTGTAAACAAGTGTTGGGAAAATGACTTGTGTCATGCACAAAGTAGATATCCTAACCGACTTGCCAAAACTATAGTTTGTTTACAAGAAATTTGTGGAGTGGTTGAAAAACAAGTTTTAATGACTCCAACTTTAGTGTATGTAAACTTCTGACTTCAACTGTACCTGAATGGCTGCTATAGAAGGAAGCAGTGGTGGAAGGACAGATCCATTAGCATCATTAATATCGCTTTAAGTGCCTCCTAATGACCCGTATATCCCATCTAAGTCTCTGATAGAAGGCTTAAAGGCTTTTAAGCCATGATGTATTTTTCAATCTCTTTCCTCAAACATCTACATAAACTAACGTTACAAGCCATTTTCACCCCTCCTCGCCTACGGCGAGACCTTGGGGTTTTACAATCTCCAAGTAAAAAGAAAGAAATAGGGCCTTTAAATCTCTTCATCCGTCCCCTTTTATCAGACAGCCCGAGCAGCCAGGCCCACAGGCAGAGGGGATTTGCTTAAGTTGTGATTGAGGCTGCCAAGGGGTTATCCCTGTGATGCGTGAAATGTGACGAGCTGTGATGAACACAAGTCAGAGCTGTCAGGGTCCATCTGCCTCCCTGAGACAGACGAGGACTCCAGCGTTTAGTGGAGCAACACAGGCCAGCACGGAGGAAGGCAATAAGAATGGAGATTGGACTTTCAGATTAAACGCTCCTCTCTCCTCATTCTCTCTCTCGGTGAGGTGCGGAACTGTGGAGAATTTAGTTACAGCGTTACGTTTTTCAGTTTACAAAAGAAAAGCGTGTCAAAAGGTGGTGCTTTTTTTTTGGAACTAAGTGAAATATGTTTGGTTTTCTCGACTAGCATTGACTTTCAGGGAAATGCACATCTCTTCTATTGAGGGAAAATTGGATCTTCAGAGAGGCGAGATGTGATAATGGGCGATAAACAACAACAAAGGAGCTGTCATCCTAACTGACATGTTCACAAAGGACAGAACCAGTCACAGTGGAGCGGCTGACTGACAAGCAGCTGGCATATGTACATTTCAGTGATGAGATGCAGGTATGACAGGGATTGGAAGCTGCAGCGTATATGAACGGATTGTAGATGGGGGCATTCCCTGCATCTCTCCGCGCCTCCCTGTCATCTTTGGCTAATAAAATATTTGTCTCACCCCGCTTTCCCCACAGGGAACCTGGGTTGGTAAAAAAGCTTCTGTGCACACTATTTGGCAGCTCCAGAGTGGGAATATTATTATGAAGATAAATATTGAATGAATTCATAAATAAATCATGGAACGCCACACTGGTAGAAAGGAGAAAAAACACCTCTTAATTACTTCCCCAGCTAATGAAAGGAAGCTGCTCTGATACGTGCTTCTTACTTTGGTGTACAAATCAGCTATACCATAGAGGGGCATCTCGTTAAGAGTAAACTGTGGTTTACAACTCCTTTGTAGTTCATTCTCTGCTTTTAATGAGGTTACACTAGTTTTACTGGGCCTCAAGAGAAACAATCCAACTGACCAATCAAGCGCCATATCTTCCCAACGGACCGAAATAACATAGGGTAGCATGGGGATTTTCTGGAGAGGAGAGAGAGATGGACAGAACATGAGAGATTTGGGCTCAGATCTCAATTTTTTTGTAACGTTTTCTATAAAAAATTATATACAGTGGGGAGAACAAGTATTTGATACACTGCCGATTTTGCAGGTTTTCCTACTTACAAAGCATGTAGAGGTCTGTAATTTTTATCATAGGTACACTTCAACTGTGAGAGACGGGATCCAGAAAATCACATTGTATGATTTTTAAGTAATTCATTTGCATTTTATTGCATGACATAAGTATTTGATCACCTACCAACCAGTAAGAATTCCGGCTCTCACAGACCTGTTAGTTTTTCTTTAAGAAGCCCTCCTGTTCACCACTCATTACCTGTATTAACTGCACCTGTTTGAACTCGTTACCTGTATAAAATACACCTGTCCACACACTCAAACAAACAGACTCCAACCTCTCCACAATGGCCAAGACCAGAGAGCTGTGTAAGGACATCAGGGATAAAATTGTAGACCTGCACAAGGCTGGGATGGGCTACGGGACAATAGGCAAGCAGCTTGGTGAGAAGGCAACAACTGTTGGCGCAATTATTAGAAAATGGAAGAAGTTCAAGATGACGGTCAATCACCCTCGGTCTGGGGCTCCATGCAAGATCTCACCTCGTGGGGCATCAATGATCATGAGGAAGGTGAGGGATCAGCCCAGAACTACACGGCAGGACCTGAAGAGAGCTGGAACCACAGTCTCAAAGAAAACCATTAGTAACACACTATGCCGTCATGGATTAAAATCCTGCAGCGCACGCAAGGTCCCCCTGCTCAAGCCAGCGCATGTCCAGGCCCATCTGAAGTTTGCCAATGACCATCTGGATGATCCAGAGGAGGAATGGGAGAAGGTCACTCCACTCGCCATGTTTGGAGGAAGAAGAAGGATGAGTACAACCCCAAGAACACCATCCCAACCGTGAAGCATGGAGGTGGAAACATCATTCTTTGGGGATGCTTTTCTGCAAAGGGGACAGGACGACTGCACCGTATTGAGGGGAGGATGGATGGGGCCATGTATCGCGAGATCTTGGCCAACAACCTCCTTCCCTCAGTAAGAGCATTGAAGATGGGTCGTGGCTGGGTCTTCCAGCATGACAACGACCCGAATCACACAGCCAGGGCAACTAAGGAGTAAGAAGCATCTCAAGGTCCTGGAGTGGCCTAGCCAGTCTCCAGACCTGAACCCAATAGAAAATCTTTGGAGGGAGCTGAAAGTCCGTATTGTCCAGCGACAGCCCCGAAACCTGAAGGATCTGGAGATGGTCTGTATGGAGGAGTGGGCCAAAATCCCTGCTGCAGTGTGTGCAAACCTGGTCAAGAACTACAGGAAACGTATGATCTCTGTAATTGCAAACAAAGGTTTCTGTACCAAATATTAAGTTCTGCTTTTCTGATGTATCAAATACTTATGTCATGCAATAAAATGCAAATTAATTACTTAAAAATCATAATGTGATTTTCTGTTTTAGATTCCGTCTCTCACAGTTGAAGTGTACCTATGATTAAAATTACAGACCTCTACATGCTTTGTAAGTAGGAAAACCTGAAAAATCGGCAGTGTATCAAATACTTGTTCTCCCCACTGTATATCAAATCAGATTTTATATGTCACATGCGCCGAATAGAACAGGTGTAGATGTTAGTAAAATTCTTACTTACGAGCCCCTAACCAACAGTGCAGTTTCAAAAAATACAGCTAAGAATAAGAGAAAAGTAACAAGTAATTAAAGAGCAGCAGTAAAAAATAACAATATATACAGGGGGGGTTAGTTGAGGTAGTATGTACACGTAGGTAGAGTTCATTAAAGTGACTATGCATAGATGACAACAGAGTGGCAGTGGTGTGGAGGGGGCGGGGGGGGCAATGGACAGTACACCTAATTTCAAAGTCAGGAATAATCGAATGAATTCAGGGCTTGTAAAATTATACCTAGGCTAAATATAAGCCTTCCACAAACATAAGACTCACTAACAATTAAATTATTTCATCAAAATAGTTTTTTTTTTTTACAATAATCAATGTCTGTGATGTCTATGAAAATGCCATTTTTGGTACAAATTTAACCAGAACCATGCACATTCACTAATAATGACCAACTTCTGGTAGCAGGTATTATAGAAAATTAACAAGGGTGACATAAACAATCTCTCAAGCACAAGTCCACGTGCTAGTGAATAGCCAGCTAATCTTTATATTTAAAAAGTCAACACAACATGGATCTATTTGATTGAGACAGAACAGAACTGTTATGAATACACCCTCCTGTCCGTCTCCAACTGTTTCAACAACATGGCCTGTTCACTTTGTTAGACGTTGAAATCAAGTGGCCTACCTGGATAAGAAGATGCTTTTTATCTCAGAATGAGAACAAGTTGCCAATTTCTTATATAAAATGTGCATTTTTATGCTCATTGCAAATTAATTAAACACAGACAACACAAAACAATGCCTTCGGAAAGTATTCAGAGCCCTTGACTTTTTCCACATTTTGTTACCTTATAGCCTTATTCTTAAAGTGATTAAATACATTTATTTCCTTAGCAATTTACACACAATACCCCATAATGACAAAGCAAAAACAGGTTTGTAGAAATGTTGCACATTATTAAAAATATAAAACAGAAATACCTTATTTACATAAGTATTCAGCACCATGGCCATGAAACTCAAAATTGAGCTCAGGTTGCATCCGGTTTCCATTGATCATCCTTGAGATGTTTCTACAACTTGATTGGAGTCCACCTGTGGCAAATTCAATTGGTTTGACATGATTTGGAAAGGCACACATCTGTCTACATAAGGTCCCACAGTTGACAGTGCATGTCAGAGCAAAAACCAAGCCATGAGGTTGGAGGTATTGTCTGTAGAGCTCCGAGATAGGATTGTGTTGAAGCACAGATCAGGGGAAGGATACCAAAACATTTGAAGGTCCCCAAGAAGCATTGAAGGTCCCCAAGAACACACTGGCCTCCATCATGTTTGGTCACATGACAAAGCTCTAGAGTTCCTCTTTGGAGATGGGAGAACCATCTCTGCAGCACTCCACCAATCAGGTATTTATGGTAGTGGCCAGACAGAAGCCACTCCTCAGTAAAAGGCACATGACAGCCCGCTTGGAGTTTGTCAAAAGGCACTTAAAGACTCTCAGACTGTGAGAAACAAGATTCTCTGGTTTGATGAAACCAAGATAGCCTGAATGCCAAGCGTCACATCTGGAGGAAACCTGACACCATCCCTATGGTGAAGCATGGTGGTAGCAGCCAGGATCGAGGCAAAGGTAAATGGAGCAAAGTACAAATATAAATATACATTAGCAACATTTTCTAAAAACCTGTTTTTGCTTTGTTATTATGGGATATTGGGTGTAGATTGATGAAAATAAAAGATGTAATACATTTCTGAAAAAGCCTGTAATGTATCAAACTGTGGAGAAAGTCAAGGGGTCTGAATACTTTCTGAAGGCACTGCAACAGTCTGTAGCTAAAATGCTGCTACCACAATGCCACGAACAACAGACACTGAGCATTCATTTTCCACAATCATGTTAATTGATACTCCCGTTTCAGTAGGGTCTGCTCTATTCAAACTTTTGGGAGTTGACACATAAAAAGGGTATCGTTAGAAAGATTACAGTCAAATAATGTTTCAATTTGTTTCAGTGTCCATATGACCGATTCTGTTGGACAAAACATCAAATGCAAATATTGAGTTGAAACTGCTTGTTGTCAGAGAGAAAGTGATCTTTCGTCTAAAATGGCACCGGAAGAAATGGCAGCAGTTTTACGGGCCCTCAACCAATTGTGCTATTATGTGGTTTTTTTCGCGTTATTTGTTACTTATTTTGTACAACCGTATCTTACGACAAAAAAGAGCTTCTGGGTATCAGGACAGCGATCACTCACCTCGGATTAGACATCGATTTTTTCTACAAAAGGAGGACGCACAGGACATTCTCCAAACACCCCACAGGGCCGACATCCCCGTTATTTGCAAGAGGAAGCGACGCAGGTACAGAGGACAAAGAGCCGGATGCCTTGTCAGGACCCGGAGAAGGCGCGTGGGAAAGCTGCCGTTACCGTCAATACTACTCGCCAACGTGCAATCATTGGACAATAAATTAGACGAGGTACGATCACAAATATCCTACCAACGGGACATCAAAAACTGTAATATCCTGTGTTTCACGGAATCGTGGCTGAATGACGACATGGATATTCAGCTAGCGGGATATACGCTGCACTGGCAAGAATGAACAGCACACTCCGGTAAGATGGGGGGGTGGTCTGTGCATGTTTGTAAACAACAGCCGGTGCACGAAATCTAAGGAAGTCTCTAGAGCTTGGTTCTAGAGTATATTGTGATAAATTGCAGGCCACACTACTTGCCTAAAGAGTTTTCAGCTATACTTTTCGTGGCTGTTTATTTACCACCACAGACAGATGCTGGCACTAAGACCGCACTCAGTCACCTGTATAAGGAAATAAGCAAACAGGAAACCACTCACCCAGAGGCGGTGCTCCTAGTGGCCGGAGACTTTAATGCAGGGAAACTGAAATCAGTTCACCAAATTTCTATCAACATGTTAAATGTGCAACCAGAGGGGAAAAAATGATATATCACCTGTACTCCACACACAGAGACGCGTACAAAGCTCTCCCTCGCCCTCCATTTGGTAAATCCGACCACAACTCTATCGTCCTGATTCCTGCTCACAAGCAAAAATTAAAGCAGGAAGCACCAGTGACTCGGTCTATAAAAAAGTTGTCAGATGAAGCAGATGCTAAACTACAGGATTGTTTTGCTATCACAGACTGGAACATGTTCCGGGATTCCTCCGATGGCATTGAGGAATACACCACATCAGTCACTGGCTTTATCAATAAGTGCATCGAGGACGTTGTCCCTACAGTAACTGTACATACATACCCCAACCAGAAGCCATGGATTACAGGCTAAAGGGTAGAGCTGCCGCTTTCAAGGTGTGGGACTCTAACCCGGAAGCTTACAAGAAATCCTGCTATGCCCTGCGACGAACCATCAAACAGGCAAAGCGTCAATACAGGGCTAAGATTGAATCATACTACACCGGCTCCAACGCTCATCTTATGTGGCAGCGCTTGCAAACTATTACAGACTACAAAAGGGAAGCACAGCGGAGAGCTGCCCTGTGACCCGAGCCTACCAGACGACCTAAATCACTTCTATGCTCGTTTCGAGGCAAGTAACACTGAGGCATGCATGAGAGCATCAGCTGTTCCGGACGACTGTGTGATCACGCTCTCCGTAACCAACGTGAATAAGACCTTTAAACAGGTCAACATACACAAGGCTGCGGGGCCAGACGGATTACCAGGACGTGTGCACCGGGCATGTGCTGACCAAATGGCAGGTGTCTTCATTGACATCTTCAACATGTCCCTAATTGAGTCTGTAATACCAACATGTTTCAAGCAGACCACCATAGTCCCTGTGCCCAAGAACACAAAGGCAACCTGCCTAAATGACTACAGACCCGTAGCACTCATTTCCGTAGCCATGAAGTGCTTTGAAAGGTTGGTAATGGGTCACAACACCATTATCCCAGAAACCCTAGACCCACTCCAATTTGCATACCGCCCAAACAGATCCACAGATGATGCAATCTCTATTGCACTCCACACTGCCCTTTCCCACCTGGACAAAAGGAACACCTACGTGAGAATGCTATTCACTGACCTCAGCTCATAGTACCCTCAAAACTCATCACTAAGCTAAGGATCCTGGGACTAAACACCTCCCTCTGCAACTGGATCCTGGACTTCCTGATGGGCCGCCCCCAGGTGGTGAGGGTAGGTAGCAACACATCTGCCACGCTGATCCTCAACACTAGAGCTCCCCAGGGGTGCGTGCTCAGTCCCCTCCTGTACTCCCTGTTCACCCATGACTGCATGGCCAGGCACAACTCCAACACCATCATTACGTTTGCAGTTGACACAACAGTGGTAGGCCTGATCACCGACAATGACGAGACAGCCTATAGGGAGGAGGTCAAAGACCTGGCCGGGGGGTGCCAGAATAACAACCTATCCCTCAACGTAACCAAGACTAAGGAGATGATTGTGGACTACAGGAAAAGGAGGACCAAGTACGCCCCCATTCTCATCGACGGGGCTGTAGTGGAGCAGGTTGAGAGCTTCAAGTTCCTTGGTGTCCACATCAACAACAAACTAGAATGGTCCAAACACACCAAGACAGTCGTGAAGAGGGCACGACAAAGCCTATTCCCCCTCAGGAAACTAAAAAAGATTTGGCATGCGTCCTGAGATCCTCAAAAGGTTCTACAGCTGCAACATCGAGAGCATCCTGACTGGTTGCATCACTGCCTGGTACGGCAACTGCTCGGCCTCTAACCGCAAGGCACTACAGAGGGTAGTACATCACTGGGGCTAAGCTGCCTGCCATCCAGGACCTCTACACCAGGCGGTGTCAGAGGAAGGCCCTAAAAATTGTCAAAGACCCCAGCCACCCCAGTCATAGACTGTTCTCTCTACTACCGCATGGCATGCGGTACCGGAGTGCCAAGTCTAGGACAAAAAGGCTTCTCAACAGTTTTTACCCCCAAGCCATAAGACTCCTGAACAGGTAATCAAATGGCTACCCGGACTATTTGCATTGTATGCCCCCCCCAACCCCTCTTTTTACGCTGCTGCTGTTTATCATATATGCATAGTCACTTTAATTATACATTCATGTACATACTACCTCAATTGGGCCGACCAACCAGTGCTCCCGCACATTGGCTAACCGGGCTATCTGCATTGTGTCCCGCCATCCACCACCCGCCAACCCCTCTTTTATGCTACTGCTACTCTCTATTTATCATATATGCATAGTCACTTCAACCATATCTACATGTACATACTACCTCAATCAGCCTGACTAACCGGTGTCTGTATGTAGCCTCGCTACTTTTATAGCCTCACTACTGTATATAGCCTGTCTTTTTACTGTTGTTTTATTTCTTTACTTACCTATTGTTCACCTAATACCTTTTTTGCACTATTGGTCAGAGCCTGTAAGTAAGCATTTCACTGTAAGGTCCACACCTGTTGTATTCGGCGCACGTGACAAACTTTGATTTGAGTGGCTGAGGGAGGTGATTGGTGTCTGTGTGCGAAGTTACAGTGCACACAGCACAGAAGGAGCGAAGGAGAGACAAAATGACAAACATCAGAAAAATGTACAAAATGTCAACCTTGATTCTTGCCATACAGGCATTTGGAACATTGCGCTAAAACATACATTTCAATTTATAAAACGAATTCTATAGAAATCGCCCAGTCCTATGGGAGATCGACAGAACATGAGAGACAGAACATGAGAGAGATACAGATAACAGGACAGCGAGTTAAAGAAAGAGAGGGCTATGTAGGAAGCAGCATGAAATGGCTGCACAGTGACAGATGCTGGCTGACATGCCAGAGGGATGCGGAACAACAGCTGTGTACATAAAACACAACGGTATAAAACGCCATTACAAGCGATTAGATTAGAGAGGAACCGGCAATGCCATATGCTGGGCCGTATAGAGCCATATTCAG
Source organism: Salvelinus namaycush (assembly GCF_016432855.1). Lineage (NCBI taxonomy): Eukaryota > Metazoa > Chordata > Actinopteri > Salmoniformes > Salmonidae > Salvelinus > Salvelinus namaycush. Next base: position 13,322,570 of record NC_052330.1, read on the forward strand.
TTTGACAAAGCCTGGGTAAAAATTCAGCAACACAAGTCGTTGAGCAGTTCATTCCAATCAGCAAGAAACCACAGTCAGGAAGAGAGAACTCAAGACAAGATAATGATTGTCTTCATAACACAACCTATGCAGTTCAAACAAAACCTTCCCGGAATGCACTGGGGGTCATACAGAGGTCAACTTTAAACCTGGTCACCTCTTCACCTGTCAGTCTCCCTTTGTTGACTAGTTTGAAGAGCGGCCCCTCAAACAGACTCCCAGAACCACACAGTGTTTCCCTCTGTGTAGACGCCAGGTCTGAGGCCTCTGGCTGAGGCATCCAACTCCAGCAATCACAATCTGGGCTTCTCTCTACAGTACAACCATGGCAGGAGCTTCACACCAGCAGCAGCCTTTAGGTATGGGATTCACTTGTTAAGAATGCATGGCTGACTGAGTCTGGATAGCCAGATCACTGTGCCTTACTCTCAAGAGAGAGAAATTCGGAAAATCCAAGGAGAAACAGATGACTTTTCAAGCGCTGTGCCAGTTGGCAACAAGAACCAGGCTTAAGTTCGGCCTTAAAATTCTTTCTCCTGAGAGAGCTGTAAGAGGTGATTCGTTTGGGGATGAAAGTAATAAAAACCCATGAACAAACCTGTCCATTGTTCTGGTGTGTGTTCAGCCTCCAGAAAAAGGTAAATCCTATCTGCAAGTGGAGAAAGTGTTACAGTAGGCCTGAGTAATATGTGTTAGAACCAGCGGTGTAAAAAACCCTGGATTAATGATGCTCTGTATTGGCCAATGAGGGGCTTTGAAGCCACCTGCCGCCATATTGGTGGTACTCAGAAGGAGCAGTGCTCCATAGGAATTAATGGAATTCTACAGTATTTCAATTAAGGGAGCGTTTGTAAATTCACTCTGGCTTTCTACTCCGATTTCAGAACTCTCGTCTAAGTGTGCCAGAACACAGAATAACTGACGAATTTACAAAACGCTCAACACCAGTTGAATACGACCGGTGTCCGTAAACGTTGGCAAAAAAAACATTTTTAAATTGTTGCCAGCAGCACAGTGACAGTCAACACTCTAGATAACATGAAAACAGCCTAACCAGCTCGGCTAGGGCTAGTATAATGGTCAGAGTGAGATGTTCTCTCATTTGTGTCTGGAAGCACCTAGCAAGCTAGCCAACGTTAACCAGTTCGCTTGGGTGCTTGACTGCCGTTGTGAGGTCAGAATGATCAACCCTACTTTTCACCCAGAGCCTCCAGAGTGCGCTCTGAATGCCCCGAGAGCGAAACGCTCTTCATTTGGCACCCCAGATTGAATTTACAAACACACCCTAAATGTTTCATAACAAAACTACATGTATTTAAGTACTTATTTGTTTTAGTGGGGACAGTAACATTAGTACTCATCCAGAGTCACATTGATTTATTTTCAAAGCTATAGCAGACAATATTTTGCAAACAACAGGTTTTTAAAAGGACCAAAGCGTTTGGTCTGCTTCATGTTTTCATTTTTGCCATGGAAAAATGATTGCGATACTGGTATCATCACAGCCCTGTTAGGACTGAACAGTAATCTCCCTGTGTTCAGCTCCCTGTCACTCCATCACTGTCTACTTTCTCCACCATCTTCCCATCTTCCAATCCTTCCCATCCTCTGGCAGCGTCACTCACAGCTCCTATACATCCTCTACAGCTTGTCACAACCTCCCCCCCCCCCGTACATTACGTACAGTAAGCACCTCTGGGTACTGTACAAGATTTACAGGCTTCACCTTCAGTCAGAGCTTTCTGTCTTTGATGTGGCTAAATAGGGAGATATGTCTCTGTAAGAGAGGCAATTGAGTCTTTGCGGGATGTTAAAAGAGATAAGAAAGCTCCAATGGCAGCCACTGCCTTTGTTCTGTGATCACGGAGACTCAGTGAGCCTCACAGAGCAGCTGTGTCTTTTAGATCACTGATTACCAGGATGACTTGTAACGTTTAAAGACATCTGCTTATGCTAACAATGTAATCCCCCCATCTCTTATAAGTCCAACCCCTCCCCAGATGATGCGGACAAGATGCGGTGTCATCACATTCTTCAAAGCACTGAGACCCATACTTGTGTGAGGCTCTTGTGTAGAATGTTATGCTTTGAGATTTATACTGAACTGTACTTTACTGTAGACACAAACGGTCACACCAGTTGATTCTCTTCCTCTGTCTCTCATTTGTACAACCTTTCAGGCAATAGGCTTTGCAATAATATAACGCAAACTACACAATATAAGTATAGCCATGTGCGTTAATATTTGCCAACATTAATACCATCCACACTTAAAGGAATACATACAAATCTCTATTGTATAAATTACATGCAGTGGTTGACTGTAAACACAAGTGCTGGAGAAACTCATTCATATTTTACCCGTTTTTTGTTGTTGTACAACTCCTTCAGGCCTGGTCCTCAGCATCACACATCATGTGTGCAGAATCTACAAGGTAAACTCTCAATACACAATGCAGACCATGACGCCTCAGCATCAACAATCAACAGAGAGAATGAATGAATCATACCTATATTCCTATTCGCCACAAGCTTCTCCCATATCTGTTACTTGCTACCTGCCATTATTTCTGTGACATGCTGTGAGGCTGGCAGAGACTGCTGGCTGGATCATTATCTCAGGCTACTGAACAAGCTCTTCATCTGAAATAATCTCACACATGCAGCATACATTATTGCACTTCGGAATGTCCTGGAGACATTTGGCACAATGATGGATTTAACATCAGAGTAACCTCTGGCTACTCCAACCCATTAGAAGCCCGCTGCCGTTGCCGGCACCAGAATCAAATCATACAGCCTCTAAAACCGCCTCAGCACAGTGCCAACGGAGAGAAGAAAATCTCACAGTGCATTTCATATTCCTGTTGTATCCACTGTCTGACTAATTTACTGTTTCTCTGTGTCTTGCATTGATCCGACAGGTTAGGATGCACATATCTTTGGAGACATTGGCACGTTCCTGAGCTCAGACAGACAGAACTGACCCGGTAACAAACCATCCCTTTTTTACTGGCATGGCTGAACGTTGCCCCCTTGCTCTCCGGAGCCTCATCTGCCATCCGAGAGACATGGAGAGGAGAGACCACAACACTGTAGTAAAGCCTGTCTGTTAATGTACAGGACGAGAAGGATACACATTACAAACAGGTATACGTAACCTCCACTTATAATGGATAAGGACATTTCAATGACACGCATGCACTCACTCTCATACACACAGACACACCGTGTGCTAAGCAATTCACAAATCAATATCTGTCATGTCATTGTATACTCGTTGCAGTGTGAAGTAAAGCTTGTAGATGAGACTACAAGAATGTACTGAGTGCCGATCTGCCTGCACTCCAACCTCTTATCTTGTGGCATCCGAGCTCACAGCTATATTTACCTCCCAATCTTAACTACAATTGTGATCAATTTCGGTGCACTTTCAGTTCTTGAATTCAGAGTGGACAATTGATTGAAACATGGTCTAATACAGAGACTGTCAGCCTCAAATTGCAGAGAACAGACTAGAGGTTGAATTATATACCAGCAGGCTGGCGCTGTGCTACTGGCTCCAATTTGTGCATCATCTCACTGTGAACTTCTGTGCGGCGGCTCTGTCAGAGTACATCACGGTGTTCTCCCACGGAAGGCAGGTATACCGGCGTGTTCTTGAAATGAACGCTGTAAAAAAGGGGTAAGAGAGCCCCAAAAAACTGAAGAGAACACAATGTATTTTGGCATGATCTACTGAGACGTCTCTCAATTCCAAGGTGAACAACTTGATCAGTATGTTTTTAACATTTCAGGATAATATTTGCACAGAAATGCCAATTTTTTCATAAATGATGTTATGAGATAGAAGAAAGATGTCTCTATCTAGACTGAGACAGAATTATAATTATTCTAATCAACCCAAAGAATGTACACTGAGTATCTAAAAACCATTAAGAATACCTGCTCTTTCCATATTGATGTCACTTGTTAAATCCACTTCAATTCAGTGTAGGTAAAGGGGAGGAGACAGAAGGATCTTTAAGCCTTGAGACATGGATTGTGTATGTGTGCCTTTCAGAGGGTGAATGGACAAGACAAAATATTTAAGTGCCTTTGAACGGGGTATGGTAGTAGGTTTCAGGCACACCGGTTTGTGTCAAGAACTAAAAACACCGCTCAACAGTTTCCTGTGTGTATCAAGAATGGTCCACCACCCAAAGGCCATCCAGCCAACTTGACAACTATGGGAAACAATGGAGTCAACATGGGCCAGCATCTCTGTGGAACGCTTTCGACCCCTTGTAGAGTTCATGCCCTGACAAATTGAGGCTGGAAGAGGGCCATTGACATTCAAAGGATACCTTAGTCATTAGGAGGAAAAGGTACAGTACTTAGCATTTCCATAATCAAACCCTCAGGCTATCCCCTGGCACCTTCACTCCTCTGGAAGTTTCTTTCTAACCCACCTAGAAAAAAGGTTAGCCCTCTCTCCTCGCCTTGGGCACTTTAGGCTCCGAGCATGCTCCAGTGAACTGACAGGTGTCATGTGGAGATGGCAAAGAGCCTTAGCATCACACCCCCATCCGCTGGTCAGACCACAACCTTCAGATGACCTCAAACCAAATCATGCTGTGGGCTGCCACAGTAACTCACACATGCAGAGGTATGTGTGAGGGGTCAATGAAACAGGAGGTTTTCAAATGACAGAATTTTGGCAGGAATCAATCTTTTTTCAGGTTCAACATGGTGTCAGCGGCTCTGAGGGGATGCTCCCGTCTCCATCACAGTGATTGGTCGGCCCAGGGAAAGTTGTGAAAACCTTCCACCTGAGAGAACTGTCATGCTTAACTGTACAGGAAGCTCTCCTGTGATGTAGCATAATTACTAAGGGTCTATGACAGGGGTGGGCAAACTTTTTGGCTCGAGAGGCCACATCGAGATTTTGAAATTCAACGGAGGGACGCATTTTTTGGAGAACCAATTGTTTGATAAAATCAATTTGCGGGGGCCTCCCGAGTGGCGCAGCGGTCTAAGAGTGCGATGCAGTGCTTGAGGCTTCACTACAGACCCAGGTTCGATCCCAGGCTGTGTCACAGCTGGCTGTGACTGGGAGACCCATGAGGCGGCGCACAATTGGCCCAGCGTCATCCGGGTTAGGAGAGAGTTAGGCAGGCCGAGATTTCCTTGTCCCATCGCGCTCTAGCAACTCCTGTGGCGGGTCAGGCGCATGCACGCTGACACAGTCGCCAGGTGTATTGTGTTTCCTCCGACACATTGGTGTGGCTGGCTTCTGGGTTACGCGGGCATTGTGTCAAGAAGCAGTGCGGCTTGGCTGAGTCGTGTTTCGGAGGACGCACGGCTCTCGACCTTCGCCTCTCCCGAGACCGTACGGGAGTTGCAGAGATGGGACAAGACTAACTACCAATTGAATACCACGAAATTGGGGAGAAAAGAAAGAAAGAGGTAAAACATTAAAAACATATAAAATAATCGCGGGCCGGATTGAATTGCACAGTAACGTAATAGCGCCGAGACTCAGATTTTTCACTTGAAATGTACAGTATGTCAAACAAGTTAAACAAACCATAAACCTCTATGCACAAGGACTACTAAACCATTAACAGACATTTTTACAAAAACACATTTACTGGAAGAACAGAATTTAGGTCAAATCTCCCTCAGTTTTTTGGGTGTCCACGTTTTCAAAAAACTCTTAAATATCTGCTCCGAATTAAGATTCAATGATGACTGCTGAAAGAAATGGGGTGTCAGCTATGACATGACATATTGACTTTTTTTTATTTTTTCAATTTTGGTTAATGAAATACAGTAAGTGAAATGGATTTACACCTGGTAATTTCAGTAATGGAATTTCATCATTGGTCTCGGATCTGTACTAAATGCATAATTACGGATATAAAATGTCACTCTTCATGGTGATGTATCCTAAATAAGTACACAAAAAGTTATAAATACAGTTGAAGTCGGAAGTTTACATACACCTTAATGACTCCAACCTAAGTGTATGTAAACTTCCGACTTCAACTGTATGCAATATCCTCCTTTGCTTATTTGGGTATTATTCTACACACTAGCTATTATTTTAATGATAGCAAACAAGACCAAATTTGGTTGTTCCAGACCAAATCTGAACCAATCCTAGACGTCTATGTTTCACAAGTTTAGACATCAAAGTACAGCACAGTAGAGATCAGTAGAGTACAGTACAGCAGGGTTCAGTACAGTAGAGTAGAGTCCAGTAGAGTACAGTACATTAGTGTGCTCTAGTGTGTACTGTACTCTACTGTGCTGTACTGTCCAAACTTGTCACAAACCACAGGTTCACTACTATGATTTCCCATTGTAGCAAATTAAAATGACAGAAACTCTTACCGATTTTTCGGAAATTCCGTTACCGATTTGGTAACGGAATTTCGAGCTTTAATCACTTAATTCATAAACAAAATTGATATCACTAAAATGACTGATAGGTCTACCTTTACTTGTTACTTCAGTGAACATTCATTATCCTCCCTCATGATGGAGAGAAATATAAAAAAATATCTTAAAGACGTGGGTTTTTGGTAATGGAATTTCACGGCACAAGGCAAACTTTCTTCAACTTACAGAAGGCAAATATTATTGCATTTTTGGAGAAATATAAATGTTGATATTAGTTGGCAGGTGTCTTTACTTCAACATTATTGTGTTTTGAAGTATTTCTAATACGTTTCCGGTAGATGTTATCGAAGACCCCTTTTCCATCGGTTTGACCAGAAATCAAAGCCTTTACTTATTCCAAATTCTTACATTGAAAATGGTTGAAAAATGTATATATGCCTTGATTTCTCACAAATATAGACTCTTCACTTTCATTCACATGGGTCCTTTCACATGGAAATTACCAATAATAATAATAATAAATAATAACTGATTGCATTTTATATTGCGCTTTTCTGCCTACAGTAAGTCCTCAAAGTGCTTTACATACCACTTCCACCCCCAATGTGTAGCACCCACTTGGTGATGGAGGCAACCATTTTGCGTCACCTCTTCACACACCTGAGACTGAGGCAAGTCGGGAGATAGAAGAGGAAGAGAAAAGAAGAGCAGAGCGTTGCTCCTTTTGTGGTTGGAGGTGGGATGAAGTAGGATGGGTTCCAGTGAAGGATGTCTGTCACCTCGCTGCCCCCTGTGAGCCACTTTAATAAAGCCTGATCCCACAGAGGGGAGGCAGGTCAGATCTGTGGGTTGAACAATGGCATTTTCACATCCCATCACAAGGATGAAGGCACCCTCTGCAACAACTCCACTGCTCCACGATACCACTGTTAACTTGTGCACACAGTAGGCTACGCTGGTGACATGAACATTGTCTGTTAACTTCTGCCCCTCATGTGGTCTCGTATGACACATACGTGTCCATCGGGGGTGAATATTGGATTGCCTGAGCTGCTATGTATGGGAATGGGAATATGTAGTTGTGATTGTGTAGCAGTTCAGTGGGAGGCAGCAGGCAACACATCTCCCTGGGATCTAGAGACAGAGTTCTCTGCTCTGCTGTTGAATGTGCCAATACACGATAAGCCCTATTTGTCACTGGTGAAAACAGGATGAGAGGTAATCTAGACTGATGACACACTCAAAGAGCATTTACACAAACCTGTTCTCTGCTGTGCAGGGCTTTCCTGTCTGTGCATACTTTATGACAGACTATGACCCAACAGAATATCAGAAACAGTCAGACGGGGAAGAAAAATACTATATAACCTTGTATGTGTATAATTATAGAGATAGTTAGAGGCAATTTCAGTACTTACATCCTAAAATATAGCCTTGGAGATTTGAGAAAATAAGAGGTATGCTCATAATCTGACCAACGAGGGTATTCAGAGAACATTTCCTGAAACGTTTATTCCACTGGACATTGTATAATTCTGCTCTCAAATTATCCATACAATGCATACTGAGAGAGGACAATAGGGATTAGGCAACATGGATTTAAAAACATGACACTGTAAATGGATAATAGTAGGCCGAGGGTAGTTGAGAATTACTTCTTTTTTTATAATAAGGGTCAACGTGCAATAAATCCGTTCCGACTAAGTTATGGTCTTAGTATGGCTCATCACCTTATATTGAAAACATAAAGCAAGTGCTCTATGACACGACAGCATTAGTGGAACAATGAAAGTTCCTGAATCCATGCCAAAACAGCAGCTTGATGTTTTATGGCTCCACTTTATGACCAACACGTTGCAATTAAGCAAAACGTACATTGCCACAAGGTTTTCAAATCATACCAAAATTAGAAGCTGCAGATTTTTTACGACAACCATTGATTATTTTGTTTACATTTTTTAATACATTTGCTAAATTTTCTAAAAACCTGTTTCCACTTTGTCATTATTATCAAGGGGGCTAAATACTTTCCGAATTTTTTAAAAGTAATTCATATTTAGCAGTAAAAACAATTAATTTGAATGTGCTGCAAATTTTTCACTCCACTGCCTTCATCTTCAGGGGAAAATAAGGGAAGGGCTGTTTGGTTTCTCTTGTATGAAATGTTAGATAGGTTCGATAAATTTGAATTGACAGGAGGAATAAAGCCAGAGTTTATTCCTTGAGGTGTCACTCTTCATAAAGCAGCTGTAAAGATGATTGACCCAGCAGCCTTGGTAATAGATGGAGAGGCTGGCATGTTTACTCAGTGCTCAAACCATGGCTGGTTATAGATAGAGATTCACCTTGCCAGCACCTGAAGGCCTCTCAGGACCGACTGACTGACTGCTGGTCTCCTGTCCTCACACATCTCATCCATTGGTTTACTGTGCTGTACCTGGTCCAGCAAGGACCCCTGAGAACAAGGCCTTTTTAATGCCTCTGGAGAGATGTTGACACACAAAGGGAATACTACTTCCGCAGGTTTGCTAAGTACAACAATTCCAGTATGACACGCTCAAGGGTTGTTTTAAATGAGCCAGGTGATTCTGTATAGCTCTCACCTAGTCCATACTGAGAGCTGTTGAGGAGCTAGAAGTACCCCCCCCCCCCCCCCCTAGTATACAGAGCAGAGCTGCACTCTGCCTCCAGTATGGGTGAGTGACTCACACACACAAATTAAATGTATTTGGTGGGCCCTCCCCACCAACGTAGAGAAATAAAATAAAGAAATAGAAAAGTAATAACACACAATGAGAAACGAAAACTTGGCACTATACACTGGGTAACAGTACGGAGTCAATGTGTGTACGAGGTAATTGAGATAGATATGTATATAAACACAGCAAAAATAGAAACGTCCCTTTTTCAGGACCCTGTCTTTCAAAGATAATTTGTAAAAATCCAAATAACTTCACAGATCTTCATTGTAAAGGGTTTAAACACTGTTTCCCATGCTTGATCAATGAACCATAAACAATTAATGAACCTGCACCTGTGGAAGGGTCATTAAGACACAAACAGCTTATAGACGGTAGGCAATTAAGGTCACAGTTATGAAAACTTAGGACACTAAAGAGACCTTTCTGCTGACTCTGAAAAACACCAAAAGAAAGATGCCCAGGGTCCCTGCTCATCTGCGTGAACGTGCCTTAGGCATGCTGAAAGGAGACATGAGGACTGCAGATGTGGCCAGGGCAATAAATTGCAATGTCCGTACTGTGAGACGCCTAAGACGGTGCTACAGGGAGACAGGACGGACAGCTGAACGTCCTCGCAGTGGCAGACCACGTGTAACAACACCTGCACAGGATCGGTACATTCCTTACATCACACCTGCGGAACAGGTACAGGATGGCAACAACTGCCTGTTCCTCACAAGAAAACATTGCCTATGGGCACAAACCCACCATCACTGGACCAGACAAGACTGGCAAAAAGTGCTTTTCACTTGACGAGTCGCGGTTTTGTCTCACCAGGGGTGATGGTCGGATTCACGTTTATCGTCGAAGGAATGAGCATTACACCGAGGCCTGTACTCTGGAGCAGGATCGATTTGGAGGTGGAGGGTCTGTCATGTTCTAGGGCGGTGTGTCACAGCATCATCGGACCGAGCTTGTTGTCATTGCAGGCAATCTCAATGCTGTGCATTACAGGGAAGACATCCTCCTCCCTCATGTGGTACCATTCCTGCAGGCTCATCCTGAAATGACCCTCCAGCATGACAATGCCACCAGCCATACTGCTCGTTCTGTGCGCGATTTCCTGCAAGACAGGAATGTCAGTGTTCTGCCATGGCCAGCGAAGAGCCCGGATCTCAATCCCATTGAGCAAGTTTGTAATGCCAAACTGTTTCTATTATGATTAACTTCTAAATTATACTGCTATTAAATGCGCACGGTATAAAAAATATCAATGTACTTATCCTCTTAAGTTAGTTAGGATCGGAGGTAGAGGGCTATGGCCATTCCCCCCAGAAATGTTTTTGAACTTGCAGGTGCCTTGGTGGAAGAGCGGGGTAACTTCTCACAGCAAGAACTGGCAAATCTGGTGCAGTCCATGAGGAGGAGATGCACTGCAGCTGGTGGCCACACCAGAATCTGACTGTTACTTTTGATTTTGACCCCCCTTTGTTCTGGGACACATTATAACATTTCTGTTAGTCACATGTCTGTGGAACTTGTTCAGTTTATGTCTCAGTTGTTGAATCTTGTTATGTTCATACAAATATTTACACATGTTAAGTTTGCTGAAAACGCAGTTGACAGTGAGAGGACGTTTCTTATTTTTCTGAGTTTATAACTAAGAATAAAGTGACTAGGCTACAGGTTAAATAATAAAAAGTAGCAGCAGTCAAAGTCAGGGCCAAAAGCATCAATGCAGATAGTTAACCAAATAGCTACTTGATTAACTATTTAGCAGTCTTATTGCTAAAATAAAAACAATTTTTGTGCTCATTTTTGTACGCAGAAATACGTAGGTTATTGTGTTTGTTTAGGAAGTATTGAAAATTATTTCAGTAATTTGGTTGTCTTACCGGTCTTAGTTAAATGCACTGACTGTAGGCCAAGTCACTCTGGATAAGAGCGTATTCTAAATGACCTAACTGTAGATTGATTAAGCTGGAGGATGATGGAGACTTACACAATCGTTTTTTAAATTAAATGCTCCACACATATTTCCGCCCCCAAAAAACGCAGTTCATAACTTTTCCTGCACTCCCCGTTCCTGTGGACTGTTGATCCGGTCCCGAACTTGACTCTAGAACTTCACTCCCATTCCTGACAGAATCCTGCGGGACACGCGGGAGGACTATTCCCATGCCAACCTCTATCCTGGATGGCAGGGATCACAGCACCAGTGATGCACTAGGCCGTACACAATACCTTCTGTAGCGCCTTGCGGTCGGATGCCAAGTTGCCGCCATACCAAGCAGTGATGCAGCCATTCAAGATGCTCTCAAATGGTGCAGTTGTAGAACTTTTAGAGGATCTGAGGGCCCATGCAAAATCTGTTCAGCCTCCTGAGGATGAAGAGACGTTGTCATCCCCTCTTCATGACTGTGTTGGTGTGTGTGGACACTGAGAAACCTCAAGCTCTCGACCCACTCCACTACAGTCAATGTGATGTGTGGATGGGGACGTGCTCGGCCCTTCGTTTCCTGTAGTTCACGATCAGCTCCTTTGTCTTGCTGACGATGAGGGAGAGGTTTTTGTCCTGGCACCACACTGCCAGGTCACTGACATCCCTATAAGCCGTCTCATCATCATCGGTGATCAGGCCTACCACCGTCGTGTTGTCAGCAAACTTAATGATGGTGTTGGAGTTGCGGCCACGCAGTTGTGGGTGAACAGGGAGTACAGGAGGGGACTAAGCACACAGCTCTGAGAGGCGTGGTGTGTTATTGCCTACCCTCACCACCTGAGGGCGGCCTGTCAGGAATTCCAGGATCCAGTTGCAAAGGGAGGTGTACAGTGTCATGGTCCTTAGCTTAGTGATGAGCTTGGAGGGCACTATGGTATAGAACGCTGAGCTGTAGGCAATGAACAGCATTCTCACATAGGTGTTCTCTTGTCCAGGTGGGAGAGGGCAGTGTGGAGTGCAAGAGAGATTGCGTCATCTGTAGATCTTTTGGGGCGGTATGTGAATTGGAGTAGGTCCAGGGTGTCTGGGATGATGATCATGAGCCCTAACCAGGCTTTTAAAGCATTTCATGATGCTATGGGGTGATTGTCATTTAGACAGGTTACCTTGGCGTTCTTGGGCACAGGGACTATAATGGTCTGCTTGAAACATGTAGGTATTACAGACAGGGTTAGGGAGAGGTTGAAAATGTCAGTGAAGCCACTTGCCAGCTGGTCAGCGCATGCTCTGAGTACGCGTCCTGGTAAACCATCTGGCCCTTCGGACTTGTGAATGTTAACCTAAAAGGTGTTACTCACATTGGCTACAGAGAGCATGATCATACATTTGCCCGGAACAGCTGGCACTCATGTATAGTTCAGTGTTGCTTGCCTCGAAGCGAGCAGAGAAGGCATTTAGATCGTCTGGTAGGCTCGCATCACTGGGAAGCTCGCGGCTGGGTTCCTCTTAATAATCCGCGATAGTTATCAAGCCCTGCCACATCCAACGATCGTCAGAGCCGACGTAGTAGGATTCGATCTTAGTCCTGTATTGACGCTTTGATGATGACTCATCGAAGGTCGTAGCAGGATTTCTTATTAGCGTACAGATTAGTGTCCCGCTTCTTGAAAGCGGCAACTCTAGCCTTTTAGTGGTGTGCGAGTCAGCCGTTTATTCACCTGCACCCATCCACAATTGCTAATAACCCATCCGCACGACTATGTGATAATACACTATAAGTGAAAATCTTAGGCACCCGACCCCAACCCGCTAATATAGAGAATGCGCTCTAGGCTACAGTCAGACAGCAGAATGATTTTGTTCTCTACTTTCTTGCTGTTGTCTGTGCCCAATAATGTTTGGATCATGTTGTGCTGCTACCACGTTAGGTTGCTGCCATGCTGTGTTGCTACCATGCTATGTTGTTGTCTTAGGTCTCTCTTTGTGTTGTGTTGTCTCTTGTCATGATGTGTGTTTTGTCCTATATTATTTTTTTTTATCCCAGCCCCCATCCCCGCAGGAGGCCTTTTGGTAGGCCGCCATTGTAAATTATAATTTGTTCTTAACTGACTTGCCGAGTTAAATAAAAGGTTAAATAAAAAAAGATGAGCAGAACCTCGAGACTTTCTTAATATCAGAGCTCACGCACCAGCTGATGTTAACAAAGAGACACACACACACACCAAGCTCGCGCGCATGTGCACACATACACACTTCACAGTAAGCTCTACACCTGTTGTATTCGGCAAATTACATTTTATTTGACACATTTGTTTTACGATCCTTGTGGAGACAATTGATTTATATTAAAAATCCTACTTTCCCTAACCCCTACGCCTAATATAGTCTTTTTTCTTGTGGCGACCGGCGAAATGTCCCCACTTGTCCGAATTGATGTTGTTTTACTCTCCTTGTGAGGAATTCTGATCTCCACAAGGACAGTAAAACCAAAAAAACACTCACTCACATATTCGCAGGTCAAAACCTCTTGATCCTTAAATGTAATCAGCTCACCTTAACTGCAGTGAGTGGCATATGATGCTTTGCCTCTTTAGACCCACTTTAGTTTGACATGAAAGCATACATGCACTAATTGTTGGAGCCAATTTGTGTGCCTTGATGAAGTAGTTTAGGATCAAAGTACCCCGCTTGTTTGCTTTTCTCAACATTTAGAAAATGGCTCTAAAATTACACTCGATAGTGCGTTTTATCAACTTAAAGGGTTGGCAAATGTTAATTGGATAGTGCTTCAGAATGCCAAAAGTAAGAATTGGAATTACAGTATGTTATTATTTTGCATTGAATTGCATAAAGCATTGACAGTTCTCTAATTATACAAACTTGCCTAAGTAATTCACCAATCACAACATAGAAAGTTTTTTAAAAAGCCTGGCTCTTGGCTGTCCAGATGGGAAAGAGCGAGAAAAAACAAAAACCTGTGATTGAGCCAAGTCCCTATATTACTTATTTGGAGTCAAGGTGAGGTTAGGGCTGGGCGATACAGTATATTGAATTAACTTGATTAATGTTTTAGAACAACGTTTCAAATGCCTTTGTTGGAAGAATCAAGACCCCTCACAACAAAGATCACTTCCTCTCTGACAACAAGCAGTTTCAACTCACTATTTGAGGTTTGGTCCAGAGTCAGTCATATGGACGCCGAAACATTATTTTACTGTAATGGATAACTTTTTTACGACACCTTTTTTGTCTCTAACGATACCCTTTTTTTGGCCACAAACTGTTATGTGCTATCTGTCTAGTAGTTTGCATTTTATACATTTTCAAGAGCATAAAAATACGCATTTATATAAGTAATTGGCAATTCGTTCTCATTCTGAAAGGCTGGGTTGTTCAAACAGTTGGAGACAGAGGGTGTATTCCTAACAGTTCAATTTGTTAGCAAGCAAATACAGCCAAGTTGGCTAGACTTTATATACACTGAACAAAAATATAAAACGCAACATGTAAAGTTTTGGTCCCATGTTTCATGAGCGGAAATAAAAAAAGATCCCCAAAATGTTCAATAAGCACAAAAAGCTTTTTTCTCTCAAATGATGTGCACAAATGTGTTAACATCCCTGTTAAAATGAGCATTTCTCCTTTGCCAAGATAATCCATACACCTGACAGTTGTGGCGTATCAAGAATCTGATTAAACAGCATGATCATTACACAGGTGCTCCGTGTGCTGGGGACAAAAGGCCACTCTAAAACGTGCAGTTTTGTTATACAACACAATGAAAACAGATGTCTCAAGTTAAAAGAACATGCAATTGGCATGCTTACTGCAGGAATGTCCACCATTGCTTTTGCCAGAGAATTTAATGTTAATTTCTCTCTGCCTCCAATGCTGTTTTAGAGAATATGGCAGCACTTCCAGCCGGCCAGCCCAGGACCTCCACATCCAGCTTCTTCACCTGTGGGATCGTCAGACAAACACCTGGACAGCTGATGAAACTGTGGGTTTGCACAACCGAAGAATTTCTGCACAAAATGTCAGAAACCGTCTCAGGGAAGCTCATCTGCGTGCTTGTCGTCCTCACTAGGGTCTTGACCTGACTGCAGTTCGGAGTCGTAACCGACATCAGTAAGCAAATGCTCACCTTGGCCACTGAGCACGCTGGAATTCTGTGCTCTTCATGGATGAATCCCGGTTTCAACTGTACTGGGCAGATGGCAGACAGCATGTATGGAGTCGTGGGGGCGCGCAGTTTGCTTATGTCAATGTTGTGAACAGAGTGCCCCATGGTGGCGGTGGGGTTATGGTATGGGCAGGCATAAGTTACGGACAACAAACACATATTAACACTTTCAAATCCAGTTAAAATTGCTACACTATAATTTGAGATTATGGAGTTAGTCGAGATGGCAACACATCCACTTGACAGAAAACGCAATTACTAATTTTACAGCACAAAGCAATCCAGGTTTTTTCATGCTCTCCTTGGTTTTTGTTGATCAAGTATTGATCTTGCCGCCAATATTCTCAACTACAAAAGGTAGAAGGTGATTGTCAATCACTCAATAATAATCTTGCTACCTTCAAGGTGTTGAGTCAGTACATTAGACTCATTAAGCCTTTCCAAAATTTCTCAAATCATATTCGTACTCCAGTCAGTGTGGACGTCTTCTAAGCCAATAAGCCTTTGCAGCTTGTAGTTTGTCTTAAAAGACCCTGTAATGAACCCACATACTGATAGAGGGGCAATTCCACAGTAATGTAATTATGCTTTTACTCAGTTTTTTCACTTTAAAATGTATGCCAAACAAAAACCACTGATTTCAACATTTAACAAACCATACAACTATGCACAAGGACTACTTTTAACAATTTCCACTGAACATTTTACAAAATGAATTTAGTGGAAGAACTGTGCAGATGCAGACTTTGGTAACAGAACTACAGTAAAATATCCCTCAAGTTATGCAACCACGTTTTCCATAAAACTCTTTAAAAAAATGTTCTACTTCATAATCTCCAGCACCACCCCAACATGTGAAAATGGCAAGTTTCTATGTCCTGTAGTAAAAAATAATCATAAGTGTTTCCAATGACATCAACCAATTAGTAAGCAATACCTACTCAAAATTGGTCAAAATCGCATGCTGCACACCAGTGATGTCATTGGAAACACTTATCTTTCACTATCTTTTTTACTACAAAACAAAGAAATGAACCATTTTCACATATGTTGATCTTGGGTGGTGCTGGAGATGATGAATATGAAGTTGAAAAATTGAGAAGTTTCCCTTTAAAGATGCGCTCCGAATTAGGATTCAAAGATGTCTGCAGAAAGAATGGGGTGTCAGCTATGACATGACACCTTGAGTTTGAAAGAAATATATTTTGGTTATTGAATTACAGTAAGGAATTACGGTAATGAAATTACAGTAATGGAATGACATCATGGGTCCCTGATCTGTTCTCACAGAAATGCATAATTATGGATATGAATGGCATTCTCCTCATGTTTCATGAGTTGACATCACAGCGCAGCACAGTAGAGTACAGTAGAACAGAGTAGAGTTCAGTAAAGTAAATTCAAGTATAGTTCAGTACAGTACAATATACTACTCTACTCACTGTGCTTTACTGTACTGTCCTACTGTATTGTACTGTACTACACTCAGTACTGTACTATCCAAACTTGTGAAACATACAGTGCCTTCATAAAGTAGTCATACCCCCTGACTTATTCCACATTGATGTTACAGCCTGAACTCATAATATATATATATATTTTTTTTTTATCTATATAAAAAAATCTCACCCATCTACACAATAATGAAATATATATATATATATTTTTAAAGGATTCACACCCCTGAGTCAATGCATGTTAGAATCATCTTTGGCAGCGATTACAGGTGTGTCTTTCTGGGTAAGACCTTTGCACACCTGGATAGTACAATATTTGCACATTATTAATTTAAAAATTCTTCAAGCTCAAATTGATTGTTGATCATTGCTAGACAACAATATACTTTCCAGCAGATTTAAGCGAAAACTGTAACTTGGCCACTCAGGAACATTCACTGTCTACTTGGTAAACAATTCCAGTGTAGATTTTTTCCTTGTGTTTTAGGTTATTGTCCTGCTGAAAGGTCCCAGTGTCTGTTGGAAAGCAGACTGAACCAGGTTTTCCTCTAGAATTTTGAATGTGCTTAGCTCTATTCCGTTTCTTTTTTTGTCCTAATAAACTCCCCAGTCCTTAACGATTACAAGCATACCCATAACATGAAAGCATGCCCATAGCTTGAAAATATGGAGAGTGGTACTCAGTAATGTGTTGTATTGGATTTGCCCCAAACATAACACTTTGTATTCAGGACAAAAACTGAGAATTTCTTTGCAACATTTTTTACAGTATTACTTTAGTGCCTTGATGCAAACAATATGCATGTTTTGGAATATTTTTTATTCTGTACAGGGTTCCTTCTTTTCACTCTTTCAATTAGGCTAGTATTGTGGAGTAACTACAATGTTGATGATACATCCTCAGGTTTCTCCCATCACAGCCATTAAACACAAATGCTCATTAAACTGTTTTAAATGTCACCATTGGCCTCATGGTGAAATCCCTGAGCAGTTTCCTTCCTCTCTGGCAACTGAGTTAGGAAAGACGCCTGTATCTTTTGTAGTAACTGGGTGTATTGATACACCATCCAAAGTGTCATTACTAACTTCACCATGCTTAAAGGGATATTCAATGTCTGCACCAATAGGCACCCTTCTTTGAGAGGCATTGGAAAACCTCCCTGGTCTTTGTGTTTGAAATTCAATGCTTGCTGCTGAGGGACCTTACAGATAATTGTATGTGTGGGGTACAGAGATGAGGTAGGCACTCAAAAAACCTGTTAAACACTATTATTGCACACAGAGCGAGTCTATACAACTTATGTGAATTGGTAAGCAATTTTTTACTCCTGAACTTATTTAGGCTTGCCATAACTAAGGGGTTGAATACTTACTGACTCAAGACATTTCAGCTTTTGATTTTTTATCAAATGTATACACATTTCTAAAACCCTATTTCCACTTTGACATTATGGGGTATTGTGTGTAGGCCAGTGACACACATTCTCAATGTAATCCATTTTAAATTGAGGCTGTAACAACAAATGTGGAAAAAGTCAAGGGGTGTGAATACTTTCTGAAGGCACTGTATTTCCTAATGCCCAAAATGTTGATGAGTCTATTTCTGCAGAATAGAAGATTCTCAGCTTTTCTTTCAGCTGTCAACGTACGTCTCAAAGATCTGCATCTTTGGCTAAAATAATAAGATTTACTGTGTCAGATATATGCACAAAACAAAAATATAGAGCACTGAATGTGCAGTCTGCAGTTGTCCATTGAATGTAAGCCACTTTTAGTGCAGGCGTCGACTCCAGTTGTTCGAGAAAAAATACATCTCGTTATGAAAGGGATTTGAGCATCCCTGCTTGGTCTTTTAGTTGCCTTTCTCAGGATAAACCAGACAGAAAGTTAAATCACTGCACATCTAGTACACCTCTGCAATCTGGTTAGAACTGGACCTCAGACAAAACTAGGCCACAGGAAATATCATTGTTCTGCTATATAAAACTGAGATGTTAGTTCAACAGCATGAATGACAGTTGGAAATAGGGACATGACAAATAAAATAAAAAATGGCTTAATGTTTAAACTGGAATTTTTTAAAATTAGTTTCCTGTTAAAACTAAGAAAAATTTATATAATTTCACAATGATAAATATGGTCCTACTGTGACCTACTGCATAGGACCGCTAGCGGGCAATGAAGTTCTATCTTCCGGACAATGGCACTCACCTTACTGCTGTCCCCCACCCACTCTGCTAGGTGCCACTCCATGTTTTCAGTGGTCAGTACATGGGACTTTATGTCCCACTTCTCATCAATATGATGGCTCGTTGTAGTGACGTATGACAGCATGTTCATGGACGTCCAACAATCTGATGTTAACGCCGTGTATGGGGTTTTTGAGAGATTGCGCGTTGTACTTGCAGAGAAATCATTGTACAATTTCATCACCCGGGCCATCACAGTTTTCTGACATGGCACGTTGTAGTCTGGTTCTAGACATGCCATCAGGGCATTGAAGACGACATGCTCAACCTTTGACAACGGCTGCATATCAACCGATTCTGTAATGAGCGCTGCAAATTTTCTAACTCTGTCCCTTATCGCACTTCTTTTGTGTGAAGCCGTCTGTCTGTTGTTGCTGCCAGAAACAGTTTGGGTCTCACGGTGCATCCGTTTCCGATGGTTAAGCATTGCACCTGTACTACCATTACTGTACCTCAATTTCACCTCGCAAAGTTTGCATTTCACCACCTTCTCACTTAACTTCTCAAAGATTTGGCATAAGGGACTTCGCTGCTGTCGCTTGCCATACTCTGCCCTTTTTCCACCGACGATGACATGCAGAGCGCTTTATGTCCGTGGCAAATCAATTGAAAGATGCACATCTCCAACCATTTTCCCCTTTATGATGATGATCAGGACCTGTTAGTGGTAGTTTTGATTTTGTTAAGATTTATTTTATTTATTTTTTATTTATTGATTTTCGTTTATGGATTTTTTTCTTAACGTTCCCAATTTTGTTTATGTTTTTAGTCTTTCCAAGGCCTCTTACATGACAAACCTGTTTGAATGGATTGTAACATGTATTTACAGTAATAGCAGGAACTAGTCTAGACCTTTTCACTGCTAGCAAGGCCGGGGAACAACATGTTAAATTGTAGTCTGTAATTAAAACACTGTCGGAGGACCGTTACTTTCATGGCTGGTGATGGATCTGCAGAAAGCACCCAACAGTGAGAAACTAATTTAGAGCCTATCTATACATCTTATCAGCAGGGTCTCTCTAGCCTAAGGCTGAAAAGAACAAGGACCAGACAAATAAATCTGACTGGCTTCTGAGACACACAAGCTTTGATGACTTCTTCCACACCATTTTGATAATGAAATAAGTGTCATGATGTAAATCTTCCATGTTAAATAGGAACGCTGTGTCCTCATGTCTAAACTGTGACTGAGACACGTGGGCCTGTCGTGTGGGGTTCTTGGGGGATGTTATCGCAGTATAGTGAAATCATCTGACTTCAATCCATGGCTGCCCCGCACGGGGTGGGATCATCCTCGATCCCTCAGCCTTGGTTTAATTCAATCGAAAGCCAATTATTGACTCTTCTGACTGAGGCTTTGAAATCCCCTTCAATTTTATTCACACAGTGAGTATTTTCAAGTGGGTACCTTGTTTTGCCCACATTGTATCTGTATTGATATACAAAATATTGTGGATTTTTTTTGTAACTGTCAGTGTTATTTGATATCTTTGGTTATCAATCTTTTGGATTTCTACTGTAGGCCACATCTGTTTCTCTTCAAACAGTGGTATTCAATCTCTCTCTTTGTGAGCTTGAAGATCATTTTAAGATGGAGGCAATCTGATGTTTAATATTACCGATTTCCAGATGAGCCCAGCTGTCAAAATCAAACAAAGTTTTGTGACATGATTTGGCACAGAGCCTGAACTGTAATAAACCCCCCTAAAAGATCTAACAGGATGTGTTCCACACTTCAACTATCTGACCATTCTAAAAACACCTGTGGGACATTCATTCATACTAATAACCAATGAGGGCGAGCCAGGCAGTGAAATAACAGTGAGGGCTGGAATGTAAGTTAAAAACGTACGTAAGACTGAGCATTACCAGTGATGACATTGTCTTCACTGCACAAACATGCCCGTCCTGCAACAATGGCAAGCGGGGAAAAACCCAGCCATACAAAACAAATCAGGAGAGCCCAATACAATGGGAGTCAGTGCTTCCCATGTCGTTCCAGGTTAAATGAGGCAAGTTTAAACAGTCACATGGTTCCGTATGAGATTAGTACATTTCGTTTTGGGGAATTTAATAGCTTCTTGACAGCACCCCCGTTGATTTGAATGAAACCGTCCATGCATATTTGTCCACTGAAGGAGAGCTCAGAATTGTACTTTTTGGACCTGAATGCCAAAACATTCCAGAGATAAAGGTGCTTAAAATTCCCCCATTTTGAAAACCCCACCATACCTTTAGACATGCATGTTGTTTTCATCACTGGAAAAGATAAATGGTTGAGCTTTATATCATTTAAAAGCTTACAGTGTTGTCAAACTATTGTATTATTTCTTGAAAATAATGTTTGGAATAAAAATTGTCATATTTAAACCTTTAATGTCAATCATCTTAAAACACATATACTTGTTTTTTCCCCCTATTTGCATATGTTGTAGTTTAGACCGTATTTCACATAATCTAAGGTTTTTGTGTTGTGCCCGCCATCGGTTAAGTCAACATCATGTTTTGACTGATAAACGTCCTAAAAAAATGGGAATAAAATTGAAATTTCAACTTTCAAATGGTACCACAAAGATGGTTGGATGTCCACACATCAGATAATGTTGACTTGAATG
The DNA here is from genome assembly GCF_016432855.1 of Salvelinus namaycush. Taxonomy (NCBI): domain Eukaryota; kingdom Metazoa; phylum Chordata; class Actinopteri; order Salmoniformes; family Salmonidae; genus Salvelinus; species Salvelinus namaycush. The sequence continues at coordinate 13,344,123 of NC_052330.1, forward strand.
GGAATATCCATTGTTTTAAATGATACTGTCAATCCTCCATAGGAAACCTATTGAAATATAGATAGAATATGCATTACCATTCAAGTTGACATTAGTGGCTCGTCTTTTTGGTGGCAGTTAGAAGTTTCAATACGACACAAATTTCAAATGGTGTTCCAGCTAAATTTGCAGTGCTCTAAATGGATAGGCCCATTCCATAAATTATTTCCATGATTGAAATGACACCCACCCTGTATTCAAGAGCAGGTTGTGTCTAAACTGATGGCGGCCACAACACAAAAACCTCAGATTATGTGAAATACAGTCTAAACTACAACATATGAGAGTATGATAAATTTTTTCAACATGTTTTTAGATACATGCCGATAAAAAATATATATATAGTTTGACAACACTGTATGTAAGATTTTAAATGATGAACTCAACCGTTGATCTTTTCCAGTGATGAAGACATGGATGTCTTATGGTATGGTATGCAAAACGTCACCTTTATCTCCTAAATGTTTTGGCATCCAGAACCAAAACGTCACTTTCTGACCACTTCTTCCATTGGAAAACATGTATGAACAGCTGCTTAAGTCAAAAAGCATGCCGGCAAAAAGTGATTGAACTCAAATGGATTTACCCTGAAGTAATTTTACTGAAGCACGCGTTTTAAAAAGAGTAACAACTTTTTTGCGCTCTGATTCAAGAAAGGCCAGTGAATGTGCAATCCACTGAAAAGTTTGATCATATTTGGTGAACACCAAAGAATATTATTTTCAGGGCAAAACATTTAACACCTGCCACTTACATTATACAGACTAACTGGAAAAATATGAAAAGTTGTGTGATGAAAACCTACAGTACCAGTCAAAAGTTTGGACAAACCTACTCATTCAAGGGTTTTTCTTTATTTTTCCTATTTTCTACATTGTGGAATAATAGTAAAGAAATCAGAACTTTGAGATAACACACATGGAATCATAGCGTAACCAAAAATAAATCTAAATATATTTTATATTTGAGATTCTTCAAAGTAACCACCCTTTGCTTTGATGACAGCTTTGCACACTCTTGGCATTCTCTCAAACATTCTCTTTTCCTTCACTCTGAGGTCCAACTCATCCTAAACCATCTCAATTGGGTTGAGGTCGGGTGATTTTGGAGGCCAGGTCATCTGATGCAGCACTCCATCACTCTCCTTCTTGGTCAAATAGCCCTTACACAGCCTGGAGGTGTGTTGGGTCATTGTCCTGTTGAAAAACAAATGATAGTCCCACTAAGCACAAAGCAGATGGGATGGCGTATCGCTGAAGAATGCTGTGGTATCCATGCTGGTTAAGTGTGTCTTGAACTAAAAATAATAATAATCACTGAGTGTCACCAGCAAAGCACCCCCACACCATCATACCTCCTCCATGCTTCACGGTGGGAACTACACATGTGGAAATCATCCGTTCACCTACTCTGCATCTCACAAAGACACAGCAGATGGAACCAAAAATAGCAAATTTGGACTCATCAGACCAAAGGACAGATTTCCACCGGTCTAATGTCCATTGCTCATGTTTCTTGGCCCAATCAAGTCTCTTCTTCTTATTGGTGTCCTTTAGTAGCGGTTTCTTTGCAGCAATTTAACTATGAAAGCCTGATTCACGCAGTCTCCTCTGAACAGTTGATGTTGAGATGTGTCTGTTACTTGAACTCTATGAAGCATTTATTTGGGCTGCAATTTCTGAGGCTGGTAACTCTAATGAACTTTTCCTCTGCAGCAGAGGTAACTCTGGGTCTTCCTTTCCTGTGGTGGTCCTCATGAATACCAGTTTCATCATAGTGTTTGATGATTTTTGCGACTGCACTTGAAGAAACGTTCAAATTTCTGGAAATGTTCCAGATTGACTGACCTTCATATCTTAAAGTAATGATGGGCACTTGTTTCTCTTTGCTTATTTGAGCTGTTCTTGCCATAATATGGACTTGGTCTTTTACCAAATAGGGCTGTCTTCTGTATACCACCCCTACCTTGTCACAACACAACTGATTGGCTCAAACGCATTAAGAAGGAAAGAAATGCCACAAATTAACAAGACACACCTGTAAATTCAAATGCATTCCAGATGACTACCTCATGAAGCTGGTTGAGAGAATGCCAAGAGTGTGTAAAGCTGTTAAGGCAAAAGGTGGCTACTTTGAAGAATGTCAAATATAAAATATATTTAGATTTGTTTAACACTTTTTTGGTTACTACATGATTCGATATGTGTTATTTCATAGTTTTGATGTCTTCATTATTATTCTACAATGCGGAAAATAGTAAAAAATAAATAAAAACCCTTGAACGAGTAGGTGTGTCCAAACATTTGACTGGTACTGTACCTTCCTGTCATCCTGAACTCCTCTACCCGGCCCATAACGTTTTGCTCAACTGCTTACAAACTACTTTCATTTGTCAGCTGTTGATGCCGAGTTGTTATGCAGCGAGGTTTTTTTTGTGCACAGATCTCTTAAGTGTGTTGCACTGTGCTTTTACTCAGGCTACAGAGCAAAATAATATTGTTTGACTCTATAGCAGACTAGCAGTACTCTCATGGGTATTCTAAAGTACTTCTTTTTTTAAACAGGCAGAGCATCACACCCAACCTGTAACAAACAAACCTGCTTTAAAATATTGGTAGATAGATACTGTAAACTGTAGCAAGAAATGAAAGTAAAACTGGATGCAAACATTGAGAGGAAAAACAGCATGTCAGGATAATCCAACTAACATGGATGAGCAACTGTAGTCTGATAATATCCACAGTGCTAGGAATGTGTCATCCAGAAATAGGGATTAACCCCTTGATATGTTGTGTCAGACTGTCGGTCTACATCCTGTGCTGTAGAGTGAGAAACATACCATTGTGAAATACTTGACTCACTTTCAGTGGTTAGCCCCGACAGACCCTGAACCAGTGAAAGGACATACAAGAGGGGAACTTACTTTGAGTATTCTTCATTGTCCCGGTCGCATCTTGCATCCTTATGCTTTTCCCAGTCCTTCCCATGCTTGCAGGTGGTCAATAGAATGATATCTTCCCCATTGTGAATATGATATAAAGCATTTCTGGTTTCTGAACCGATACCAGTCAGATACCTCTTCCCTTTGAAAACCAGTAAATATTTCCTTGATGGAGGGACATTTTTGAGTGTCAAATAACCCTTGTCCCCTCCTTTTTGAGAATGGTCTTTTGAAAACAAAGGAATGGACACATCAAAGTGTGGCCTAAAATTATCCATATCAATGCTGGCTTTGGCCAAAATGGCCTGGCCAATATCAAAGCCCAGCTCCTCTGTGTAATATGGCCAGGTGCCAGAGTAGAGGTTGAAAATGAGGTGGTTCCTCCCGTCATTCCACGTTGGGAGGCTCTGTACTTTAGCCTTGACATTGTGAATGTACTGGCTGGACAGCTGGTCCCGGTCCAGAGTGTCAATGCCTAGCACATACAGACAGGCCTCGTTGACGTCTGTGGTGTGGAAGCGGGAATCCTCGACAGCTGTCAGGATCTTCTGGTAGCTCTCAGACACCGTCTCCCCCTTCAGCAGGGGGTAGACGTACACCTTGAACCCCCTCTGGCAGCGGCTGAAGTCGAAGCATGTGTCCATGCGGCATCTCCTGCTCTTGTAGATGTTGTTGCGGATCTCCCGCCTCTCCCTGGGAGAGGTGTGCTGGTGGTGGAGCAGAGGGCTGTCCTCCTCCTGCTCTCCGTCCTCCAGGTAGGTGTTGAGCGGGTGGTTCCACTCAGGCCAACGCTGTCTGAGCAGGCTGAAGCTGGGGCTCTGGGCGACTCTAAAGAGGTGCTGGTGGTGGTTTTGATGATGGAACTCCCCAATCTGAAGTCCCCACAGGTAGGCAACCAGAAGAAGACAGGCCCCTAGAGACACGACCAGGTACCTCTTCTTGGCCTGCATGTGGACAGTAGGGCTGAAGGTGATGGGAACCGAGGCAGGAGAAGGAGCAGGGAGGACGTGGGGGTCCACACTCAACCCACGGGGCTCACTCTTACCCACAGGTAAGCATGCTGCTGGTCTGAGTCACTGTGTGCACAAGATAAAACAGAAAGCGTGAAAATCACATTATAGCTGGACTCCATTTCAGATAATCAGAGATGAGCATTATGATGGATTGCATAGACAAGAGATGCATTTGATATCACTGACAGTGTTTGCTTCTTGTTTTACAGCACATTTGAGACAAATCAATATTAATATTGTCTGATGATTAGAATCAATGGCTCCACTAGCTACAGATTGGTCATATCACATTATCTGGTGTAACAAAGATTTTTGGTTTCCATTATTGTCCATTAAAGGTTTGCCTATACAAAATCTCACCACATATTTTTCAACTACCCTGGTATTTGCGATACTATCTTCGTTCTCGATTCAGCCAAAAATGTCAGTGTCCAATTGCAGATGGTGCGTTTGAATTTAGAAAATGCTGTTCAAATAAATAAAATGTTTTTCTTCATGAAGTAGTCCAACAATGTGTACGCCACCATCTTGTCTATTTCAAATCTTCTCTCATTGACTGAGACAAGTGACCATCATCGAGACATTCAGCCCTTTGGGGTGGACCCACCTGTCTCAATCAATGAGATTTGAAATAGACAAGATGGAGGTGTACACATTGTTGGATTACTTCATGGAGCAAAAAAAACATACTTTTTAAAAATAATGAAGCATTTTCTAAATTCAAAAACGCACCACCTGCAACTGGACAGGACATTTTAGAAGATACATGTTTGCCCGACTCAAGAACGAATATAGTATCGCCAATAACAGGTTAGTTGAACAATCTCTGGCAATGTTTTGTATAGGCAAACCTGTAACACCCAGTTATGGATACCAAAAATGTTTCCTTATAACACATTATCTGATGTAACAATCTGTAGCTAGTGCCACACCAAAGCAATATTGTTCAGACACTTCCACCCATGCGCAATTAGCCTGCGGGGACGAGGCTAACGCCAAAGCAATTCGACAAAAGTCTAATCATGAATTATTTCAGGTCACTCATCATCAATTTCATTGAACTTCGAAGCAAAACCAAATGTTTGGTGAATTAAGTAATGTATCAGGGAAAACATGTGCCCTACCTTTTGTAACAAACACCTGCGATACTGTTGGTTTTCGAAGCTTCCAGCGTTGATTGATGCCCTCTCACCCGGATGAACACGATGTAAACACAGCATCCTAAATGATCTGAATAGCTTTGGGGCCACTTAACTAACAAAAATCATTATTCGTGTGGATAAAAGCCAAAGAAGTTGGAGAGGCATTGGAAGCCATCCGATGCAGGGTCACTTTTTTCCTTACCTAGAAAGTAGAATGTGGTACTTTTACATCATATCCCAGAGAAATCATGCAAAATACTGTTCTTTCATTCTCAAGGGCCTCTGAGTCGCACTTCTTGATGAACATGTCATCACTTGCGATAAAGGTCACCTTCCCATATGGGAGACTCATTCCATGCTCATTACATTTACCGCTAAAAGGTATTGTTTTTATCATAAGCAATTGATCGAGTATATTTTCATAAGCAACCCCCCCATATGATTTACTTAGAAACCTATATTTTCTGTATGCATGCAATTTTATAGTGGTGTTTACAACTGTTTGCTGTCATCTTTGTGTGCGTCGGACTCCGGCATAAAAGTTTCCGAGCAAAACACTAGTTTCCAAAGTGCGCTCTTAACGCGTGAATCCGAACCAGTGAATCTAGAACTGTCTCTCCATACTTCTCCGGCCCGCGTAGACTGGCTATGTCAATAACAATCGCTACGATTGTGGATCATACAATGCATTGGCACATTCTTCGTCTGATGACAGTCCATGATTATGTCTATCCAACTGAGTCAGATCCACAAAGCGCACATGCACACCGTGCACGAATTTCTACTGAGATTTATTTCAGGGGTTATTTTCTCAATCTCTATAAATGCACGCTAAAATAATGAGTGACAGTTCAATAAATCCACATGATCGTCATTTTAGGGATCCAATGTAGACTACATCCACTTGCTCCCGATTACATCGTAGATAAATGATACACAGTCCGTAAAGTTAACGGTATGTGTGTCACCTGAACGACACGCGCCTCAACAGTCAGCAGTCCAGCACAGAATCTTGCAACGATTACGCGTCAAATCTACTCCAAAATAATGTAGTGCGTCAAGCTGCAATCTCTCCGTCTTTCATTCACCGGGCTGTGAACCACTACGAATACAACCACAGTTCGCAGATATGGGCTCATTCTACATATTCCACGGGTCCTGTGGAGTTTACGAATCCTTCTGCATCCCCCTCCACTCTCATTCAGAGCTGAGGACCATGCGATGAACCTCCCACAACGAGAGGCTGCGCCTCCGACCGCGGTTATTGGTAGAGGATGCGCGGTGAGCAATGGAAATGGATGGTGGAAGCGTCGATCATTTCAAGAGGCGTTGGCAGCAACTAAAGCTATTCGATAAGAAAGCATGCTATCAGAAGTTGGTGGTGTATGGTAGTCTACTCATGACGTGCCCAGAGCCCTTTTTTTTGTATCAGTCGCCCATATTAACTATTTAGGGGTGTGCTCGAAATATTGCAGATGCACACCTGCACATGCGTTTTTCTATCTCAACCATAACAAAATATTCTATGATGTCTTCCTGTATCTATAGCCTATTTGAGTGAATCCGGAATGCACAGACTGAGAACTAGATGTTGAGTAGATGATTCAATGGCTGATTCATAATGATGATAATGCATAGAAATACGTGTGATAATAATGTAATAACTCTGTAATATGGTCCAGTATGTCATCGTGTATGTCATCGTTGTAGTGCGCTATGACTTCAGCAACACCCCATGCTAGATTTACTTGTAAATGTGTCACAAGCTTGACAGCTTGCAGTCTGTTCTCGAAGCTTTCAGGGAGGTTATAAAGCATTTCCCAATCTTTTAAGCCACGAGACATTCAGCAGGATTCATTGCAAGTCTATTAAATAAACCATAAGGATATCTGGGAATGCCACATTTATAACATAGTGAAAGTTAAACGTTTTTATTTAGCATAATAGTGACACTTAAAGTATGACTAAAGAGATGCTGACCTTTGCTTGATGCCATGTTATGCTCGCTGGATATTGTTCTGTAATTTTCATTGGATTTCAATATTGTTTTTTGATTTATTGGTAAGTGTACTTTAACAGTTCACCTTGTTACAGCTGGCTTCATTAGATACACAACTTGTTTATACAGGAAGCTGCTAATGTTGATTCAAATAAAGATTGTTAGATTAATTGATTGATCATGATGCATTGTACTTTTGAAGAAACTATTCATAATTGTCATTCTGAATTATAATTCTGAAATATAATTCTAACAGTTAATTTAAACTATCAATTAATGATAGAGGTGCTAAGAGTACGGTTCACGTATCAGCTCAAATGCAATAAATGATGCCATCTTGTGGCCTGAGATGTAGCAAAAAAAATCTATGCATAATTCAAAAAGCTTTGGATCACTGTCCGAGTGAGTATAACTGTTGGTATGCTAGATCAACAAGTGGTAAATTAAATATTGTCTGTTTTTATTTATGTTCAAAGGTAATGTATGGCAGAATCAAATGTACATGCATTCAAATCTCTACAAGCAGACTTGAACATCTGTTCACAACATGTAATAATAATCAGTTGAAATCAATCCACATAAAATAACCACGTCTCATGCAAAAATAATTTGCAAGTCAGAGTGTAACTTGAGAGTTCTATTTAGTGCCTGAATGATACATTTTAAAATATTCTGTGTGCTCAAGTGAAAATCACGTTTTACTTTTGCATTCTGCCCCCGTATGGGTTCATTGAGTTTATCAAGCCATGACCACAGGCACAGGGGCAGGCCATGCACCACCGCTATGATGCTATGAGGGAGCATTTTGTCAACACTTACAGAAAGAAGCTGAATCATCTCAGTTCTGCTCTACTGAGAGGAATACTCACTACTGCCTTTGGGTCTAAACATCAACCACTGTTGTGAATGTTCCCCTGTAGTGTTGCATTGGAAGGCTGTTTATGCTCACACTGTTTCCTCAACTTGTCCATTATGTGTTGCCAGTAGGATTTCCTCATTGGTCAAAGGTCTCAGCTGTGGCTGCTAGCTGACCCTTAACTACCCCATCTCCCTCCAATGGGATGATAGCATCAGCCGTGCCTCAGAGCTCTCAGAAACTGGTGGTAAGTGACCATCAGCTGACCTGAAGATATATATTGTGGCAGGTAAACTATAGTATGAAGGTTGGCCCGTAGGGTTATACAGTATATGCTGGCCGTCTGGGGTGCATGTTATACGCCCTAATGGCAGAGCAGTGGCCCAGGTACAGTAGGGATTATCCCACATGGGAGCTCACCATCCTCAGGGCAACAGAGAGCTCAGTGGAGCATCTCAGCTCTATCAGTAACAGCTACAGGTCAGCGAAACCACAAGTGGGTTTCAAGACAAATCAGGTGCTATCAAATAACAAATACCCACAGTATTTGTGCACAATTACAGTACTTACTGTTTGTCCAAGTGAGTTGATTCCATTGCTCTAGATCACAACTGTGAATGAAAATAATAATATCCAATGAGACGGAATTTTCTGGGTTAAGAGCAATTAACTATTCACGTCAGGCATAATGTCTCCATAAGTATTTTAATTCAGAGGAATAAATACTGTATACATCAAGAATGCAAACACAGCAACAGGGTATTGGAGTGACAAATAAAATTCTGTCCCAGCGCCATATACAGTAGTCTATGCGGTATAAGACAGTGTGAAAGCCTGCCAGCCGTCAGGTGCTGTTTAGGAGCTGATTGAAAAATATTCTGTGCATTTTTTTGGAGGGTGGTTTATTACACAGGCCATATATCATTGTCATATTGGTGTCCGTTTTGGTCCTGCATGTTTAGACATGCTCTGTGTGTCAATCTGTAGAGCAGTGTCCATTCACCAACATTTTATAAGTTCAGCTCAGTGCTACTCATTCTTTCTGCTTTAGAATGCTCTGTAAACAATTTTTTCATCTTTGAGATTTTACTGCGGGAATGCACTACTTACCTGACTGAAAATCCTTTAGTTATTATTGTGTAATTCTTATGCAACTGTCTAGGATATTAACACACCATTAGCAATTCACATATTTGGCTCATTCTATAATATATGCATCTGTTTCCACAGCCACTGTTTTCCTTTCTGGCAAATATAGTCCTCTATCATCTGGTGAGGAAATCATGTGATGAAGCCTGTGCCAGCTTCCTCCTGGTGCTTCCCAGCAACCCCTGGTGACAGTTGAAGGTTTCAGGTTTTAATACTGGCCTGGGAAGAAGCATTGACACCCTCTAGGTTCAGAGGTACTCTATGTGATGGACATCACCCGGATGTCTTCCAGCCATACTGATAAGGATGTCCTAGGGGGTGACCATTAAAACATACCTAATGAGAATGTATCTTTAAGGCAGGATTTGGATCCACTTTGTGATTTTTTTTTTGTATCACCAAGCACAGTGCGCATTCAGTACTGCTGCTGGATGAGAGAGCCTTGTGAAGCTTCCTATCACCTGTGACAAAGTGCCCACATTCATCCCTCCTTCACTCTACACGAATAGGGCTTTTGAACGTGTCCCCCTTGAACGGTAATGCTGGGAAGGTCCTGTTTAATCAGGTCGTGGGAGGCTGTAAGCGAGGCAGATTGTCAGTGAGATTCCCATAGGTGCAGGGACACTAGCCTTTGGTCTACCTGCGGTTGATTCTGGATTGCTAACTATATACTCTGTGGGACAGTGAGAACAATCTTCCCTGCAAACAGTCCTGCTGGCCTAAAACCTGACCTTGTTGCTCTGATACAATCCGGTGAAATTGTGTTTACCTTCAAGATAAGCAGGACTGAGTCTTGTAAGAATATTGAAAGGGATTTACACACAAAGTTTTAGATAGGCCTAAACTTAGAATATATATTTGAATGGTTATGGAATGTGCATGCAAGGCACATGGTATTGAAGTCTAGAAAAAAATACAGTGCAGCATGATCTCACAAACCCACTGCTCGAATCTTGGTTTTTTTAGTCTTGAAGAAAAATGTTGTCAAGCAAACAATAATGGACAAATTGAGAATGATGTTGTCTTGTCTCGCACAGTATTACAGTGCAATACCCATATTTAATGGAGGGGTAAAAGACTGGACTGTTTTGGAAACTGTAAAGCAAGACAAAGTACTGATGTTTTAAACTGAATTACATATGGATTGAGTGGCCTTTTATCAATGTGGTTGTTCTGTTGAGATTCCTCTGGCAGTCTCCTGGGTTAACAGATTATTAAAAACAAAGTAGCGATTTGGGTCCTGTGTGTCTGCCTCAGTCTTGACAAAATAAATATCCCTCATGAAATATTGATCCACCTTCCCAACTCCTTTCCCATTAGCTGTATAAAGAATTTCTGAAACACAAAGTTATCAGAGTACACATACAATTTGTGAGAGAGCAGACAGAATGTTGATGAGATGTTCCAAGAAAACATGTCTTTGATTCATCAAGGCCTCCTGGAGTCAGGTGAGGATGAACCACTTCAAACTCCATACAAAGATTGACTTCATCAAAACAGCACTGGTTGACTCACTAATGCACTATGTTCATTTCATCTTGCCGGCTACTTGTTACATCAGAGCAGATCCCCACCAGCTGCAACCTGTTCCATAATCAAGACCACTACAAATACTCAGTACTGCCACTTCCACACTGCCAGATCGTAATCTCTGCTCAGTCAGTCCACGTTTCTAGCCGTTTGTTACTATCTAGATCCTGTTATCCTGTTGTGCCTGTTTTCCTTGCCTGACACAGTTCCTCTCCACTACAGTTCTACCCGCTCTGACTCTGGTCCCTATCTCCAGTCCCACGTCTCCTCATCCTGCTACTCTGCCCTGGATTCCCCACTCTACTGCTCTCTTCGATTCCCCTCCGGACCTGCTTACCCTGTCCCAACCCCTCTCGCTCCAGCCTCAGCCTCCGCACCTGGTTTCCTGCAACCCGCCCGAGCTTCCCCTGGCCTGCACTCCATCTTCCCCGTGTTTCAATAAACACCTTGGTTACTTCATCCCAGTCTCCTCGTCTGAGTCTGCTCTTGGGTTTCCTTGTTCCGTAACACTACTTTTTGTTAAAAATCACATTCGACCAGATGAGTTCATGACACCAACATGATTGGACTTTTTCATTTGATAATGGTGCCTTAGGATGTAAGGTATCCCATTTTAAATGTATCTGGCATGTAATTTAGACTGACTGTGACAAGTATCTGACTGGTCAAAAGTAGTATCGCTACTGCCCCTATTTTCCTCTGCATTAAGAGGTATGATATTGTCCTCTGAAAGGGATCAACTCATACACCTGTCATGTTATTTGGTGAATTGTAAAAAAAGATCCACATAGTTTTGGGATTCTTGATATACTGAGAGGAATAGTTTTCACTCTCAGGAAAGGATTTGACTTGCAAGAATTCTATTTGAAATAGTGATGTAAAATCCAAAGACGTTAACTGAATCAAAAATCGAATAATGTTTTAGTAGCACATATGTCTATCAGATGTTCCAACCTGTTGAATTTAGGTAGAACATTTTCTCAGTTATGTTTATTCGTTTCAATGACACATCCAGCCAGTCAGCCACACATAAAATGAAAAAATATTCAACAGCCATCTGTGGCAACTTCCATAGTTTCTTTTGTTTGGATACTTGATTAATGGTTTTTGAGCGTAAACATCAGTGAAATAATGTGCTGTTTTGTTTGACGGCCATCTGCTTGTACTCAATGTTGTGATATTCCCCATAATTAAGCTCAACAACATCTAGACTAAACAGCTAAACCCACTTGATCCAGAGAGTCTGACAACAAACAGTAGGGTGGAACAGGTAGCAGAACATCCTATCAGGCAAAGGATGAATTTATACTCAGACATACCGCTTGCTGAAGTGAGGACACACACAGCGATAGTCTGTCCTATCTGTGGCTGGAGTGCAGATTACATGAAGAGAGTGGTTTGAAGACATACAGTACATGTAGAAATGACAAGCTGGTTGTAATGCCACACTGTCATTTCTGTAGCGCTCTACTTTAATTGACCTTCATAGTTCAAACCCCAGATGGTCTGTAAAAGATGGAATGCATTAGTACACCCTGCCGGCTAATTTAGCACTTTAAAGACTGATGTTTGATAGCACTAAAAACAACACATCTGTCGTAACCACATGGATGCCATCAAAAATGGATGAACAAGCAAAGCAAGTAAACTATATTATGCTGAAAGTAAGGTGAAAGTGACAGAAAATGTGATGTGTTGCATTTGTCACTGAAAACCTTGCAAAATTGGATTCGAGGGAGTTGGGTTATATGACTGATTTATATTATTTGCACTGAATAAGACCACCACAAGCATAAACAATACATCCTCTATTATTTTCAAATGATAAACTATTCTGGTGCTAAAAATGCATACCTCTTCTCAGGATAGCTTTGCTGCATTATGAGGACTTGGAGAGTGTATGGATGCACTGAAGCTGTGAGGTTACTGCATTACATGGAGGATGAGGGTACTTCTCGCCTCTGTTGCGAAAAGGGGTCTGCTGCATTTCAGCCATGGTGTAAATTGATTTCTCGTGTTGCCACCGCTGGTGCTATTGGGGGAGAAGAAGCGCCATGTCGAGGAACTCACAACATATTTGGGTCAATCAATAAAAAGAGCAGAACCAGCTCTGAATACAGTCCCTCGGGTGGTGTCCTTTAGCTCTCCCAAGAAAATGTCAGAGTACACCGGGGCGCGTTCCTCAGTCGAGGAAGTATCAGCTGGTGCAGTGAAATATCAACCATCAAGACATTTCAATGCCTGATGACTCCGAAAGGTCGCTAGTTTGAATCCCTGAGCCGACAAGGTGAAGAATCCCTGATTGCTCCAGGGTCGCTGTTGTAATGGCTGACCCTGGCCGTGACCCCACTCTCTGAGGGTGTCTCAGGGGGAGTTGGGAAATGCAAAAAACACATGCATATAATACACACTTGTAAAAATATGACATAAGCACCCAGCAAATTATCATTATTCAAGGTCCAGTTATAGTTATACAAGACATGATTTTGGCATTAACCTAAGATTTGAAAATGGATGTGATTTTAATCCATATGAAATGTGGATTGAAACATCCACCAAATCAATCAATAAAAATGTCTGTATAAAGTATATAGCGACTGTAAACATCATGAATGCTCTTGCACTTTTCATAAGTCTATGAATTTATTCTGAGTAGTGGCAGCACTTCAGTAATTGTACTGAACACCTACTGAAGATGTTATCTTACTTTTTAAACCCAGTGTGGTGTGTCATTGAGTTCATCTTTGCACAGACACACATTCTGTCAAAATGAAAAAGTGGCTCTGGATAAACAAAGTGCCTTCAGACACATTTAATTGTCACTAATTTTTTTTGTTTTATGTGGTGCAGATAAATTATACGCTGCAGGTGTTCGGATAACAGAACCTTAGTTATTTCTACTAACTGCCCTAGCATGATTATCTTTTACCGTTGATTTGGAGAGTAAATCATCTGCGGTCCCTCTGATAATGATGTAAAAGGTAATAGGCAATTATAGTTGTAGTAATCTCCCTAATATTATATAGAGACTTAGGCCAGTCTAAAGAGTCATTCTAAATTTAAAATAACAATTCATATGACATGATCGGTGCAGATCTGGGTTATAAAGAGCTGGTCTGGTCATCCTGGTTGTTCAGATGAAGATGCTACTGTATGTTTGATCATCTTTAGGGAACTACCATGTTAGAACATATTCTGTATGTGAATACAAATGTCATCTCAAGGAGACATTTTCCAAGTCAAATCAAACTTTCTTTTCCACGTGCCAAGTGTAGACTTTACCTTGAAATGCTTACTTACAAGCCCTTAACCAACAGTGCAGTTCAAGAAGAAGAAAATATTTACCAAGTAGGCTAAAATAAAAAGTAATAATAAAAAGTAACACATTAAGACTAACAATAACGAGGCTATATACAGGGGGCACCGGTACCGAGTCAGTGTGCAGGGGTACAGGCTAGTTGAGGTAATCTGTACATGTAGGTGGGGGCGAAGTGACTATGCATAGGTAACAAACAGCGAGTAGCAGCAGTGTATAAGAGAGAGGGGGGGGGGTGTCAATGTAAATTGTCCGGTGGCAATTTTTATGAATTGTTCAGCAGTCTAATGGCTTGGGGGTAGAAGCTGTTGAGGAGCTTTTTGGTCCTAGACTTGGCACTCCGGTACCGCTTGCCGTGCAGTAGCAGAGAAAACAGTCTATTTCTTGGGTGACTGGAGTCTCTGACAATTTTATGGGCTTTCCTCTGACACCACCTATTATATAGGTCCTGGATGGCAGGAAGGATTGGCCCCAGTGATGTACTGGGCCGTTCGCACTACCCTCTGTAGCGCCTTATGGTCAGATGCCGAGCAGTTGCATACCAGGCGGTGATGCAACCGGTCAGGATGCTCTCGATGGTGCAGCTGTAGAACCTTTTGAGGATCTGGGGACCCATGCCAAATCTTTTCAGTCTCCTGAGGGGGAAAAGGTTTTGTCGTGCCCTCTTCACAACTGTCTTGGTATGTTTGGACCATGATAGTTCGTTGGTGATGTGGACATCAAGGAACATGAAACTCTCGACCAGCTCCACTACAGCCCCGTCAATGTTAATGGGGGCCTATTCGGCCCGCCTTTTCCTGTAGTCCACGATCAGCTCCTTAGTCTTGATCACATTGAGGGAGAGGTTATTGTCCTGGCACCACACTGCCAGTTCTCTGACCCCTCCCTATAGGCCGTCTCATCGTTGTCGGTGATCAGGCCTACCACTGTTGTGTCGTCAGCAAACTTAATGATGGTGTTGGAGTCATGTTTGGCCATGCAGTCGTGGGTGAATAGGGAATACAGGAGGGGACTATGTACACACCCCTGAGGGGCCCCAGTGTTAAGGATCAGCGTCGCAGACGTGTTGTTGCCTACTCTTACCACATGGGGGCGGCCCATCAGGAAGTCCAGGATCCAGTTGCAGAGGGAGGTGTTTAGTCCCAGAGTCCTTAGCTTAGTGATGAGCTTCGTGGGCACCATGGTGTTGAACGCTGAGCTGTAGTCGATGAACAGCATTCTCACATATAGGTGTTCCTTTTGTCCAGGTGAGAAAGGGCGGTGTGGAGTGCGATTGAAATCGCGTCATCTGTGGATCTGTTGGGGCGGTATGTGAATTGGAGTAGGTCTAGGGTGTCCGGGAGGATGTTGTTGATGTGAACCATGGCCAGCCTTTCAAAGCACTTTATGGCTACCGACGTGAGTGCCACGGGGCGGTATTCATTTAGGCAGGTTACCTTTGCTTCCTTGGGCACAGGGACTATGGTGTTGTGCTTGAAACATGTAGGTATTACAGACTCCGTCAGGGAGAGGTTGAAAATGTCAAGAAACTTGACAGTTGGTCCACGCATGCTTTGAGTACATGTCCTGGTAATCCGTCTGGCCCAGCGGCTTTGTGAATGTTGACCTGTTTAAAGGTTTTGTTCACATCGGCTACCGAGAGCATTATCACACAGTCATCCAGAATAGCTGGTGCTCTCGTGCATGCTTCAGTGTTGCTTGCCTCGAAGCGAGCATAAAAGGCATTTAGCTCGTCTGGTAGGCTCGCGTCACTGGGAAGCTTGCGTCTGGGTTTCCCTTTGTAGTCCGTAATAGTTTTCAAGCCCTGCCACATCCAACAAGCGTCAGAAACGGTGTAGTAGGATTCAATCTTAATCCTGTGTATACGGTTTGCTTGTTTCATGGTTCGTCTGAGGGCATAGCGGGATTTCTTATAAGCGTCCGGATTTGTCTCCTGCTCCTTGAAAGCGGCAGCTCTAGCCTTTAGCTCGATGCGGATGTTGCCTGTAATCCATGGCTTCTGGTTGGGATATGTACAGTCACTGTGGGGACGACATCATCGATGCACTTATTGATGAAGTCGATGACTGAGGTGGGTTATTCCTCAATGCCATTTAATGAATCCCGGAACATATTTCAGTCTGTGCTAGCAAAACAGTCCTGTAGTGTAGCAACCACGTTATCTGACCACTTCCGTATTGAGCGAGTCACTGGTACTTCCTGCTTTAGTTTTTGCTTGTAAGCAGGAATCAGGAGGATAGAATTGTGGTCAGATTTGCCAAATGGAGGGCGGGGGAGAGCTTTGTATGCATCTATGTGTGTGGAGTAAAGGTGGTCGAGGATTTCTTTTTTCCTGTTTGCACATTTGACATACTGGTAAAAATTTGGTAAAACTGATATAAGTTTGCCTGCATTAAAGACCCGGCCACTAGGAGCGCCGCTTCTGGGTGAGCATTTTCTTCTTTGCTTATGGCCTTATAGTGTTGGTTGAAAGCGGTCTTAGTGCCAGCTTCGCTTTGTGGTGGTAAATAGACGGCTACGAATAATACAGATGAGAACTCTCTTGGTAGATAGTGTGGTCGATATCTTATCATAAGGTACTCTACCTCAGGCGAGCAATACCTCGAGACTTCTTTAATATTAGACATCGCGCACCAGCTGTTATTAACAAAAAAGACTCACGCCCCCACCCCTCGTCTTACCAGAGGTAACGTCTCTGTTCTGCCGGTGCAAGGAAAATCCTGCCAGCTCTATAATGTCCGTTTCTTCGTTCAGCCACGTCTCGGTGAAACATAAAATGTTACAGTTTTTAATGTCCCGTTGATATGATAATCTTAATAGTAGGTCATCAATTTTATTTTCTAACAATTGAACGTTAGCAAGGAGAATGGAAGGCATTGGGAGTTTACTCGCTCGCCTCCGGCTTCTCAGAAGGATTCCCAATCTGCGTCCTCTTTTCCGGCGTATTTTCTTCACGCAAAAGGCATGAATCTGGGCCTGTTCCAGTGAAAGCAGGATATCCTTCTCGTCGAACTCGTTAAAGTTTCTTTCAGTCCGTGGTGAGTAATCACTTTTCTGATATCCAGAAGTTATTTTCGGCCATAAGAGACGGTAGCAGCAACATTATGTACACAATAAGTTAAATAATAATTTACGCAAAAAAAAAAAAAAACGTGTGGAATGAAGATATACTGTAGATATTTAGTTTCAATGCTGGTTGTCAATTTGAATTATGAAAACCATGCAGCCTACCATGCAGCTCTTTGCACACTACAAGTATGTATGGTTGCCCAGGAGCATAGGAAGATGAAATCTGAAGCCAGACCATCTGGCCCCTCCAGACAAGGCCACAGCACTCTCTCCACCCCAGTGAAAAGCACTGGGGCCAGCAAAGACGCCAGCGGTACCCCTGGCCAACACCCGTGATCTAGACACCCCTCTCTCACACCCACAGCTCTGTGGGGCCCACTCCCAGACCAGCACCAGAACAGCTACAAACACCTGGTCAAACTGCATGTACTCTCAGTAGGGAGCCTCAGACAGGATTTCCTGAAATTGAGATATTTTTTCTGTGTTAGAAAGAGATTGTCTTGAAATGTTTCATAGGATTGAGTACAGGCCTGTGCTGATGATCTGTGCTTCAGTGTTGTTATTTCTTAGGAGTGGGGAGCCAAATTGATGTCTTTGCTCATGGGCTACTTGTACACTGTGTATCACAAATAATAATCACAATGGAGGCTTGTAACCACTGGGGAAAACATATTTAGACATTTTATTTATACATATTGTAGGACTGTATTTATTACGGATGAACCAATAGCTGTTTCTCCCCTGCAAACATCTGACAGCGCTCTGACAAAATAGTGGAAGAGACTACAAACTCAGGTCAGGACAAACTTGAACTTAACATAAATACTATAATTGTTATATTTACTCTATGAGGCTAATAGTGGCTGCATATACCAAACATTGCCATCTGGATGCTATTGAATGAAGACATTTTGAGAGGAAAATAAGGGTGAGGCAGTGAACCAAAGATAGAGCTAACTATTCATTCTTCATGTTTTAAAAGTCTTACATTCAGAGAATGGATAATTTTGGATAATTGGATAATGGATAATTTTTTTCATAACAAAGGCATTTTGTTTTACAGCGAGAGCTGCTGATGCTAGCATAGCCCCTCATATCATAACTGGAGGATGGAAAGTGCTTTGTGTTGGGGTGGACTCCCAATGTTTGGTGCTGTGACACTTTATATTTTTGCAGAGGACTGTCGGGACATCAACAAGGTAGTTAGAGTCAGGCTGTTTTTACCTGTGGAGATGTCTTCTTACAATTGAATCCTGACTTGAATGTGCTGCGCTATAGTAAATGTTGGTTGAAACCCAGTTTCAAATGCCTTTACAATGTATTACTTCTCTGTGTGTGGTCACTGCTTGATATAGACACTTATCAGTGGAAATGCTCTCATACTCTTGCCTGGCTACCCAGACTCTTTGCTCAGGCCTAACTCCATGCCCACAGACGTTAGTTTCTTCTCCGCAATGAGTCTGGATCTGAATTACTCCCTGATGATTTCTAGAACGCAAACACATTCTAACAGTTTTGATTAGTCCCAGAAACTGATGGGTAGGGCCAGAGACAGAACACGTGGGTAAAGCACTGTTTTGAAAATGTGTCACTGGCTTAGATACTCTGATTGGTACAACTTTGTTTTGTACAACAGCCCTTGTTTTGACGTCCCCAAATGACTTGAACGATGGCCGTCTCAGACTGATGTAGGTAGCGAACATAGAGCAGCGTAACAATTCAGTTTTACTCATGAAAAGCCATGAAAATAAAGACTTAAGAATTCAGACTTCAATTGGTTTGATTCACAGCATGAATCCAAGTAAAACATTTGGACACTAGACCTAAAACAGATGACATCTTGTGTTTTCTTAATTTCATTTTAACCAGACACTCGGTCAAAGGGACTACGTAAATTAACAGAAATGAGAGATCCTGATCTCACATATCCCCTCAGAGCTCCAGTGGAATGATCACAGGAATTTCCAACAGGATATGTAAGATTATACTGGTATTATTACAGTCCGTTCACTAGGGTGATGTGAGCAGGAGAATATAATCCATGTTTTGTATGCAATAAAGTACAACTCTCTCTCTCACACACACTCACTCACTCACTCACTCACTCACACTCACTCACTCACTCACTCACTCACTCACTCACTCACTCACTCACTCACTCACTCACTCACTCGCTCACTCACTCGCTCACTCGCTCACTCGCTCACTCACTCGCTCTCTCTCTCTCTCTCTTTCTCTAGTGTGCAATCCCTCTTCACCAGTCGTGAATATTTATCTTCATTCTGACAGCTCAGCTTGAATTAAACTCACCCATTCTCATTAGCATGCCCACTCTTGACAGGGACATTAAGTGCTATATCCCATGTACGACAGGTCTTGAAGCTTGATTTGTATGCCCTGTGAAGGCAGTATCTCTTTCACATCAGACAAGAGATAATTCCAAAGTTTAATTTTCAATAACAAGAGGTCCTGGGAGATCATGTCTCAGACTGACAGAATCTGTCAATGCTGTCAAGAAACTGATGGGAATGACATTTTAATTCTCCCAAACACAAGAACACTCAAAAACTCAAGACAGAAACTGGATGCAAACATATAATTTGAGAACTATGACTATTCAGACTATTTTTGTATCATCATTCAACAAGATATAGCATTTTCTAAACATCTCCATAAAGATATTTGCCACTAAGGACCAGACCTGATATACTAACTGTAAAATAATTAGAAAGTGAAGCACCCGTATCAGAGCACCAATTACCTCCAACACTTTACAACATGTCTCCCTGCCACCATACATTTTTCAAACCCCCCTTTCCCCCTTGAGCTTCATGTGCAACATGTATTGCATTTGATGTGCTTCACTGACCAACCGCTGTAAAATGTTTATGCAATGCCATATGAATGGCATATTCATACATTTGAAATTAGTTTGGAAACAAGAATAATTGAGGAGATATCCATATTAGGCATTCATTCATATTAGGCATTCAAGTTACTGAAAATATTATAGCCAAACATGCGTATGATGGGAAAGATCGATGATAACACTTGATAGCGGAATATCTATACATCCCCAAAAAGACGATGTCCATGTTGCTCAGCTTTGTAACAGGTTGTATAGCCATTCTTTTATTAGATAAACTTTTATAAGATTTTGCCAAATACATACAGCATCTTTACCAGAGGCATTCCTTTTTTCTTTATATAGACAGGGCATGCCAAGCCAATGAAAATGGAAGATTTCTCTATCAGAACTTTTGCAAGGCTTTGCAACTATAAATTACAACAACCAAATGAGCCAAGGCAGCTCTGCCCTGAAACCCTTTCTCCAACAAGCCACTTGTAGATGCTCTCACACAATCAGTTTGAATACACCAAAGATAAATTATCTGCCAAAGGTCCATTGATGTCAGGCAAATAAATTGCCCTTGCCTGTGTTTTGAGAGAACTAGTTTTCCTCACCTCGGTAATAAACTACATGGTAGTTTGGCCTTGCTAGAAGCCTGCCCATCAGACCCAGAGCTGTGTACCTCATTTGTCTTGACAAATGGACATATTCAATAACAGGCTGTGCTCTTTAACCTGGAGTTAGTGTGAAGACTGCTTCTAGGTGTACTCTATGCTAATAAAAGTACCAATGTCTTGTATGATTGCTTCCTTCAATCATAAATTCTTTCCCCCTCTCCTTTCCTCTCACCTGGAGTGAAGGTTTAACTGAATGCATGGATGACTTGCAAATTACGCCACATTAATCACAGAGAACCCATCGAACCAATGTCTTATGAGGATACGGAGGCCATTCCGAATGTCTCCTGGAGTAACTTGATTTGCTCCCCACAGAAATGCAATCGCCAAGCAGCCTTGCAGCAGGAATCCAATAAGAATTTCAAGAATCCTAATAAACATCAGAACAAGGAACAAGTTAATGTAGCTTTTTCTGCCAAATACTTTCCAAAGATTTTATGGGTTTTACTTTAAAAACGGTTTAATAATCATTAATGTCAGTCAAAATTAAGTATGGCACCTTAAAGCTAGAGTCCTTAATTGAAACAATAGCAAAGCGGTGACCCCCCAGTTTTGTTAAAAAGCTGAGGAATGGGCCTAGAGAAATGTAACCACTCAAATTCACAGAAAAAGCTATGAATGCAAGGACTGACCATTCATGATATCAAAATTGTAGTTCTAACCATATTTTGAGACTATACAGTGTGTGTTTACATTTACATTCCCACTGGGCACTGACGTAATTTCAACGTTTAGTTTTGATTTACATTTGGTTGAGTTGTGAACTAACGTGAATTCAACGTTACAACGTGAAATCATCCAAAAATGTCCCCCTGCCATTGGATTTAGATTAGATGTTGAGTGGAAAAAAGAAATTCTCTTACGTTGATGACTTTTTGCAAATCCAATCAGTTTTCCACGTTGATTCAACATCATCACGTTTTTAGTTTTTGTTGAAAGGACGTGGGTTGCGTACAAACATTGAAGTAAAACCAGCTTATTTTTGGGGTTCTGATGGGGTACGACAGTTGAACTAAGCTCTTGAGGCATTTTATATTCTTCAAGAATCAATAGGTACACAGTATATAATTAACGGATGTAACAACAATGGATTTAAGAACTAAGGATTCAAGATTTCCATTCTTCAAGCTTTATCTCAACCTAGCTTAAATCTAACAATCAATGGGATGAAACCCAGATAGGATGTCATAGATACAGACGCCATACATCATTTTAATTTATGTTCCAATTCAGATATTTTCAAACTATTTGTCATGTAGCAAGGGAGATCATTTCCATAGCTTTCCATTTTATAGGATATTTAGGGCCAAATGAATAAATTGCAAGATGTAAATTGTCTGTAGGCATACGGATGCACCAACCTCCTTGCTTTATTTTTCCTATGCAGTAGATCATACATACATATACTTTCATATGCGTCTCTCGTGTGGAGGACAGCAAATGTATAGAAGCATGTCAGGGATATGAGAGGATAGTTGTTACTTTTCACAAATAAATTAATTTACAGTCTAATTCTACAGTTTACCAGCCCCCGGGCCTCAGTGAACACAGCTTGATTTCATAAGCAGGTACACTCAGAGAAAATCGAATAAATATGATTTCCTATCTTGTTGCTTCAGAGTGACAGTTTGGGTGCAGTAAAACTTGTTATGGTGGTTCATTCTGTTATAATGTCACTGTCTGCCTACACACACACACACACACACACACACACACACACACACACACACACACACACACACACACACACACACACACACACACACACACACACACACACACACACACACACACTCTTCCTCCATGGAACATTTGAAAATAATCTAACTTGGGTTCTATGGTTTGTCTTGTGGGTGTATGGAGTGACTAACACATTGGTCACCAACGTCAGAGTTATTTCTTTGGCATAAAACACATCAGCAGGGAACAGGTTAAATCTGCTCACTCCACTTTAGGGGGCCAAAATAAAGCAGCTTCCTGGCATGGCCTCTTCAACCTCAATATCACTTCCAGGACTGTTTCCACTGTTTATTCTCTCTAATCCAAAGATGGATGCATCGCATGCCCTGCCACTAACTCATTTCTCTGTCAGAATGTATTGATCCTTTTTCTTGCAGTTGCAGCTATGAATAAATTACAAGACAGTGACAAACAGTCTGCAGTGGCATCAGATGGATGTACTGCTGGCTGGCTGACTTGGGGGTGATAGGGATGGGATGCACTGCCATTTCTACAATGCGAACACAGCAAACAGGGAGCGAAGGGAAAAATACAGGGTTGTGATGAAAAACAACGAC
This sequence comes from Salvelinus namaycush, assembly GCF_016432855.1. Taxonomy (NCBI): domain Eukaryota; kingdom Metazoa; phylum Chordata; class Actinopteri; order Salmoniformes; family Salmonidae; genus Salvelinus; species Salvelinus namaycush. The sequence goes on from NC_052330.1 coordinate 13,367,002, forward strand.
ATACAGCCCCTTACTGGCAGCAAATGATTTAATTGCTGAGGGAAATGTCACTACTTTGTCCGGCCCGGCAACAGTGTTTTTTCCTCCCACTTTCAAAGACAAGGGAACTAATTGGTTCATTATTCTGAAAAGAGCCCTGTCATCCTTTTCCCAATCTAAAGTCTACCCAACCCCTGGCTGCCTGTCTGTGTGACCGATAGGCATCAGTAGTGTCATTACAGTAAAAGCAATGCCTGTCAGGCTGAGATTTAAGGCCCATCTCCTCTGAACCTCCCCAGGTATCCCATTAGAAACACATCTCTATGGCGATGTGCTGACCCAATGCAGTCATGATCAACATGCACAAAGATCTGTAATGGCATTCCTCTGATGTCCTGTCCGTCTCAGTGTAGCTGAGGATCATCTGTGAGTCGTCTGCTCTGCCGTGCAGCCCTGCTACATCGCCTGAATTAAGATTGTAACCTGAGCAATAAGATCATGGCATGAAGTTCAGACAGGAAATAAATATATTTGTAGCTGCATAATGAAGAATGAGTAACGTATAACCTTTAATTGACTCCTGGTTCAAGTAATTTTGTAAACATCTTGTTAATGTTCAACTAAAATGAGAATCGGAAGGTCATGTTAAAAGTTCAACAAACCCTTAATAATTAAGTAGATGCTACAAAGCTTCCCTGTTTTATTTGCTGCCTGCATTAAATATTGATCCAGTGGTGCAGACAATGAACTGTTTATGCATTATCTCTTAGTAGAGGGAAGTATAGGTTTTAGTCAGGCCTTTGCATGGTGTACTCTCTTTATGGCAACAGGTTGTCAATTAGATATGGAATATAAGACAGACCAGAGACTCCACATCAACAAAGCCCTGATGGCATTCTTGAACTGACATTTGAGTCCAAAATAAACAAGACCAATACTGTAGGTTGCCCCCGGATGATTGGAACATTATGTTGGTCAGGAAACTTCAGTCTAACTACAATAAGCCTGTTACTACCGAGTCTGTACACTGAGCTCCAACAGTATTGGGACAGTAACAATTTTGTTGTTGTTTTGGCTCTGTACTCCAGCACTTTGGTTTTGTATTTAGTCCCATATTCTTAGCACACAATGATTGCATCCAGCTTGTGACTCTACAAACTTGTTGGATGCATTTGCAGTTTGTTTTGGTTGTGTTTCAGATTATTCTGTAGCCAATATAAATTAATGGTAAATAATGTATTGTATAATTTTGGAGTCACTTTTATTGTAAATAAGAGTAGAATATGTTTCTAAACACTTCTACATTAATGTGGATGCTACCATGATTATAGATAATCCTGAATGAACCGTGAATAATAATGCGTGAGAAAGTTAGACGTACAAATATCATCCCAAGACATGCTAACCTCTAACCATTACAATAACAGGGGAGGTTAGCATTTATCTGTAATCATGGTAGCACATTTACAGTACCAGTCAAAAGTTTGGACACACCTACTCATTCCAGGGTTTATTTTACTATTTTCTACATTCTAGAATAATAGTGAAGACATCAAAACTGTGAAATAACACATATGGAATCATGTAGTAACCAAAAAAGTGTTAAACAAATCAAAATGACAGCTTGGCACACACTTGGCATTCTCTCAACCAGCTTCACCTGGAATGCTTTTCCAACAGTCTTGAAGGAGTTCCCACATATGCTGAGCACTTGTTGGCTGCTTTTCCTTCACTCTGTGGTCCAACTCATCCCAAAACATCTCAATTGGGTTGAGGTTAGGTGATTGTGGCGGCCAGGTCATCTGATGCAGTACTCCATCACTCTCCTTGGTCAAATAGCCCTTACACAGCCTGGAGGTGTGTTTTGGGTCATTGTCCTGTTGAAAAACAAATGATAGACCCACTAAGCGCAAACCAGATGGGATGGCGTATCACTGCAGAATGCTGTTGTAGCCATGCTGGTTAAGTGTGCCTTTAATTGTAAATAAATCCCTGTCAGTGTCACCAGCAAAGCACCCCCATCCCAGCACACCTCCTCCCCTCCATGCTTCACGGTGGGACCACACATGCGGAGATCATCCGTTCACCTACTCTGCGGCTCACAAAGACACGTCGGTTGGAACCAAAAATCTCAAATTTGGACTCATCAGACTAAAGGACAGATTTCCACCGTCTAATGTCCATTGCTTGTGTTTCTTGGCCAAAGCAAGTGCTGCCATAGAGTTACATTAGAAGTGCCCATCCAAGAAGGCTCAAGACACAGACATTTCAGCACAGGGTGGATGACATGCCAGGTGGCATCGTGGTAGGCACACACCTTGTTCCATGAATTAATCACAAAAACAGAGGATTAGCTGATAACTACGCAACGAACATTCTGGATAATATAGAGATTCTGGAAGTATTTATTGATCAGCATTTTGATATGCTCGAAAAAGAAACGGATACATCGAAGCGAACGAGAAGATCTTTCCTCGAGTTCTGCGAGCGAAACGGGAGGAAAGCCGCCGTCTAAAATTCTAAACTTAACATTGGAGGGGAGCGTTTTTATAACTTTCTCTCCAGAAGATAGAGCATTGCTTACAAGCATGAGCAAGCAGTTCAAAAAACTGGGTCTATTGCCTGGGCTACTGGGGGAGGTTGAGGCCTTAAAAACAGGAATGGATTACAGTAATAAATGATGGAAATAATACGAGCGTAAAATAAGATATTGAAAACTACCGTGGACTCCCTAAAAGACACTACAGAGAGTCTACGGTATGACAATAAAAGAATGACAGCTGAATTACTTGATCTAATGTGCAGAAGTATGAGAAATAATATTGTTATAATGGGAATAAAGGAGGATGAATACTATCAGTCAACGGAGGAAAAAGTCAAGGTGTTCATGAAACGTAATCTCTAGATGACTTACGAACAGGTGGAAACAATTGATTTTCAAAGAGCTCACCGTTTTGGTGGCAGAGCAGATTTCAAGTTTTCATAACAATCGGAAATCGGTATTTTTGGACACCGATGTGGCCGATAAAAAAAATAAAAGTAAAAATAGATATATATTTTTTTGTACACCTTTATTTAACTAGGCAAGTCAGTTAAGAAGACATTCTTATTTTCTATGACTGTAACGCTCCTCCTCTTCATCTGATGATGAGGAATAGGAATCATCGGACCAACACGCAGCGTGGTAAGTTTTCATAGTAAATTTAATCAAATAAACTGAACACTGAATGACAAAAAACAACAAAGAGAGTGAACGACACGAAACAGTCCTGTAAGGTGAAACACAGGTGGGAACAGGCTACCTAAGTATGGTTCTCAATCAGAGACAACGATTGACAGCTGCCTCTGATTGGGAACCATACCAGGCCAAACACATAGAAAAGGACAACATAGAAGAAAACATAGAATGCCCACCCCAAAACACGCCCTGACCAAACCAAAATAGAGACATAAAAAGGATCTAAGGTCAGGGTGTGACAGTACCCCCCCCCCCCCCCCCCCCCCCCCGGGAAGCAGAATGTTTGTCTCGTGGTTGATAAATTATATGTAAATAATCAAATGTTCAAGGACTCGAAGATTACAATGTGGCTGTGAGTGATCACTACCTCCTGTTGAAGTAGTCCCCGATACATATTTGCACCGCATTACACAGTACAAATATGGATTCATTGTTCTTTTACAAAAACAATTTTCTTGTATGAACTACTTTTTGTTTTGTTTTATATTCATGCATTATGGAACCGTGGACTATGTGGACTTAAAATAAGGTTGGATTTGTGGTAATGCAGAATGGGTATGATGAACTTATCCTTTTTCTATTTAGGCCATATGGAACTTTGGACTATATGGATGTGGGGTATGGCTGATTTTTTTTTTTTTTCATGATTGTTTATGTATTTAATTTGAAGATTTTACATCAGAAATAACAAGGCACTTTTTTTAGTTTAATATAATATGTCCTAATTGAAGAGGTCGGGTATATTATGACTTAAAAGCTGTTATATAGTGCGGCCCTTGTTCGCCGTTGTGAATCGGAATGATTAGCTTTTAAGATAAAACCTAATAAATATGTATAGATGTATTATAGGGCTAGGAGAAAGGATTATATAATTAAAAACCAGCCTAGGTTCTCTATTGGAATAGGCATATACAATCCTTAAATAATTGCTATTACCCTTTTACACTTAAAAAATACATCTATATATAAAATATGTAAAGGATGATTATTGTTCCGATACACACCGGCAAATTGATTAGGTATTGTCAACAGGGTTGTTGTCTCTAGTGTGTGTGGGCTCGTTAACACTGGGATAAAGAGATTAAAGTTAACGGTAGAACTAATACAATAATTGGCTAGTATAGTATATTTTTCTATATAAGCTATTTATGCTACCTTTTATATTCCTGATCCTAATGATATAGGCCAAGGTGTAATGTAAAACAGTCGAGGCAATAGAGCAACGACCCTGGAATAAAAAACAATGTGTAGGGTGGAGAGAGCATTGGTTTTACAGGTTTACTTACTCTGGATTGTCAGTACTGCATGTGTTCTTGGCTGTCGTGCCATGGCTGTGTCGGAATCGATTGTGAGTTGAACTTGAGTATGCCTTCCCATAAGGGAGTGCCAGGGGTTGGCTTGCGGTCGGCTCTGGCACAGCCATGGCACGATACAACAGGATAATGATATAATGTGATGCCTAAGACACATTTTTTTTTTACTTGCGGCCGTTAGAATCTATGTTCCTTTTTCCTTCTTCCTTTTTTGGTCGGAATACAACAGGATATAATGAGGACTACATGAAATATGTCTTGCATGTAATGGGCCTAAAAAAAGGGGACTGGTCTTGCGATATATTTGTTGTCTTCTCTTTTTTTCCCATTTTTAAAACCTTTTTTTTTTTACGAACAATTGAATCCAATGAACTGAGCAGGCTGGGCTGACATGCTTATATCCTTGCTAGGACTTTCAAATATGAGCATGCATGTTTAAGATTGTGCTGTTATTATTTATATTAATATTATATATTATTGTTACTATTTAAAAAATCTGACTGTTTTCCATGTTATTTGGTTAGTTCTCATAAGCACCCTCATAGATAATTGTTATCATGGGACTGCCCATATTTCGCTCTGGCCAACGCCATTTGGCGGCCAAGGGTTTGCCTTAGGACGCAATGGTGCATCACGAGTCAGGGAGAGGGTCTGATGGTCTTAGTGACAACAGACCTAGATATGGGGGGAGGTTTTAGTGGGTGGAATATTAGGACAATTGGAGGTTTACAAAGATCATGGATACATTAGAACTTGTGGAGGTTGAAAAACCCTGACCTAGTGAGATATTCTTGGAGGAGGCTTAATCAAGCTAGCCGTCTTGATTACTTCCTAGTCTCGTTCTTGCTGGCATCAAAAGTTTTAAAAAGTATTAATAGGAGACCGAAGGAGATCGGACCACCATCTAATTGGCCTTCATATAACTCTTACAGAATTTCCACGTGGACAGGGATATTGGAAATTTAATCTGTCACGTTCTGACCTTTATTTTCCTTTGTTTTGTCTTTAGTTAGTATGGTCAGGGCGTGAGTTGGGGTGGGCAGTCTATGTTATGTGTTTCTATGTTTAGGTTTGTATTTTGGCCTAATATGGTTCTCAATCAGAGGCAGGTGTTTTGCATTGTCTCTGATTGGGAACCATATTTAGGTTGTCTGTTTTCACTGTTGGTTTGTGGGTGTTTGTCTTCCGTGTCAGTGTTTGTGCCACACGGGACTGTTGTTCGGTTAGATTCTCTTTTTAATTTTGTTTTGTGTAGTGTTCAGTTTTTTAATAATAAAACATGGACACTTACCACTCTGCGTTTTGGTCCGATCCCTGCTACACCTGCTACACCCACCAACCAAGGACCAAGCAGAGTGGTAAAGGACAGCAGCAGCAGCGGCAGAAGACACAGGATTCATGGACTTGGGAGGAGATTCTGGACGGCAAAGGACCCTGGACTCAGCCAGGGGAATATCGCCGTCCCAGGGCAGAGTTGGAGGCAGCGAAGGCAGAGAGGCGCTGGTATGAGGAGGCAGCACGGCGACATGGTTGGAAACCCGAGAGTCAGCCCCAAAAATGTATTGGGGGGGGGAACACGGGGAGTGTGGCTAAGCCAGGTAGGAGACCTGAGCCAACTCCCCGTGCTTACCGTGGAGAGAGAGGGCGTCGTACTGGTCAGGCACCGTGTTATGCGGTGGAGCGCACGGTGTCCCCAGTACGCGTGCTTAGCCCGGTGCGATACATTCCAGCTCCTCGTATTGGCCGGGCTAGGTTGGGCATCGAGCCAGGTGCCATGAAGCCGGCTCAACGCATCTGGTCTCCAGTGCGTCTCCTCGGGCCGGCGTACATGGCACCAGCCTTACGCATGGTGTCCCCGGTTCGCCAGCACAGCCCAGTGCGGGCTATTCCACCTCGCCGCACTGGCCGGGCTACGGGGAGCATTCAACCAGGTAAGGTTGGGCAGGCTCGGTGCTCAAGAGCTCCTGTACTCCTTCACGGTCCAGTATATCCGGTGCCACCTCCACGTACCAGTCCTCCGGTGGCAGCCCCCCGCACCAGGCTGTCTCTCCGTTTTCTCTCTACAGTTGCTCCCGCCTGTCCAGCGCTGCCAGAGCCTTCCTCTTCTCCAGCGCAGCCAGAGTCTCCCGTCTGTCCTGAGCCGCCAGAGTCTCCCGTCTGTCCAGCGCCGTCTGAGCTGCCCGTCTGTCCAGCGCCGTCTGAGATGCCCGTCTGCCCAGCGCCATCTGAGCCGCCAGAGCTACAAAAGTAGTTTAGGTCATTAAAAGACTCCATTTACACTCCGTTTGACTCTCCTGCGCCTGACTTCCCTGCCACCTATACACACGACTCTGACATCCATACAGATTACAACTTCTCATTTCCGACTATTTGAAAATGAAATTTTGTTTAAAGTATTGCCCTTTCTTAAACAAGCCATGCAAAGCTGGTTACAATTTCAGTTTTATCCTCCAGAAAAGATAGAACAAATAATACAACAAATGTTATGGTTAAACTAAAATATATTGATTTATAAAAAAAACACTCTTTATGGAAAAAAATGTTTAAAAATTGTATTATATTTATTAATGAAATTATGAATAGAAATGGAGGAGTTATGTCACATATGCAGTTATTGAAAATATATGGTAATATCTGCTCAATACAAATTTACAACCAACTGATTGCAGCACAACCACAAAAATGGAGGAGGCAAGTGGAAAAGGGAGAAGGTAAGGAACTTGTTTGCCTGCCATATATTAAAGATACAAATTGGCTGAAAGGAAATGGCATAAATAGAAAAATATACCAGTTTATCTGAGGACAGAAATGTTGACAGCTGTGCCATACAGGGTGCAAAATAAATGGGAGGAGATCTGATGTACCAATTCCATGGCACATGGTTTATGAACTGGTACTAAAAACTACACTTGACTAAACACTTAAGAGTTTTTCAATTTAAATTATTATATCAAATTCTTGCCACCGACAGAATGCTACATATATATGGGGCATACAACAATCTCATCTCTGTAGATTTTGTTGCGAAGAGACAGAATCAATAGCTCACTTATTCTGGTATTGCCCCTATGTAGCTTGTTTCTGGTCACAGTTTCAGGAATGGTTAAAAAAAATCACAACATGCACTTAAAATTAATCTTACAAATAGCAGTGTTGGGTGATCTGGAAAGCCATAGTCAGTCAATAAATAATCTAATAATACTCGTAGGAAAGGTTTTCATCTTTAACTAACAATCTGTGGACAATATACGATTACAAAGATTCAAAAAAGTAGTAAAACATCACAGCACAATTGTAAAATATATGGCACATGGAAACCAAAACGAGGGTGGTCTATGGTGATAGGTGGGATGGGCTGAGAGTGGCTGAGGGTTGGGATTAAAGAGTTTGTTTGGTAATGTATTGTTGGTATATATAAAAGTACCATGTATGTAAAATGTATAGGTACAACGTATGTATATGGAGCAAAAAAGCTGTAAAAAAATATATATACTTTTGTCCTCCGTTGAGAACAGCTTTTTTGCTATATATACATACATTTTACCTATACATTTTACATATACATATACATTTTACATACATGGTACTTTTATATATAACAACAATACATTACCAAACAAACTCTTTAATGGAGGTGTAAAAAAAAAAAAGGAAAATAATTATTTTATTATTTGTGTCCTTTAGTAGTGGTTTCTTTGCAGCAATTCATGCAGTCTCCTCTGAACAGTTGATGTCGAGATGTGTCTGTTACTTGAACTCTGTGAAGCATTTATTTGGGCTGCAATTACTGAGGTGTAGTTAACTCTAATGAACTTATCCTCTGCAGCAGAGGTAACTCTGGGTCTTCATTTCCTGTGGCAGTCCTCATGAGAGCCAGTTTCATCATAGCGATTTAAGGTTTTTGCTACTGCACTTGAAGAAACATTCAAAGTTCTTGAAATGTTCCTGATTGACTGACCTTCATATCTTAAAGTAATGATGGACTGTCATTTCTCATTGCTTATTTGAGCTGTTTTTGCCATAATATGGACTTGGTCTTTTACCAAATAGGTATATCTTCTGTATACCACCCCTACCTTGTCACAACACAACAGCTTTGCACACGATTGGCTCAAATGCATTAAGAAGGAAAGAAGTTCCACAAATGAACTTTTAACAAGGCACACTTGTTCATTGAAATGCATTCCAGGTGACTACCTCATGAAGCTGGTTGAGAGAATGCCAAGAGTGTGCAAAGCTGTCATTAAGGCTACTTTGAAGAATCTCAAATATAAAATAACACTTTTTTGGTTACTACATGATTCCATATGTGTTATTTCATAGTTGTAATGTCTTCACTATTATTCTACAATGTAGAAAATAGTAAAAATAAAGAAAAACCCTGGAATGAGTAGGTGTGCTCAAACTTTTTACTGGTACTGTAAGTGAATGTGTCCCAATACTTTAGGTCCCCTAAAATGGGTGGACTACGTACAAAGAGTGCTGTAATTTCTAAACGGTTAATCCGATATGGATGAAAATACCCTCAAATTAAAGTCTGCACTTTAACCTCATTGTATCATTTCAAATCCAAAGTGCTGGAGTACGGACCCAAAACAACACAATTTTTTTTTTTTCAACCTCTCATTTGTTGCATGCCAAACAATACACAGCCCAGTTTCATATTTTTTGTTTAATCTCTTTGGGTCGACGGCACGATTTGCTAACCTTTGGAATATTCGGGCAGCCCTCTTTCTGTCAGCTATGATTTAGTATCTCTCCCCGAGGTATATTTACATTTAATATGAGTCAGCGCTTTCCTGATGCACCACTGCCCTGAATGGAAGAAATCAAATGCCATGCATCTCTGAGGGATATTAATCAGCCCGTCTAATTTGGTGTACCCCCCGCTGGGACCCTAGAGCCACAGGCTCAGCACTTGCTAATGTCCATGGAAGGTGAGGAAATGTAAACACTCCTTTTATGGGGCACATCAGATTCAGCACGTCAGTGCTGGGCTGCACTTTTCAGGGGCTGGATTACTGAACAAAGAAAAACAAATCTGAAATTCCCGTAGAGGTGTTACTTTCACTGAACAACATGTTGTTGCTTACATTCGGCTGTCCTCAATATTTTTGGTCTGCCCTTCAGAATAACGAGGAGATTGCAAGTTTGGGTGGTCTGACAAGTTTGTGGGGAAGTGGAAAGATGTATTGTGAGTCATGTAATAAAGACAAATGGACAGTGTCTAGGGCAACAGTATGTCTCTCAAGATTTAGGCCACTGGCTGATTCTACATATTGATTTTTAGATAATTATCATTGGAGACAATTATTTCAACCCAACAAGGATCAGACTTGGTCTTCATTAGAAAATAAGGTGTCAAGTCAGATTCCTCCACTAAATGGAGCTCACAAATGCCATACTTTGTTTCTTTCCTGAGTTCTAGGCTGGATATAGCAAATGGATGTCTTCCTGTTTTTGAAAATACTACACTATAATACAGGTATAGTGGTTTAGAGTTGGATTGCATTGTAAAATACGCTAAGGTATGAGCTTCAGATTTGACAGTCCTGCAGTTTTTCATGTGCATATACTGTCTAGTGAAACATGGAGAACCTTAGGGATGCACCAAAATACTTCAAGTGGAGCAAACAAATGTTATCATTGTACTATGGGCAGAACATTTAAGTCTGGGGAGGGATTGCTCTGAGCAAGAAGGATTTGAAAGAAACAGACTTAGTATTTGCAAACTTAGCACTTTTATTTTCTCAACTTGAAAACATCTTTAATATGCCAAACCAGCACTTTAAACTAGCACATATAATACACACATGATAACACAATGGACTGTTACAGTAATATGAATATGATTCGGCACCAAATAAAAGAGGAAATCTCTGCCTATACATACATCTCTGTCTGGACGGTTTCTATACATAGTTGTGTTTCATTCCAAGATGTGTCAGTGATTGCATTGTATGTGATCGACAGAAAAAACAGCTGACATCTTACAAAACACAGCTGACATCTTACAAGCATGAGGTTCGGAGCAACAAAAGACAAATAAAGATGACGACACCAATTTCAGTCAGAAGACACAACATCTTTGCTCCAACATCGAACTTATAAGCAAATACATTAGACATTTTGTCTCTGCCGGAAACCTCCCATTAAATGATCCCCCATTACCGTCCCTGTGAAAGACCTAATAGCTTGGAGCAGCATTTGGGATGTTATCTAAATTATGGCCATGTGTCCCTACATTTAACTCAAGGCTAATTTACTTACTCTCCCTTCTAATTCACACAGGGTCTCCTGAGAGTAATATAACAGGCCATTAGATAGCCAAATCAGCACTGAGTAAGGGATGGCAACATTTAGTCCAGATGAGGGATGCACTGTATCCCCTGTTCAATGGGGAATTATATTCTCCCTCTGTAATAACTGCCACATAGTGTATTGAGTATTGTGAAAAATAAGACTGCAAGAGCAGCACAGAGCGAGAGGCAAGGACTTGATTCACAGAAGTGTCCGTGAAAATACCACTGTGCCAAAACCAATCTGGCCTTTTTTCTTCAGGTCAATGATTCCTGAAAGCAAATGCTTTTGTCTTCTCTAGACCTCCACATAGTAGATGGGGAACATAAGAATATCAGAGACATCTTCTCCTAGTCATGAAGAGAAACACTCAAAAGAGAAAGCGATAAAGAAACCTTTGGTTAAAAATAAATTTTAAATGCAAGCATACCCCACTGTGAACAAAAACCCTGGTGAACGTATTTTATCTATAGTATTGAACTTGAACTTGTTTTATGTATCCACGCCAAATAACGTAACTTGTTCTGTCTTTTCTTTTCAGTTCTGTTGAATAATCCATCAGAGGCTTTCTCTTCTCTTTCGATGTCAATCTATTCTTGGCAGGGGATATGTATCTCTAAGCTAACCCTCTTGATGAAATACATGTCTGTCAATCATGTTGGCTGATGATGGAACCTTGTATGACTCTCTCACAGTATTTGCACTGTCTGAGTTTATATGAGCCAACTGATATAGGCTACAAGTGAATTGTTTTATGCAATCTAAAAGGACACAGTAGATGTCTGTCGCTTTATGATACAGTTTTAGACAATACAGTAGTTACTTCTTCATCAAAGAAGATGCCGTTGATATAGGCTACAACTGTATTCCTGATAGTTTAAAGGGATAGTTCGTCATTCTGGCAATCAAACCCTTTTTCTACTTACTCAGAGTCAGATGAAATCATGCTAGCTGCTCCAGTAGAGGACCAGTCATTGTGCTAACGCCAGTTAGCAATGTATCCAGAAACGACCTTCAACTTCCTTCAAACTGCACTCAGACATAAAAATGGTAGAGTGGAGTAAGTAGAGACATGTTTTACATTCAGCATCACACCATCAACAGAAATATAGTATTCTTTATAACAAAGACACTGTATCTATATATATTTTAGGATGTGGTGTATCCCTGGAAATAATCTGAATTAATTTAAACATTACAGTTTTGAAAACATAGCTTGTCCAAAAAAAGTGATCTCTTTGCACAACTTACCCGTTATGGGTTAAGTTGAGCCACGGGATAGGTTAAGTTAAGCCCCCTACAAACTTCTGTACTGAATGAAATATTACCACTACCTTTCTAAAACCATGTCTATCTTTATTTCCCCAAACACAATTTAACACAATCACAATAATTGTTTGTCTTTTAATTATTTTAAGCATCATTTAACACAGGCTTAACAACTACCAAACCCTTTGTACTTAAAAAAAACAAAAAACTTTTAATATAGGCTAGGCCCTGTTGGTACCTCATATCCCAGCGATAATGCCTTGTATTATGCCTGGGTAGAAAACACTTCCATTTTCTAAACTTGCCATTGGCACACCCATTGGCTCAACTTACCCCAAGGAAAACATTTTGACGATAATCCCACACAGCTACAAGGATGCACTTTCATGCTAGGTTTAGGACCTCATATTGAAACTTATAGAGACCCCAAATGATGCATAGAAGATCTTAAAATGATCTACTTTGGTTTAGATACAAACATCATGAAACATCTAACACAATAAATTAATTTGACTTGTTGAAAATCTTTTTTTTGGACCTAACTTGCTTACCATTTTTCCCATGTGATTTCTTCCTTCGGACTCCATGAAATGATGACCTCTTCCTACATTTTGGTCAAATTATTACTTTTGTGTATGGTTTCCTAGAAACAAGGATGGCTCAACTAACCCTTTTGACTCAACTTACTCCACTGTCCCTTATCCATGAGTTCATTTGACTCTGGGTAAGATTACAAAATGGCTTAACTGCCTAAATGTCTAACTATCTCTTTAAGAGGAGACTGTAGAATCCCTCACCAGAGAAGATGTTGTTGAGGTTCTCCAGTTCCTCCTGGACCCTGAGGTGAAGAATGTCCAGTAGGATGTCCTGAAGATGCTCCCCCTTCACCCCCATCCTCTCCAACTGGTGCTCACCCATCATCGGCAGAGCTCAGCCTGGGGAGGGGCAGAGCAAGGAGGCAAGAAAGGTGGTGAGGGGAGGCTACTAGAGTAGTAGGCAAAATTATGCCTGTCAATTCAGGCTGGGTGCATGGATTTTAAATAGAATATTGGCTGAATTGCATGATAAACTTTATTTGTGTTAAACATGAGCTCTGTGTTCGGTATGATTAACAGCAATTGGGAAGATCATTGGAGGCAGTTAATGTTCCATGTCATTTTGTGGTGAACTATCTGCATACAGTACAGGGCTGGAGTAGGCCAGGGATAAAATATCACGTATATTCACCATTTTTAAAGATTTTTTAAGATCATAGCAGTGTATTAATAATGACTGTTATACATGACCATAGCTTGTTTTGTTCTAGGACAAGATTTGGTAAGTAGAGGAGCTACTGAAGATAGTTACCGGATATGTCATGCTTCACGATGGCCAGTTGGAGGACACTCTTTTGGTAGGGGTGCTTCTCCTTGACCCAGTCAAACACATCCACCATGGTCCAGAGGGAGACCCTTTTCGGGAGGCTCATTGTGGATTTCTAGCATGGGCTGCAATGTATATGCCAGGGGAGGAATAAACAGCGTGAGAAACTAGTATAAATCTGAGATTAGCATCACACAATGGATCCTTGGATACATTCCTCAAAAAGTGGCAACCCACTTTCAGTACATCACTGCATTCTATACCAGAAAATAGGCTGGTACTCTTTGAAGTCATGTACAGTAGGTCGATTCATTGCTGTCTTTTTATGTATAAAGCTCTCTTACAAAAACTTCCGTCTTTAGACGTACAAATGACCATACCGAGTTAGGTAAATCTGCTTTTAGTTTGTTCCATACATGGGGTGCAAACAATCTACAGAGTTCCCTACAACTAGATGCACTGGTGCCTCTCAGACAGTTCAACATGTTGATTGGGAACATCTTTGCTGAGGAATGTGATTGTTTCTCTTGAGTGTGTTTTGAAATTGTGTATTAAATTGTGTATTATGTTGGATTAGTGAATTGTGTATATGCAGGGCTCCCTTGTAAAAGAGACCTTGTCTCAATGGAACTCCCTGCTAAAACAAAGGTAAGAAAATAAATGAATACTGCATTCGCAAATGTTATGACAGTGAGATTGTTGCTTTTGTAAATCAACTTCATTATAGTACTATTTCCTCAGCCATATCACCTAGGGTTCAACCAGTAACCTTTATAGAGCTAAAACTGCATCAATGTTTATTTGGCCTTTACATGCTGTGGGGCATAGTATTGTTTTTGTGATGTTGGATATATAGGAATGTAATTTTCTGATTTAACAAAGAGACTGATCTATGATGGAATGAGCTCCCATATGAGTAATTACTGGACCACCAGACCAGACAGTGAGAACCTCTCTCCTTGTACAGATGTAATTTGATCGCCCTGTGCAGGGTGTAAAACGTGTTGTGTATTGAAGGTTTAAAAAGGCTTCTGAAGTTTGTCATTTCCATTTTACACTTGATTTTCCCTTACGAAAAATGTATCAACCCCTACAAAAGTGTCCATTAATTATAATCCACATAATTAATATTTCCTGTTACTGCAGGATTATTTTCCTGCTGTAGCAAACTGGCTCAAATTAAGATCCACATCTGTATAGTATGTATCGGCAGGAGTTTTTTCGGCCCACATAAAGAAAGCTCTAAACACTGTGAAATGTTGCAGTAAGATGTTCTCTCCGGAGCTAGGGGCAGTGGGATTAGGCTTTGACATCTGTATACAAACCTCACGGCAACATGTATGAAACAATTTGAGCAGAGAAGCATCTTTCTTTATCAGTCTTGCTGCTTTCTAGAAGGATTACATCACCATCTTCCTGATCTGACCGGAATGAAACCACATAATCTGACCCAGTGCATTTATGACTGGTGTGTAATTCAATGTTTTGTGTGATTCAAAGTCTAGAGTATTTAATTTCTTACAATACACCCGGGTTAATCACATGATACTGGAGAGATAGGATCTAAGTAGTGAAAAATACATCCTGTGCATATTGACCATTACTCCCAACCCCAAATCTCCCATTGGGCAGTTCCCTTCTGTTTGTTTTCACAAACTCTTGGAGGGGTAGACCACGGACCAGACGGAGTATGAGGTCAATGTCGCTTAATTTAAGACTGACCTAATCAAACACTATATATCAATTTTAGAGTAAAGCTCTGCGGGCCTGGAATGTTATAAGAAAAAGGTTCAATAAACATTATATGGGTTGGTGGAATAAAGATACAGAGGAGAGGAGGGAAAATGAGAGAGGGAGATGATACAGTACGTTTCTATGTGAGGAGGTGCATACAGTAGGTCCCCCTTGCTCAGCTAATTAATCAAACTTGCCAAGTAATTGAACATACCTTAAACAGCTGTTTAATGTTTTGAAGGACCTGGGTATACAAGAAGTGTATATATATTACGGACAGTCTTTGCCAACAGAACTCCCAGTGGGTTTTTACTGAACAACATTGGGCCCAATGTGAGAAATACACCACCTAGTGGTGATATGCAATATCACAGAACATTCACCTCCCAAATTCTACTACTGACGGTCATTCAATGACGTTATATTGTACGTTCACGCGCTACACAGGTATACATGGAATTAACCTTTCACTGCAGTGGGCTAAATCAGGGTCACACAGAGTGTTTCTTGGTAGTCTTAAACAAATCTACTTTGAAACAAAAGAATACACCTCACACACATGGTTATGGGCTTAGAAAAAAGAAGACACCTGTACCATGTCAGATATAGAGTTGAAATGTATTCCCATAAAATGGGGGGGGGGACTATGTACAAAAAGTGCTGTCAATTCTAAACGGTTCACCACGATATGGATGAAAATACCCTCAAATTAAAGCTGCACTTTAACCTCGTAGTCATTGTATAATTTTTTTAAAAGTGCTGGAGTACAGAGCCAAAACAACAACAAAAAATGTCACTGTCCCAATCCTTTTGGAGCTCGGTGTAGACATGGTTTTAAAAAGGTAACCTTAGTGGTAATATTTAATTAAATACAGGCAAATGTAGGTGGCTTTACTTTGTGGTCAAACCTGTAATGTTTATATGAATTCTGAATATTTTCAGGGATACACAACACCCTGAAATATATGCAGACATCATTGTTAGGAAGAATAATATATTTCCCTTGATGGAGTGATGCTGAATGTAAAAAGGGCTCATCTTAACGATACCCCAGTCGCTCTACAGTAATGGTAGCCTACAGTCTGCCATTCACATGAAATGTACTGAACTGCACTAAAGACCGACAAAGGTCTAAAAGGGGTGAAACCAAATCGGTAGTCTTTGTTTACTAGGGCCACTAGTATACAATCTACTGTAAATCCTACCACGTCGTATTTGTAAATTAAACCTGGCTCTGGTAAGGCAGACTTGAGTAGGCTAGTCCTTGTCGATGTACTGCTTTCACTATCACTATCACTATTCACTATCTACTAGGCTAGAAATTAATAACAGTAAAAGTTGTTGTAGTGTTTAATCAAGTACAGTTCATCGTTTTATCGGCAGTCAGATCTTACCTGCCCAACCTTTCCTGTCTCTGTCACGCCCGCGTCCTGCAGTGGGTGCTTGCGCTGGTCCGTGCACACCTGGTTGGAGGAAGAACCACTACCCGAGGGCGGCCTCGTGTGGAAGGAACTCTAACTAAAATGTGATCTTGGACCACAGCCATATTCATCCAAATAAAAATCCCATTTCACGCAGAGGCAATAAAAGCTATTTTATGAAGGACATGCTTTAATATAGATTATTTATATACTGGGCCCACAGAGTCATGTTTACAAAATAGGCCTAAAGACACAAATTAACATTAGTCTATTCTAATATTTTTGCAGACGAATTACTTTCGATTAAGAATAGTTTATTTTCCTCTGAAGATATTGAACTATGTATGATGTATGTATTTTATGAGGAATTAGGATGGTAGTCTTTGTATAGGATCTGTAGATATACAGTGCGCCTTTTCTGTAGGCCTGACGTGCCATGCTTAAATGCCCAGAGGAGGGCGCATTTGTTCAGAAATGTGTAAAAAAGTTTTGCCGCGGTACATAATTTATACTGGACCCTGCCCCGGGCGCATGAATTGAGAAACTAGATACTATATAGAATGAGATACGAACACGTCTAATCAGAGTTGTCCAGGAAGCGGTATTCGTCACATCGTAGTCTCCATGCCTCCACTACAATTTTTAAACAGGGATTAATTCACCCAAGCATCACAGACTGGCTGTTGCACGGATCTCCACCCTGCGTTCATCTGCTGAGAGAGACTTCAGTGAATTGTCTTATGTTGAGAGGAAACATTTATTGAGATGTCAGTTCATTGGCAAAACATGCACCCTTTTTAGATAACATTTTGTACTACTTTTTAGTCAGAACGTTGACAAGGTGAGTGACAAACTTTTCGAAATGTTGCATCTATTTCTGTAGTGTAATTGTGACACCTGTTCTATGAGTTATTTGAAAACATCAACATAGTGAACCTGAAATGCATTTATCCCTGCAGACCTTACATTCATTTATGTCCATAGACACATTATTTTCAGTGTTTTTGCATCATGACTTTGAAATTACAAAAAAAAAACGAGACAATTCACCTGTAGCCTCTTCATAATGACATCTGAATTAAATTACTGTATGGCCACGTTATTTTACACCTGTGCTCTGGTATCCAAAAAAGAACGGGTCTGTGTTCCTCGTTGACTTCATGCCAAGAAAATGCACATCCAAAACCACTGAACGTTTTTTGTTCTATATTTCTCCACTCATGGGTGAAGTGTCCGCGCGTTTAATTAACTGGGAAATGGGTTAATTCCCCACGGACGGATGGACACGGGATGTCTCTATAAAAGTTTCCGCTGATGTGAGACCTCTGAGACCACACGTACTGCTGACCCCGTGCACTCTGCAGAGAGACGCCACTCAGCTGTGAGGTGCACCCGGGGACATTGGACATTTTAATTGTTTTCTCTCCTTTCGATTCCATCACTATCCATGTATGCAGGTTTTCAGTGCGTCTAGTCTATTCAGACCTACCTGGCTGGCAGAGAGAAGGCAAATATTACAATGGCATAGTCATAGCCCACAGTGTGGCTTTTTGTCACAAAGATGGATAGAGAGCTCTGTCTTCTCCCTTTGCCTATAGGGACTATCTTTTTCATGATACATAATGACCTCATGGAGATTGGACATGCTCAAGGGTTTGTTCCTGTATTTGAGGAGACATAACAAGGCTCACTCATTGCCAGGTAGAGCAATACCATGGAGGAGTTGTACTGTAGCTTCCGATCGCAAAGGAAGTATACCATGGTGGGAACCTATCAGTGCCCTGCCTCTGGGGGAAAACACACAGAGATGTGAATGAAGGCAGGATGGAAGGGATGTACATTCTCATAGTCCTGCATGGGGTGACCATGATCAGTGATGGTGTTAGCATACTGTACAGGTTTCCTAGCAGCCTGGTTTGGTAATGGCTGTCTGCCCCCTATCCAAAAATGTCAACTGACACTCCCTCCGCGTAATGAAAAAGGCCAGATTGAACTCTTTTTAATGACTTTGTTCAACAGTCCCACATCCGTCTCTGTATTCACTATCTATTCTCTATTACGGAGTTATTAATGACCTACTCCCCACCCACTAAAGTCCAAATGGCACAGTTTTCTCAGCCATAGCATACCGTACATGTACATGCACCTTTCTCCTAAATCTAGTGGATTATTATAATATTTTATATTATAATTCTGGTTCTGGTTTATTTCCAGCTGCTTCTTGTTCATAGGGGGAGGAGTCCATAGGTCTGCCTCTGCTGTGGCCCAGGAATGTGGGGGAGCTTCTCTCTCTCACAGCTGTTCAGATGGGAATGTTTGCTCTCTCTCTCTCTCTCTCTCTCTCTCTCTCTCTCTCTCTCTCTCTCTCTCTCTCTCTCTCTCTCTCTCTCTCTCTCTCTCTCTCTCTCTCTCTCTCTCTCTCTCTCTCTCTCTCTCTCTCTCTCTCTCTCTCTCTCTCTCTCTCTCTCTCTCTCTCTCTCTCTCTCTCTCTCTCTCTCTCTCTCTCTCTCTCTCTCTCTCTCTCTCTCTCTCTCTCTCTCTCTCTGACTACAGTCTGATTTATGGCACTAGATGGCAGCACAGGAGGCTTTGAACCCTCTACATTCTTGCCATTGATTATTATAATTCAACCCATGCCACTTGCTTTATGTTTTAGATTCTCTGCTGTTTGCTTTAGAGACAAAAGTTATGACCTAGGTTTTGTATTCCATGCTAAAAAGATAAGGTAATAGATTGGTAAGGATACTTGTAATAATATGTAGTAGTCTGAGAGACAGAGGTACAGTGCTCGACCGACGGCCCTACATCCACACCTCAACTTCAACTTAATAACGAACGCTTTGACACTGACAGCCAGCCACATTAGTGGTCTGGTGATGATTTAAAACTTGAGATTTGTAATTGACACTCAGCCATGGCGTATAAGAGACAGATCACTCAGATCAATGTTAGAAACAAGAGTGGGGAGAAATAGAGCTTGATAGAATGTAATAAGTCAGCTTTGTCCTGCCAGAAGTTTTACTGGAACATTTCATCTATTCATGCAATCTGGAGTGCCTTCATTGCAAGTATTTTTTCTCTCCCCTAAAGCAAAGACAGTGACTTCATCCAAGTAGTTCATAATCAGAACAACAGGCAAAGGGGGGGAGGGGCATGGCAGTGGCACACTAAATCTAAAATAGGCCAGTAGAATAGAGCGGTGGTCTGGTCTCTTTAGTGCTCCTGAGCTGCTATGGACTGCCAGACCATTACAGCCTGATTGTAATAGCTGTTATTACACTGGAAGGTAGTGTGGTTAGTCTGGTGTCTGCTATTGTATGCCAAAGACAAGCATTTCTGAAGGAGATACATCATCTTGTCCAGGGGGGTTAGAATCAGCATGTCAAGATGATGAATCTCACGTGCTTTACATTACATTTCGGCTGTAATTCTCTGTTCCATGAATGATTATGAAAGTACATGCATACAGAGAGCTTTTTATTGTTCTCTTGCATATTGCTTTGGTTGCATGGAAATCATCTGTTTTGTCCACCCTACAGTTCCTGAATGGAGAATAAGGCCATGTACCTGAGTACATACGAAGAGAGGGAGAACGGATCCTTCTATGAGGAGGGCTACGATGGCAGGAACCTATCAAAGCTGAACCTGTGTGAAGACGGTAAAGAAGCAGTTTCCCTTATGTCCCGTATAAATCCTTGCCCCTTGACCTTTCACACATGGGCCCACCATGTATAATCACAGCATATTAGAATCCTCTTTGAATTCTGCCATTGATGTAAGAATTAATTGAGTGCCTCCATATGCGATGTGCTCGTATTTCAGCTCATGAAGGGATGCAAGCAGAGTTCCTTTGACCCAACTTAGTCATTACCTTTTTAGAGGATATGCTTGTAACTGCGAAGATAAATATGGGAAATCTGACTCCTGTCCCTCAACCCTCCTGGGGACTGAAGAGTTCACTCACCCAGCGAGCGGTGAAAAAACACTAAGTGCTGATAGTCTGTTGTGTGTTAATGTGTGAGGGTTTCGGGCATGGACAGTTGTAGCGGAGAAAATCGACTTTAGTGTTCTCAAGTTATGACCTCCGGCATGCCACGCTGGTGGGAAAGGCTTAACGAGTCTTACCAGTGAAATGGTTAAAATTCTGTTGGCCTCTTCTTGCCCAAGTCAACTAGTTTGTCCCTAAACTTGCCAAGCATACTCACTGTAAACACTGAAGGATATTGTTGCCATCACACCCCCTTTTAAAAAAGTGAGGCTGTACATGCAGCCACATACTGCCAATTTAACTTGTGGTCTTTGGTGTTGTGTCTAAACGTATTACAATTTCTGTCTTCATTTTGCAGGATTTTTTTTAGAAGTCGAAGCTGTTCTGCTCCACTTCCTCTATAAATATTCAGTCTCACTGCCTGATGTCAGCTTGTGTTTAGACTTTATTGACCCCTATGAATGTCTAAGATAAGTAAATATTGTAATGCACAGTATATATGGTAAATACTCGGGGTGTATGGTAGGATATATGATACACATGATGCCATGAAGAAAACACTTAAAAGCACCAATGTTTTTCTGTGGAACATTTTTATTTACGTGTTTCTGTTCCACAGAAAAACTAGTGTGATTTAGTTAGCAGGCAAATTTTACTGAAAAATGTCAAACGAGTCACCCTTTACATGACCAGCATACATACCTTCTAAAATGGAAATGTATTTTAAGTCTTGCACTTTTATGTTTTCACACTAACATTCAAAAAGGCACATTTCAACAAACAAATGCTTATTATTTGTATCATTGAGGTCCACGTTTGCATGGCTCAAATATGCAAAGGCCTCTAAATTTCTATACATTCCACATATTTGACTCGCTTAAACAGCAGTATATTTTATTTTGCCTTAAGAAAAGGTACTTTATCATGGAGCTCAGCCTAGTGGGATGTGATGTGAAGTGGCTCTTCTGCAAGGTTTTTGTTCACACAGAATCCCAGCAGCCACAGCATGTGTGCAGCACAGATCCACTGCCTGTCTCCACTGACATGACATCACCAGTCTTAGTACAATTGAAACCGGGCTGCAGAGCAGGCACAAGACTGTTTATGGAAAATAGGCTGAGGGCCTTGTCTTCTACAGCAGGCTCCTCTGTGACTTCAGAGCTATATGTTCCACAGAGAGGAAGAGAAAGACCAAAGGCACATAGAAGAACCATGTTTCAGCCTGTTTCTAAAAACAAGTCATTTTTTGTCTTGTGGCTGGGATGAGTTGCCAGGAGAACATAAAATCAAAGTGTGTAATACTTTCCCCTTGGTCTCTCTCAGGGTTTATGTCGCCTTGAAATAAGACAATGTGCTTCATGTCCTAATAGCATAATACACTCTGGAATTGATACCAAATTCCTATTAGACTGAAATCTTCTTAGCATGACTAATGATGTCTTCTGTCACCATTTTTTGGGCCTATTTGACCAGCACTGAATGTTCTCTTGCTTGCTCAGTAATCCTTGCTTGCTCACACACGACGCACACACTTCCAACTGGAATTTCACGATGACAGTTTTATCAAAATGAATTCTACAAGTGTTTAATGAATGTATATATTGCTCTGTATCTGTGTGGCAGCCCTGTGATGTATGGTGGTGCAACAGGGGCCAATAGGCCAAATGCCAGACTTGCAGACTTTGTTTTGACTCTCATGCTCACTACAATATCAGCCCAGTGGAGAATCAAGGCCTCCAACTCGCTACGTCAGTACTAATAGAGCAATAACACAATCATTTGGGGGGATTTATTTGCACTCATAAAGTTGTCCTATGGAATGAGAGATGCTCATATTGTATCTGACAGCAACAATGCAATAAGTCATTCAGTCTACGGTCAGGCATGCATTTTCATGTAGGACATTTTTATTACCTCATGACATGTTATCCTAATTTCATCCAACTTCTTTTATCCTCTACCCCTCACTTCAGACCTCACCTAAGAGCCTTTATATCCATCTTTGTCGTCCATTTATAAAGAGATTTTTCTTTTTTAGCCGGCTCTGCCAAGAGGAGAAGAAAGACAGACAATTGCTGCAGCCACCTGAACTCTCTGTCTGCCATCAAGTATGCTATCGTGTCTCTATACATCCTGGTACTTCTGTGTATCCTTGGTCTCTGTTTAGCAGGTAAGTCAAATCACTTGAGTTACAAAGCATGTTGTTGCTAAACTGGCTCTTTGTGAGTTTAAATTAACAACCACATCGACCCTATCTGGGTAGTTAAAATAAGATAAAAGACTATATTGGACACTGTCAATGTTACTCTAGTACCTAAGAGGTGAATGGTGGATGTTACAATAATATCCTTGACATTTTTCCTTGTGGGATCAAATGTGATTGAAATCAATGATGTACACTGTCTGAAACGGGTATTCTGGTTGACTTGTGTTCAGATGTGTTCAGTTCTCAAGTTCTTCGAGTGAAATTCCAAATTGTTAGTCCATCTGACTTCACTTGAGAACTCTGGGCTTCAGCCGTTTGCAACCAATGACATCAGTGATCCCACAAGATTAAGAATGAATTGGTAAATGTATGGGTACTGCGACATTAAAACAGTTAGTCTGTCTGAGGTAATACATAAGGATTGTGCTTTGCAATTGTACCCCACTTTAAATTTAAGTAACTGTCTCATTCAGTATATGGAATAATGTAATTTGACACAGGCCTTTCCAACTCCTTCCATCAGGACCATAATAACTGAAGTTCTATAGGTTGAAACAGGCAACGTTTCCATGCCCTGAATAATTCAGGCTGTTTTGGAGGCAAAGGAGGGTCTGTCCCAGTACTAGATGGGTGTACCTAATAAACTGGCCACTGGGTGTATATTTATTGGTTATGCAAATCCTATAAATTAAAAGGGCCAATGTTGGTGCAATCAATTATCTTAATTTGTCAGATCAAATTAAATTTCAACAAAATAATGTTGCAGGAATGCTAATCTTATCTTTTTCTAACAACGGAAACAATTTCAGAACAATCTGAGATGGTGGGTGTCATGGCTTGATGAAACGATACGGAACGACTCTCCTGTCAAGCCGTGCCCAGAGCCTCTCCCCTCCTCCAGGCCTGAGTCTATGTGTGTCTGTGGAAGGATGTCTATAACGTGACTTGTCAGGGTTAGAACCAATACCCTGGTGACCTGTAATGCTGATATATCAGACGTGGGCAACACCTTGGCGCTTTATTTAGACAAGAGCAGCAGGACTAACAGAAAGGGGCTTGAACAGGGGAGTGATGTGAAGTCACTGTTTTGACAGGTCTTTCAAAACTAATGACCACTCTGGTGGGATGAATGCAAAACTGTGGAAAGTTTGAAGTTGGATTTATGTTAATGTGTTTTGTTTACACCGATTTTGAATTGTACCGTTGTTTCCATAGATATATTCACATTAGATGTGACCCCACTCTCCGAGGGTGTCTCAGGAAGAGTGGGATTTGCAAAAAACACATTTCCAATTCCAACATGCGAATGAATTACACGCTTGTACATGTGTGAAATAGGACTAACATAAGCATCATTCTTGTTTTAGCTTTTTTGATTGATTTGGAAAAATCCAAAGCATCTGAAAAGAATGAGGCTCTTGGTAGCCATGGCTGACAAATGAATAATATTTCACTGGTAGATACTAGGTCTGTAGCCCAGTGAAACCTTGCAGTGTTTCCCTGTAAATCACACCTCTGCATTATTAGTAAAGGGGGAAAGTTCCCGGACACAGACGTAAGCGTTTGGGTTGGTGAACAGCGGGTATCTGGATGGATAAACTCTGTGTAATATCTATGTAATTTGAAGCAGGCCTTTCCAACTCCTTCCATCAGGACCATAATAACTGCAGTTCTATAGGTTGATACAGGCAAAGGCATTATTGGGACCGACATGCAATACCAGTGACATCATTTGAAAAGGAGCCTGAAAATTGTATGAGACAAACACTGTCATGGAGGTATTTAGTAATTAGTGGTTTAAATTTAAGCTAATTTAAAAAGTAATCAAACAGAGCTTTCAGATAGTCCCTATAAAATGACATGTGGATCATTAGAGGCTGAATGAGATTAACATAACATGAGGACCGCTGTGGAGGGGGAAATTACATAGGGACCATGCCAAGCTTCCAGTGTGAACACGAACCAACACCCAGTGCACTTTTTAATCCACATTTGCTTTCATTCATATAAATACTTTGCGTTCATATGTGAATATTTATGAGGTCTCCCTATATGACCTGGGCTTCAATCTCCTAGCCAGCACAAATATGCAGACCTGACATCTGAACCTTTAATCTATACTTTTAGATAGATACTGTAAGAGAGAGAGGTCATATCACTCGATATTTCAGATGTACTCGTTGACCCATGCTGAGAGATTACATCTCTGTAAGGTCGGAGAAGGCGCGGCATGAATACAGAACTGAACACAGTGGACTGTATCAGAGGATGCTCACACGCTTTCCATAAACAACCTCTGTTGCTATACCTCTGGCCACTGCACACTGACTCAGAATGGCTGTCACAGCTGTTAAACAGTTGAACAACTTACATACAGTACAATCAAAGAAATCTGCTACTTAGTAGGATTAGTATAACAACACATTACTCTGACAATCACAGTAACTATCACCCTCCTCCTCAGGAATTGAGATGGAATGGAAGTGCCAAGGACAGTAAGGAGGGACATATGGAGAGAATAGAGAATTGGGATACTGTATAAGTCTAAAATCTCAGAGTTCAGCTTAGCAGAGCAGTGAAGTAAAACTGAAGCACTCCATGTTCTGCGGCTACTTGACCTTAGCACATGATGATGTTGAGAGTATATGAGAAGTGAGTGACCATGCTAGTATTTAGGTTCCAGTGGGGACCTCCCTGATTAAGTCTGGCTCTCTCAGCTGCCTGAAAGTGTTCCAGTGAGTTTAACAACCTTTAGGCTCCTTACTGTCTCTCATAGTTTTGATCCTCCATGTTTATGAGTAAAAGTAATGGACTTGTTCGACCAGTGTTTTTAGATGGGAAGGAACCGGTGCAGTCAAGAGGAAAAAGGCTGCAAAAAAATAAATGAAATGTCAACCCAAAAACTGTATGTAGGATAAATTTGAAGGAGGATGTCACAGAGAGTTCATGCTTTTCTACTGTCAACAGCTGAGCGTGAAGAGAGGCAGCTTCCTATTCCAGGTACATAACTAATGTGTCATGTTAGAGTTGTTCTATTTCAATAGCTAAACAAATTGCAGCTGCTTTAAAAAATGTTTTTAACTTGGCTACATTAGTCTGTATAAATGGCCCCTATGAATCATAATCAAGTGCCTAGTTAAGCTTCAGGCATTGGGAGCTATTACCCCCTTATAGTGGGTTCATGTTTCAAAGCGTGAAAACACCAGGATTTGCTGGTAACAACTGCTCCCCAAACCTTTTCCTGCATAGTCCTGTTCCAAATGCCTACAGGTCATCTGGACAGTGTCTCTACATATGAAATAAACCAGATCGACCTGTTCAGATCATCTATTGTTTTGAAGGCCGACTAGTTGCCTATTCCTTGATACGGTCATAACCCACAGGCGTCAGTTCAATGTGTACTTTTGATTTACATTTGGTTGAGTTTTCAACTAATGTGAATTTAACGTTACCTAGTTTCTTTCTGACAAGACATATGTTATGTTCTCGTATTTGGCCAAACTACGTCGGTATTTTACCTCCTGTTTTGGGCTCGGTGTGAAAATGTCTGTATATTTCTTACACACTTAATTCAATTAAATAATAACTTTTTTACTTACCTCATTTAGCCAGCAAATCCCTAGTTTGAGAGCAACAGACTTTTTTGAAGCTGTAGGACAACATTTTCCATAGGCCTGTCTGGCATACATTTGAAATATAAGAGATTTAAAAGAGCGTTGTTGGGCGTGTTTCAATGTTGTCCAAGCCCAGTTCCATGAACTAAACCTCATCCATCTGTGTAAATAGTTCAACAGAGAAGCACTGCTGAGAGAGAACATTCAACAGGAAAACCTTTCTGCTCTGTCATGAGTCATGACGGCCTCACCGTCACTTCTCCCCAGATGGTTATTAGTTGGAACGATGGTGACTTGATTTAGTTCTACAGGCTCAGCACCAGGTTAACATGCTCTGAGGCTACTTTATAAGGAATGCAGTCAGACCTGAGATGATATTGGTTTTTATGTCTAAGCAGTTCCGAGAGATCAAGATCAAGGCATCACTGTCCATGTTTTTATAGTCTTGGTAAAAAACATATTGGTCTGTTCACTGATACCAGTGTCTAGTTATTTGCTTTTCTCAATCAGAGTTTTGCTATATTTAGGGATCCCTATTCTTGGACCTTCCTCCCTGCTAGGCTGTCTGGATAGAGACTTACATCCTTCTGTTGAGAGGAAATGACCTTTTATAGATACAGGCATCTACAGTATTTTACTGTAGACATACAGTACTTAGGCTATTGCTAATCATTGGCGTCCACAAACAATGTTTAGAAATACCCTCCAACCCCTGTGTATTAATACATGTTATGTGGCATGATTCTCTACCACAGGAACCATTTCCTGCATGCCTCTGTTTACCCTATACATTTGAGTAATGTTTTCCATTTGAATGTACTGTATGTAACCAGTCAATTTTGTGCACATTTTTACTTATGGCTTTTTTTCCGAAGTGGATCGTTGGAAAAGTTGAGGGCTGCTGATTTTCCTGACAAGTTGCTGGTTAGCATAAATTACCAGAATACTGTAGGTTTCTGCTATGAAAAATCAGACCTCCGATTTTGTTTTCCAATTAACTTGGTTTTTTTCCTGACATGTCATTCCTTAGATGTTTTGCTTTTTGGGGTGGACCTCGACTCTGCATGCATGGTCAATTGAGCCGCTCCTCATAGCTCAAAGAGAACATCAATAGTACTACAACACCCAACTCTATGGTGCAAAATCTTTCTAGGGTTTAATTTTTCATTCGATTTTGAAGTCATATGATTGGTAAGACCCGTGCGCTATTGAACTTCTCCTGCCTTGTCGAAGTCAATTTGGACCAATGAAACCATCTTCCTTGTCTGCGGTATGATGTTTCCAGGATATGATCTGGACTGGGCGCTGGGGCTTTCTTGGCCCAGTTTGTGTAAAGCAGTAAAGCTTAGTCCCAAACCTCTCTGCTTACTCTCAACCACACTGCTGGCCAACTTAACCACAAACTGACAGATTAAAGGAAGGTCTGTGGTCTGATGCCAACCTTGTGGCGTTTTCATTATCTGTGACCAACTAGAAAGGCACTACTCAGCCAAATTATTAGAAGTATAGGACTTGGGCGAGGCAGGAGACAATCAAATCCAGTCTGAGTTTTTGGGAAAATAATGAGAAGTTGAGCTTAGCATAACCACAAACAAGTTTTTTACGATGTCTGAAGTTATTTATGACCATATTTACATATTTCATATAACATGATACAAGATTTAAAAAAGCATGAATCTATAACACATGTCATGCCCAGTTCATCCATAGAATAACTTTCTTCTCATACCTGAAAGAGAACATCAATAGAACTGCCACACCCAACTCTGAAAAACGACTGGGTTTCCGTGCACATTTGCAAGTTATTTCTTATTTTTATGTGTTTACGCTTGATATTAGTGAGAAGTGAACTTTTATATGGGCTTCATAAGCATTCCGAAGAAGACAAAGATTTCCCGCAAACACGTGTAGCTTGGCAACAGAGTTAAAGCCCTGGCTGGAACCCTCTCTAGTTTCCAAGTGCCCCTTTTTGCCCCAGTTTCCGTCCATTCTTCTTTGGAAAAGCCCCTCTAATGAACTTCTGAGCTGACGTTCAGGCTCCTTTGTGCCGAACTCATTACAGACATGGATGAACCCTTGGGTTCCCGCTGGATAAGTCCTGCTCCCTATAGGCTTACTAGGAAGTCATGAATGCTAAAAAGATGCCCATTCAGACAGAGAGCTAAACAGCGTGTCAATTAACATTGTAGCCATAATTGGTCTGGCCCGTTGCTGGACTGTGCACTTTGCAGTTCATCACTGTTATAATGAGTTGTCTCCATGTGCTGAGTTCATTCCACGCAGAGAGCTTTGTCAGCTGTTCTATTAAAAATAGTCAGGGGTTAGTGACGAAAGGGCCGATAAGCTCTGACCCCATATCTGGGCTGGATGTTAATAATATACTTTCATTAAAAAGTTATGTTGGGAATTGTTGATTTGAGTCTTAGTTTTTCGTTGGCTGTCGGTGGTCCCTGCTAACCGACCGGGACAAAACCCCTTCATGTCAAGAGGTTAATAGGATATAAACTATTCCACTTTCAAGGACCTCAAGTAGTTCACAACAGACACGTTTTAGAAAAATTAACATCGGAAAACCGAAACTTTTCACAAATGACTACAGTGATTCTAGAAGTCTGCAGGAGAGGACTATAAATGTATATCACACTCAAATGTCGCAGCAGGGTACAAAATTAAACCTCTAAATGTTTCTATGTTTTACAAAGAGGTAATTAAGCACAAAAGATTCCGAGGCTCATGCTGGGCTGTGTTTGTGTCTTGGCCGCCATAGGGTTTCCAGCCTCAGTGATTATACTGCTGGGAAAACACACAATGCATGATGGCTGCCATCAGGGGTTTGCATAGTTGTTACTCTCAAACAGTGTATGGGGAGTTGATTAGATGGCAAAGACAAATTAAACAAACGATTGGAGAGCAAAAACCCAAGGGATTGTTTGTCTCATGTCCAAGCCCCAGGTTATAGATAGTAAAGTTACATGAACTTGATATCTTGTTTGTGTTGACTCTACAGTAAACCTCTGAGATCAACATCATTACCTTCTATTGTGGCTGTAAAAGTTGTTTTGTGGCATTCTTATAAAAATAGTGTTTAGTCTAGGGAAACAATAGTTCGAAGAGGGAAATTTCATCTGTCTCATTACTTGGTTTACTAGTGGTTCAAAGTTGTTTGCCTCAATGCTTCTTCAAGGTACAGTATCTCATAAAACTGTAGTGTTGGCAAACCTACAGGCAATGACGTAGATAATGCCCTCCCTCCCTGAACGTCAGAAGTAGTAATGGATAGATGCAGAGATAAGCTCAGATGAATTGAGAGAGAATACTCTAATTTAAGTTTCCTTAGGCACAAGACATTTTCAATTTCCATAGTGAAAGCCCTCGGGAGAGAGCGAGAACAGGTGCTTTCTACCTCAGGGGCTTCAGGGAAAAGCTCCCCCTGTGGTCCCAGAATGCATCACTTCAACCAGCCAACCCCCCTTTCAGCAGGACTTGGCTTTGATCCTTCTCACACCAGAGAAAGTGAATCAGAATCAAACAAAAGCCTGGGTTCTATATTTCAGCAGCTAGGTTTCAGATAGCTGGTGGAAATTCCATTCCACACATCCCGAGCTAGCTACAGCCTGCTGGTCAGGTCTGACCTTCTCATTGTCCAGCAGATAGTCCCTTCATAGCCACTCCTGGATCACATGGTCCAGATAGAGTTGGTAACTCCCTGTCTGGGACACTGACTGATCTATGTAATCCACAGCAATTTAGCGCACATACCGTCCAAACGACCCTACACTCCTCAATTACGCATTCAATCCCATAAGCTTATGGGTAAGAAAGGTTGTTCCGGGAACAGGACTAAGTCAGGCCTTTGTCTTGTCCAGACAGTATGAATAATGGCTTTTCACTGATGTGAAACAAAACAGATTTAACCTCCCATAATTGTATTATTCCACCTGGAAAATGTCAAGGTCTCTCTATAGTTCCCAAACGGCTCTAGTTGCTCGGACAATTCAGTAGTGTGCACAGATTCGATTTCTCCCTTCATAGCAGATGTCCACTGGAGTACCTGACTCTCTGTTTGGGGTATTACATTCGGAGGTTGCCATCACAACATGGAACTACTTGATGTGTATCCACCACAAACAGAACTCACACCGTGGGGATAGATGGCATACTGGAAGCACAGGCAGCTGTTTTTGGTCTGCTCACTCATCCTCCCCCACAAACAGCTCAAATGCACATCAATTTGGCTGGTGGACATAACAAATAGCTAGTAGACAGTATCAGAGTCAACAATCAAGTGACACGCTGGCTTTTAGCATAGTTGGTGAAGGCCAATGTAAACCAAGCATGGGCCATGTTTTTAGACTCTGAAGAGCACTTGGGCACACAGAGGAACTTTTATCATTGATTAAAGCTCCAGGGTGGGGAAGGGTTTAATGGCATCGAAAACTGCGATTAGAGAATGTTTATTATTAGATATTAAAGTTGGACGACAGAAGGATTTTTGTCCTGGGAGAGGTTTCTAATTTCAACAGGAACGCTTAGTCAAAGGTCAATATGATAACGGTTGACCTAAAAAGGATCTCTCCAGTTGTAATAACAGCACTGAGAGTCGGGAAGCAAGTGCAGGTGAAACATTTAATAAAACAACACAACCAGTAACGAGCCAATTACATAAGGCTACACGCCGGTACACAAGAACAATACCAACTGGTGAGAAAACATAAGGGTGTGACATATAAAGGGGAGGAAATGATGAAGGTGATGAAGTCCAGGTGTGAATCATAATGATTAACAGGTGTGCATAATGATGAATCCCAGGACGGGTGGTTAGTATTCTGGCGACGTCGTACGCCGGAGGGAAGGAGCAGGAGAAGATGTGACACCAGTGGGATATTAATCTTGACTCAGGCGTCCAATATCGCTGTTTGTTGGGGCAAGACAGTCCAAAATGAATTACGCCTGTATACATTTCCATGGCCACCTCAGAAATGTCAGCAGGCCCTTTGAATAACCTTATTGAAAACCCTGAGAGGCCTAAACAGCCAGCTTAGCATCTATGGCTACAGGGTCAGGTCCGTACATGCACTGTGCAGTATACAGAGTCAATCCGATGAGACTCTTTTTCCTGACCTCCCCACCACTTTTACTGCAGCCTGAGTACAAGTTAATGCTCTGTTTAATGTGCGCGTGACACCGAGAGCAGAACACAAACTGAAATGTGTTCCAGATGACAGTCATGTCACAGCTTACACACTCTGATGTGCTAAAAAAAAAGAGTGACTTGGCACCCTGTGACAGCACTCAGTGCTGCTCTCTGCTCTCAGCGCCGAGAGGAGCACTCAGCAACACTGACGAGGCCCTGACACGCATTCCCAGAACGAAATGACGCCACTGACTCACTGCTTTCAAAATTGTCTCTCGGAGGAATGCGGCTCTAATAGTCGTCTCCGTGCATCTTCTTGACAGTGGCACTGTGAAGTGGACGCAGATGGAGCCAGCCCAGCGAGCCACCCTGTAAATGTCATGTCAGTTTGTGCGTCCCATGGCTCACATTAAGTTGTTCAACTGTAAGAGCCTGGTTGTATCTGTATGTTTTCTCTCAAAGCCCTTTAACAATCTGAGATCCCTTTGATTTGAGAGTGGGCTGCTTCTTGGCCAGTCTGTGACACTGTGGATGAAAGAGCCGAGCTGGTCTGAGCAGGATCTAGGATGGACGTCTCTCTGGCCTCCTCTCCCAGAGACAATGGTCCTATTGTGGGGTGGGTGGGTATGCTGGCTGAGCCCTAGGGCTGGGTGTGCCACCATGGATCCAGCATGGGAGTGCAGGCCTATGTGATAATGTAGTGGTACAGGTTTCTACTGGGCTCTGGCCTGGTGTCTACTCAAACATTCTGTGACACTGTGTCCTCCTCAGAAAACAAGAGCGCTGTTGTAGGCCTATTGTGTCCCTGCCAAGACATGGCCAGACCAGAGCTCCAGAGCATTGCTGGGTGGACAAGGTTGTTGATTCTCCCCAGAGAGCCCTTTCGTGATGTCTAAAACACCCAGACCTGTGCATGAGATTGTAACTAATCTGCATCGTTGTCTGTCACTGGGAGAGAATACTTTCTCATATGCAATGAGCGATGATGGAGAAAGAATGTATAATGATTTAATCAGGTGCAAGATCATCTGTAAATCAGCTTATTGGTAGCTAGACACTGTCAGAAGTATACTCATATTCCAGTTCTTTCAGTAAATGACTCATATAGGATAAATTATGTTGAACCTCTCTGAATGTGATATATAATTTGTTTTGTTAATGATAGAGCCTATGCAGAACCCAGAACCAGTCAGAGACATAACAGATAAATGTGAGGACAGGGAGCCATAACTGTCATGGCTGATAGATGGGCCTTTAAACTTCCCCAGATTCAGGTTAACCTGCTGTCTGTCTGTCTGGAGCATGAACACTGTCAGCACCTGCCCTGTCCTGCCCTGCACGGTGTCTTTCTCTATCAGGGTGATTCACTTATATGCATGCCTCTAAGCCTTAACCTTTCTTCTGAAGGGCCCTTGACCTTGGGTCAGAGGAGGAGAACAGGGAGTGACAGATAAGACAGAGAAACAGCTGTTGGGGTTGCTTTGATGTGGGTAATTGAATGTTTATTGATAAAGACTACATATGGATGTACAGTGGAACATAGACTCACCGGCCAGCTTATTAGGTACACCGTCCATTTATGAAAATTGTTAACTCCTACAGACATTGAGTCACGTGGCCATGGCTTGCTATATAAAGCAGGCAGACAGGCATCAAGGCATTCAGTTACTGTTCGATTGAACGTTAGACTGGGCAAAACGAGTGACCTAAGCAACTTTGAGTGTGGTATGATCGTGGTGTCAGGCACGCCGGATCCAGGCACTCAAAAACACCTGCCCTCCTGGGCTTTTCACGCATGACAGTGTCTAGGGTTTATCGAAAATGGTGCAACAAACCAAAAAAATCCAGTCAGCGGCAGTCCTGTGGGCGAAAACAGCTTGTTGATGAGAGGTGGAAGGAGAAGGGCAGGAATCGTGCAAGCTAACAAGCGGGCCACAAACAGACAAACAATGACGCAGTACAACTGTGGTGTGCAGAACGACATCTCGAAACGCACACCTCATTGATCCTTGTCACGGTTGGGCTATTGGGTTCCACTTCTATCAGCTAAAAACAAGAAGGAGCTGCTCCAGTGGGCACCGTGGGCACGTGATCACCAACAGTGGTGTAGAATGAGTGGAAAAACATTGCCTGGTCCGACAAATCCCAGTTCCTGTTGTGTTATGCTGATGGCAGAGTCAGATTCTGGTGTAAGCAGCATGAGTCCATTGACCCATCCTTCCTGGTGTCAACGGTACAGGCTGGTGCCATCTCGTCTGCATGGACCAACATCGCTGTGGAACGTTTCAAACTTGTAGAATCCATATGTTTACCTTATATTCACATTGAACTGTAGGCTGTATATTTTGAAGTATTAGATTCATGCTGTAATATGATGGAGATATTTTACCTGGTCATAGGTTAAGGTTCCCTTTAACTTATTCAATTATATATTCTGTGATGGATACCTTCATATATTTGCATCCTTCCTCTAGGCACGTTCAGATAGAGATGAGAAAAACCTCCTTGACTGCATTACTACTTGTACACTGAGTATACCAAACATTAGGAACACCTTTTGCTCTCAGAACAGCTTCAGTTTGTTGGGGCATGGACTCTACAAGGTGTCGAAAGTGTTCCACAGGGATGATGGCCCATGTTGACTCTAATGCTTCCACAGTTGTGTCAAGTTGGCTGGATGTCCTTTGGGTGGTGGCCAATTCTTGATACACACGGGAAACTGTTGAGTGTGAAAACCCCAGCAATGTTGCAGTTCTTGGCACAAACCAGTGCACCTACTACCATACCCCATTCAAAGGCACTTAAATCCTTTGTCTTGCCCACTCACCCTCTGACGGCACACACACACAATCCATGTCTCAATCGTCTCAAGACTTAAAAATCCTCTTTTAACCTGTCTCCACCCATTCATCTAAATCGATTGAAGTGGATTTAACAAGTCACATCAATAAGGAATCATAGCTTTTATCTGGATTCACCTGATCAGTTTATGTTATGGAAAGAGCAGGTGTTCTTAATGTTTTGTATACTCAGTGTATTTTGTAATGGTTGTCATGCATGTCAGTATGTGGTACACACTGAAAAAGATGCCACTATGAATGAACATCACACGTCCTCAGGGTATTTCTTATAAAAGGCTGATTGACAGAGACAGTAGAGGAATGCATTGCAAATTATAGTATTGGCAGTTTAATGGTTCGATGAGATTTACTTAATCCATGAGAAGATTCCAGCTGCAGGAATGTAAGCAGTTGTCCAGTGGCACAAAACTCAACATCACACTACCAGTCGGTACTCAACCCTGCACCTGTACATAGTCATTGAACACTGGTCACTATAATAATGTTTACATACTGTTTACCCACTTCATATGTATATACTGTTTTCTAGTCAAGGCTCATCCTATATAACTACTGCTGAACACACCTTTTCTATTCATATACTGTCCATAATGTCTATACACAACATCATATACTGTATATATATATATTTATATTCCGGACTCTGACATTGCTCATTCTAATATTTCTATATTTCTTATTTTCTTAACATTTTTGGGGATTTGAGTGTATTGTTAGGTATTACTGCACTGTTGGAGCTAGGAACATAAGCGTTTTGCTACACCCGCAATAACATCTGCTAAATATGTGTACGCGACAAATAAAATGTGATTTGATTTGATAACACAATGAAGCAATGTATCACTCGTCCTTGTGAACACGATTTTGTAGGATATAGCTTAACTTGTCTAACTTGAACGTCTAACTTGAACTTTAGATAAGTGTGTCATGATCTTGATGTATTATTGATAGAGTGCGGTCTAACATTAACTGGTACACTCTGTAAATTGGATGTTTGACATATTTTAACTCTTAAAATACCGAATATCAACTTTTGATTTTCACCAGAACACCCAAGGCTAAAAAGAGAGACATGAGCCACATCAGACAGTACTGTTAGAATATTGTGACATAACATGTTTAGAGTTTCAGGCACTGTTGTAATCTATCCCCTCAACTAAGGCCCATTCAGGGAGAGATTCAGTGATCCTCTGAGAGCTAGATGGAGAGACTAGTTGGCCAAGCCGCTCAGTTTGAGGCTGCTCTCGCTCTGTTCGAGAACAAATGAGTCACAGCGGGCTGTGGCGATCGCCTTCCTCACACTTGGTATGTGTAGTCCATTAGGCCGGTTCCAGACCAGCTCTGGGTGTGGTGCCCCAAACCTCATCAGCCCCAACCTCAGCCCCCTTTGGTCATTTGAGCCTCTGAGTGCACACAAGCGCTATGAGCCTAGCAAACTGCCACTATTCCTTTTCAAAAACCTGTATATTGTTTGGACTTTTCTCAGAGACAGGAATGAAGACCATGCTTAAAGCAGATTGTCCATGGATAGTTAGCAATGCAAGTACCCCCTTCCCCCTCTACTAACCCTCCTCAGGAGTTGAAGCTGTAGTCGCCCCAGACTCATGGTTCTCCAGGGACTAGTCAACTTTATCTGTCTAATCATAGTGGTTATGGTATTGTTAGTTCCAGGTCATTTGGTTATAGAACCCATTTATATTGATGTTATTATTTTACAAGAGGATGTCAGTTCTTATTGACAATAGCACACTTCCACGAGGTCAAAAGTCCCCTGCATGCTGAACTCCTGGGACAGGTACAGAACATGTATGAGGCTACTATTTTTTTGAAGAGGCTTGTTAAGAGGCAAAACAGTGGATAATCAGGGACCTGGGTGTGGGGATGTGAAATCCAAAAACAGGAAAAGGAGAGGCGCGTGGCCTGTATGTTTCAGACTCCTGTTTTTTTTTAAACTAGTTTGAGAGTAAACAGCTGCCCAGCACCTGGTCCTAGAGATGGTCTTGCACAGTATGATCCTGTAAAACTCCATGATGCACCAGAACAGTGAGGACTCTGGGAATAACATGTCCGCCACCACACTCTCACAGGGGATGTTTTACACATTGACTCCCCATATCTTTTACAGATTCCGCAGTTCTCATGGTAGGTAGTCTAGTGGAGGATTGGGGTTGTTGACCTCACCTGCTGGCTGTTTCCATGAGCAGTCCAGTTTACTGGTCGCCACACCCCTGTTTGCAATTTTGTTTGTCTCTGGTGCGCAGGTAAATGTTGCATGGGCGATGTTGAAATGTATACATCAGATCTCCTCCAGAGCATTGTTTGAAACTTAATTGGGCTCCCAGATTCTTGGAAACTGAAATACATGAATAGGAGCAAAGAGTCTTTGTGCATTTTGGAGCATTTCAAGGAATGTGTCTGTTTTCTTGTGTGAGTTCTTGCAACTGGCCTTCAGTAGAGCAGGTCACGCCAAGAGCCTCAATGTGTTACCAGAGACGTCGGTGTCACCAAGGATGAGTGATTGAATGCTAAATGAGTGCAGACCTTCACCAGCTCTATATTCACCCGAGTCTAGTTCAGGAACCCACATCTCTCTCCTCTTAATTTATCCTGCTGGGAAACAAATCCATCTGTTTTGGTTTTGTGGTTTTTGCCACGTTAGAACCGAAGTCAGGGAATTCCTGATGAATAACAATTAGGCTTATCTTCGTGTGGAAATAACATACTGTACGATAGACTGTCATTTTGGAAATGTGCACAACATAAAATGAGAAGGAATATAAAGTCCCTATTTTGCAGCCATGTAGGCAACATGTCCCTCATATTGAAATAATTAATTTAGTTATTTTTCTCTCATTGAGCAACATTACATTACATTGAAAGTATAACAGAGGATGTTGTCATTGCAGAGCTGAGAGGATTTGGTTTCAACATACTGTATCTATCTGGCTGATTGCATTGTTACCAAGAAACTTCCCTCCAACAGAACCTAAACTTTAAAGGCCCAATGCAGCTGTTTTATATCAATGTCAAATCATTTCTGTGTAACAATTAAGATCCTTACTGTAATAGTTTTCCATTAAAATTGTAAAAAATAAGAAACACAATGGCTTTTGTGGGAGGGGGAGGGCACCTGAAAACTGAAAACTAGCTGTAATTGGCAGACAGGTTTGGAACTCTCTTTGTTATTGGTCTGTTAACTTATTTAGGCAAGCCGAAACTCCACCCATTCAAGCCCTGCTGATTAGAAGATCATGTAGATTGTATTTTCAACCAGCAAATGTCAGGAAATAACATTGATCCAATTTTTTCACACTTTTACTCTAGTAAGCATTCTTCATCTTTAGCGTTTTCTATGTAAGCGTTGTAAAATCCCATCTCTCTCCTCTCTCCATGTGTCCTCCTCAGTGTCCAGGTCTCAGATGTCCTCAGAGAAGCAGGAGGCACTGATGGAGAACATGACCCGTATGGAGGACCGCTCCCGGGAGCTCCAGCAGTCCCTGGGCGACATCTCGTCTCAGGCAAACCTCCTGGAGAAAATCTGGAAGCTGGAGAACCTGTTCCAGAACCACAGCGAGTCCTTACAGCAGCTGGGCCGGGCATTTCACGGCCTGGAGAGGGACATCAGGGATCTGCAGGGCCACTCCCAGTCGACAGACAGTGCAGTAGAGCAGCTGGGGGACCGTGTCTCTACCCTGAACCAATCGTCCCAGAGGAACGTGAATGGGTTGAGCAACCAGCTGGCCCAGGCCTCTGTCTCGCTGCACGACCACGACCTACTGCTGAAGAGCGCAGCTGATCAGGTGGACCAGCTCAAGGAGAGGCTTGAGGAGGTGGGCTGGACGGTGGATGCGGTCAACCACACATTCACGAGTGACATCAGCATCCATCACCTGAAGATCCAGGACCTGCAGGTGCAGATCAGCAACGTGAGCCAGGACACACGGTACATGAGGGAGACACAGGTGCAAATGGAGGAGACACTGAAGAACGAGGTGGAGATCCTCAGCACCATCACAGAGGACCTGAGGCTCAAGGACTGGGAGCACTCAAATATCCTCAAGAACATCACCTTCCTAGAAGGTAATAACGGCCCCAACACTAATCACTGGCTAGAAGTTCATGTCATGATTATCCCCCTAGAGTCGATTGACACACCGGTGCATCAATCTAAGTTACATAACACAAAAATCCCCAGCAAAATCGGTGAGTTTAAGCTTGAGATACAGTATGTGTTACTGTATATATCGCACTTCCACAGTGAAAGGGTGGCAGAGCTAGAGCAGTGTTTGTCAGACCACGACACATCCCGAAAATCCTTCTTCTCACATAAACGTCAGTAGCATCCGAACGGTTTGACCTACAAACTATTATGACCACCCTTTGGAAAGGGGAAGATGTCAAAAACACGATGGTGTTCTCCGCTTTGCTCTACGACCCCCACAGTACCAGTTTTTAAAAAACGAATGGAAGTACATTTTACATTACATTTTAGTCATTTAGCAGACGCTCTTATCCAGAGCGACTTACAGTAGAGTGCATACATTTTATAACATTTTTACATTTCACATACTGAGACAAGGATATCCCTACCAGCCAAACCCTCCCTAACCCGGACGACGCTATGCCAATTGTGCGTCGCCCCACGGACCTCCCGGTTGCGGCCGGCTGCGACAGAGCCTGGGCGCGAACCCAGCCCAGCCTGGGCGCGAACCCAGAGACTCTGGTGGCAGCTAGCACTGCGATGCAGTGCCCTAGACCACTGCGCCACCCGGGAAGTATTATGGCAGTTTTGTACCTACCCCAAAAAAGGGGTTAAATCTGTATCTCCTAGATTTAGGACAGACACTTCCAAATCTTGTTTTTATGATACATTTTTTGACTGTCCTTTTTGCCGTTTATGAATTTGCTATTCAATGGCCGAATTCTATATTTTATCAAAAGAAAACATGAAAAATTAAAAATGTATTCCTAAAGGCGTCCTAAAATTCAGAATCAAATAGCTAAATTATCCATAGTATGACCATTTTAAAACAATTCCTTATGTCATCTTAGCACCACCTCCATGTTGAAAGGAGTTGAGTGATGTTAATCTTTGCATAATAAGAATGTAAACCAGTATCTGATGTATGCTGTTTGTAGGTGGGACAGTGGTTTATCTAGGCTGGAAACAATTGTGGGTTACATTTAGAAGCCTCCAAAACCAAGGAACTCAGCCCTGTCATTAGTTCCCCCTCACATCACATTTGTTTGTCATTAAGTGTGGGTTTAGCCAGGAAAGCTGCACCTCGCCATGGTACTTGGTGTTTCTGGCCTGATGCCTCCTCTCCCTCCCTCCATCCCAATGCCTTTTGCTTATGTTTCATGCCTACCTTCCAATTTGGCAGCGGTGGACAAATGAGAAGGGAAAAAAACATATTGCAAAAACACACATTTTTGCAAAGTTGAGAGGTGGATTAAGAAACTGTGATGTGTCGGTCTGAGGAGAGCGTGAGCATGGAAACATTTATAATCATCACACAGCCACTTGATTAACAGTATTGGCCTCAGGAGTGACCTGTTTGCTGTTTTAGTGAAGTGTCTTCAGGCTGGGAGGAGCAGTGTGTCTATTGATTTAATTCTCATGGAAATGTGATTTTCATTATATAACATTGATCTAGCGCTGTTTTCATTATTCACAAATGGTGAAACAAAATAAGGAAAATGTTCTTTTAGATAATTTGATAAATGGACATCCTGGTGTAAAACAATATCAGTCACCTAAAATAGCCTAAACTTTTTTTTAAAGCAGTCTAATGTTTTCAAATAATCTCTCTATCAGCTTGATATTAAACGTGTCAAAACTGATTGCATTGCAGCCATTTTCCCTTGACATGCAATTAGCCCATTACTAACATATGGATTCTGCTCAGCCAAATCAGATTTGCTGATCCATTATATTTTAATAAACATTCTCAATTTAATTAATAGAAGACTCTAAATAAGAAGTGATGAGTGATACCGTTGATCCTACTAAAACAAACCAGTCACCACTCAATTCAATTCAGTGTTTTCTCCTTCAGCCACCCAGGATGATATGACTTCCAAGTCAACCTGACTTCTTACTAGTCACTATTTCACTCCGATAGATGAATATTTTCCCAGTAAAGTTTCAGGCCAGGCCAGGGGATGTTGAGTGGCTCAAAGCATGGCCAGGACAGTATCTTAGGATATACAGATGTAGGATCTTAGTTTGATCACCCTGTTGCAGGAGAAATTTCCTGCAATGCAAGAAATATAAAACTTGTAGTGTATTTGAGGTTTAAAAAGTCTTCTGACATTTTTTAATTTCCACTTTATTTTTAATTTATTTATTTTATTTAACCTTTATTTAACCAGGAAGGGCTCATTGAGATTTAAAATCTCTTTTTCAAGAGCGTCCTGGCCAAGATAGGCAGCACCAAGTCATTACAAAAAATTACAGACAGACAACATGAAAAACTACAAGTAATCTAGTAAAAACCATTCATGAATTCACAAGAGTATAACAATATCAAAAACAGCAAATTAAAAACATTGACAGGTCAGGGAATCAGCCTCAAAATCCTTCATCGGAGATTTAAAAACACCAATCGGGACAAGTTCTTCCAGTTTAAAATTATTTTGTAAGGTGTTCCAAGACGATGGCGCAGAGTACATAAAAGACCTTTTACCAAATTCAGTTCGGACATTTGGAACAGTTAGCAGGATAAAGTCCAGTGAACGAAGAGAGTACCCACCACATTTCTGAACAATAAAAATGCCCAAATAAAAAGGTAGTAAACCCAAAATGGCTTTGTAAATAAAAGTATACCAGTGACTGAGCCTACGAGTGACTAGAGAAGGCCAGCCAACCCTGGTATACAAAGTGCAGTGGTGCGTAAGGGTTTTGCAGTTTAAAATAAATCTCAAAGTGCCATGGTAAAGAGTGTCAATTGATCTCAAACACTGAGCGGAAGCATTCATATATAAAATATCCCCATAGTCTAGTAAAGGCATAAATGTAGCTGATACTAGCCTCCTTCTGGCTTCAAAAGAAAAACAGGCCTTATTCCTAAAATAAAATCCCAATTTAAGCTTCAATTTTTTTGTAAGTTGTTGAATATGCAATTTAAAAGAGAGGCCGTCATCAATTAGAATTCCAAGATATTTATATGAGGTTACAACCTCAATCTCCTTGCCCTGACAGGTAGTAACAGGTGAAAGGTTCAGAGGTCTATTTCTTGCATTAGAAAACACCATTAGTTTAGTTTTGTCAGTATTGAGGATAAGCTTCAATTGACACAAGGTATGTTGAACAGTATAAAAAGCAGTTTGCAAGTTCTGGAAAGCTTTTGTAAGAG
The DNA here is from genome assembly GCF_016432855.1 of Salvelinus namaycush. NCBI lineage: Eukaryota > Metazoa > Chordata > Actinopteri > Salmoniformes > Salmonidae > Salvelinus > Salvelinus namaycush. Next base: position 13,408,779 of record NC_052330.1, read on the forward strand.
ATGAGGCACAACAGTAAATAACAGTATCATCAGCATAAAAATGAAGTTGTGCATTTTGGACATTTTTGTCTAAATCATTTATATAAATAGTGAATAAGAGAGGACCAAGTACAGAGCCCTGGGGCACACCATTCAGGACAGACAATTTAACAGACATAAGCCCATCAAATTGAGTGCACTGAGTTCTATCAGACAGATAGTTAGCAAACCATGCAACTGCATGCTCCGAAAGACCTACACTCAACAATCTCTGCCTTAGTATAGCATGATCAACTGTATCAAAAGCCTTAGAGAGATCAATAAAAAGTGAGACACAGTGCTGTTTTTTTGTCAAGGGCTTCAGTGATATCATTTAAAACCTTCATGGCTGCTGTAATTGTGCTATGCTTCTTCCTGAAGCCCGATTGGTACATTGATAAAATAGAGTTAGTAAATAAAAACTCTTTTAGCTGTTCACTTACAAGGGTTTCAAGTATTTTCACCAGGGGTGACAGCTTTGAGATTGGCCTATAATTATTTAAAAAAGAGTTGGATCTCCCCCTTTTAAAAGTGGTAGGACAAATGCTGATTTCCAGATCTTTGGAATTTCATTACATTCCAGGGTTAGATTGAACAGATATGTAAGTGGTTCAGCTATGAAATCAGCTGCCAGATTTAAAAAGCAGGGATCCAAAAGATCAGGACCTGCAGGCTTTCTTTGATCTAAGGATTTCAGGGCTTTATCTACCACCTGCACTGAGAATGGCAGAAAGCTAAAAGTTTGACCAGCTCTCACTGGTTCATCCACACAGGGTTGTACAGAGACAGAGGACACTGAATCAAACAGCCTACCAGATGATACAAAGTGCTCATTGAAACAATTCAGCATTTCAGTTTTGTCATATATAGCAACAGAGTCCTTCAAAACACATGACGGTAATTCATTAACATTACTGTTACCAGACATAGACTTAATAGCATTCCAAAACTTTCTAGGGTCATTCAGGTTATCAGTGGTAACAGACATAAAATATTCAGACTTGGCCTTCCTGAGAAGAAAAGAACACTTGTTTCTTAACTGCCTAAAAATAAGCCAATCAGCATCAGAACAAGATTTCCTTGCTTTAGCCCAGGCTAGATTACGGTCGTGAATAATACAAGACAGCTCAGAAGAAAACCATGGATTATCCCGCCCTTTAACCCTGAACCTGCAGAATGGTGCATGTTTGTTTACTATTTGGAAAAAACCATCATGAAAGAATATCCAGGCAGTTTCCACATCAGGGATAAGCTCAATCTTGCTCCAGTCAAAATAAAACAAATCATGAAAGAAAGCCTGCTCATTAAAACACTTCAAATTTCTCTTACGAATAAAACGTGGATTTGTCTTTGGAACCTTAGTATTTCTAACAGCAACAACAGCACAATGGTCACTTAAATCATTACAAAAAACACCAACCGCAGAATATTTATGTGGAACATTTGTCAATATCAAATCAATCAGGGTAGATTTATCAGGGCATTTAAGATTTGGGCGAGTGGGTGAATTAATCAACTGGGTAAGATTCATAGAATTACAAAACATTTTTAAATCATCAGACACCGGCTTTAACCAACACCAGTTGAGATCACCAATCAAGATCATTTCACTGTAAAGAAGTTTAGACATAAGGTGCGTCAAAGAATAAAATGCATCACCAAGAGCAGAGGGGGGTCTATAACAGCCAATCACAGTTATAGAGAGGCCCTTTGAAACCTCAATATTCAAAGCAAGAAATTCCAACTGTTTACAAATTGTTTCAGACTTTGCCACACTTACATGGAATTTAGATTTTACATATATAGCCACACCCCCACCTTTCTTAACCCGATCTGTGCGATAAACATTGTAACCACTTATACAAATATCCTTATCAAAAATAGACTTGCTGAGCCAGGTTTCAGAAAACACAATTACATCAGCATCAGTTGATTTAGCCCAAATCCTAACCCCATCAATTTTTGACAACAGGCTGCGTACATTTAAATGAAAAATACCAAAACCAGATCTCGTTTTAAAATCAGAGGGGGTTTGGAGACATTGCATATCAGGGCCAGGGTTAGGTTGCACGTTACCTGGTATCAACAACAGAAGAATAACTAGGCACCTCTGTTTAATAACCTTGCACGGCTTCTCTTTTTTAAGAGACCTACTGCAAGCGAATTCTACAAGTGAGTTTCCAGACAATACAAAACAGTCATTTAAAACCATTAGACTTTGGTAGTGACACAAATTCGTACTGTTCACATCATGCCACAAATGCATCGGCACTTGGACGAGTGGACCGAGTGAAAAAGAGCGAGTTCCTGCAGACAAAATGTCTAATGGACGCGAGAGTACATTGTCAGATGTACTCACCCTGCGACAATGTTCGTTTTCTCCAGAGTTCAGTAAAGTCAGTGCACAAAGCAATACCACGTAAATTGTCATTTTCTCTGACCAAAAAACAAGAGGCCAACGAAGGTAAGTGGAGAGAGGGACAGCGTGTATGTGAGTCAATGTGAGTGTTTGCGCGTGTGAGTAGATTGGGTGTTGAGGGCGATAGAGAGAACGGGTTGAGCTGCCACTGACAGCCAGGCGAAGAGCAAAAAGGAGCAGCTTGGACAAGACACTCCGCGGACGAAGGAGGAACTCAGGCCAGCCAGAGATAGGGTTACTTTGGTAAACTTCAAGTAATGAAGTTCCGAGTTGAGGAGGACCCGTGATCTTTACACCAGCAAAAATAAAATAGTTTGCACTACGCAACAACGAAGTTACGCAACCATAAATAAATAGATTATTAGTGGGTTAAAATGTACTAGTCACAAACAAACGACTTGACATGCTGCCATCTTGGATTGTGATGGAATGATGTGGTTATCAATTTAAAACATCAGACTTGATTTTCTCTAATGGAAAATATGTCAACCCCTACAAAAATGTCAGTTCATTATAATCCACAACATTTCCTGTTGCTGCAGGATTATCTTCCTGCTGTAGCAAAATGTCTCAAATTAAGATCCTACATCTGTAAGGATCAGATCACACCATTATGTGAAAGGCTACTTTGGAACATGTCAGTTGGACAAAACAAGACAAATGTCTAACTATTCCATTGTGGTTCCATTGTGGTGTACCTTGTGTAACATGTGCTTTCCATCAAGGCCAAGCTAATTCTACAAACAAGTCTGAAGTCAGTCAACTGGTTCCAAGTACAACAAACCATTGAACGATGTCCCTTATCCATGTTTCAGACTCAGATTTTTCCTTAAGCTCCTCTGCTTTAGTCAGAGGGTGTGGTGAAACAAGAATGACATACCAAAAGGAAACCAGTGACTTATGGGATTACACAACTTCAATAATCATATTGTCTTCATATTACAGTATATTAATCAGTTTATATTATCTTGGGATCAACTTAATGCTTTAATTACGTTGTTTTCAACAGGGCCTCCAGGACCAAAGGGTGAGAAGGGCGATGTTGGGCCAATTGGGTCCCCTGGTGTGGCAGGCCTCACAGGGATGAGAGGTTCGTACACTGTACGGTACTCTCATTTGTCCTATTCTAGCTTTCAACATACATTACTTTCTTCAACCATTTTTGAAACACATTTTTTCTAAAAGGATCTTTCTGTAATTGGCCCTGGTCACAATTGTGAATTATGTAAACACTCATAGACCCTCAAAGACTTATTTCCAAGAAGAATGCTGAAAGCAAGCCTCCCTTTAGGAACATGGAACATTTGTTATAGCCACCCAAAACACTCCTCCTACCACATTCAAAATCTCAGTTTTTCCACTTTCCTACTCATTAAAGAGTTAGGTACTCCAGTACATTACCTTGTGAGTAATGCAGTGACAATATCTTCAATACCTAGTGAACAGGACCACTGGTGGTTTCAAACCCATAAATCCACTCTGTTTGCTAACAACCTATTAACAGCCCCTCAAACTGGGCTCAAAGCATCCTGGGAAAGGGAGTAAGGGCATTCCCTTAGATAGTCTTTCATGACATAATGAAATTATGAATAAAGAAAGAGAACATTGGAAAATGTTATGTCATGCAATGGGCCCATCGTACTCAAATATCCCAATAAGATAGGTTGTTTTCATTCTTTGAAATGCATGCCAGATATCCTGTTTGAAAAGACTTGGGAAAATACATTTATCTATGTCTTCCCGGCAGGTTTAACAGGAGAAAAAGGCATCCAGGGTCCAAGGGGACTAAAAGGCCCGAGCGGCCCCGACGGCCTACAGGGGGAGAAAGGGGAAATGGGACCCAAAGGGCCCAAAGGTATGTCTGATATTATTACTGTCTGACAGCTGTAGAATCATTAGTTAAACTATCATCTGTACCTACCTGTCTCTTTGAACCTTAAAGGGGTGCTCTCACCGATTGTGCCACCGTGCTCTCTCTTAGGCTCAGGCTCCAGAGAAGGTAATCCAAGGCAGATGGATGGAGGATCAGGGTCAATTCCGTCTGATTTGTTGTGTCTCATTGACAACTATATCTGCAGGCCCTCTGCCTTCCCAGCCTAACCCATAGCAGACCTACCTTATCAGCTGATGTGCTGAGCCAACCTAAAACCTTGAAGATAGAAATACACTTCATGACCGAAAGTATGTGGACACGTGCTCGTTGAAAAAAATCTTGGTCATTAATATGGAGTTGCCTACACCTTTGCTGGAACATTGCTACGGGGACTTGCTTCCATTCAGCCAAGTCAGTTAGATTTTTACACTCTACGCACTTCAGCACTCGGCGGTCCCATTCTGTGAGCTTGCGTGGCCTAACACTTTGCGGCTGAGCCATTGTTGCTCCTAGACGTTTCCACTTCACAATAACAGCCCTTACAGTTGACCGGGGAAGCTCTAGAAAGGCAGACATTTTACAAACTGACTTGTTGGAAAGGTGGCATCCTATGACGGTGCCACGTTGAAAGTCACTGAGCTCTTCAGGGGTCAATTAGAAATGTCCTCACATTTTTTGTCCATTAAAATAACATCAAATTGATCAGAAATACAGCGTAGGCATGGTTAATGAGACATAACAATAATAATGTCTACACTGTATTTCTGATCAATTTGATGTTATTTTAATGGACAAAAAATGTGCTTTTCTTTCAAAAACAAGGACATTTCTAAGTGACCCCAAACTTTTGAACGGTAGTGTATATAGTGTATGTCTTGCTCTTACCATACTAATAGAGGAAAGCCATGTACGGGCTTTAATTGGTCCAACCTTAGCCCTGAGAACTGGCTGTAGACTCATATGGTGCCTCGACACCATTGGAGTCTATAGCCATGTCTCAAAGCCTTCTAGAAGGCCGTTTCCTCTTTCGTCACCTTGTGTGTTGGAAAGCAGCACTTGTTTTGAAAGATATGTGTGAGAGATACTCCTCTCACACACATGATTCGAGACACAGCGCCTTATCGTATTGGTCATAGATTTGACTCTCCACAATGGGCCTATTCTATTTCTCCATGCTAACCAAACAGCTGTTCTGGATCAGTTTAGTTTGGCTGAACTGTCCGGTGCTGGAGGCTCAAACCTCTGTGAGCCAACAACATTAAGATGGGATGTGGATGCCCTGTGCTGTCTATCTGCCCTGGCCTCCCAGGCCCAGCTCTATTAGACTGACTCACTGAGACTACCACACGCAATTAACAGGGTTAGAGAAATATCAGTGATGCTTGCAAAAGGATCCTTGTGGAAAAGGCAGAGGTGTTTTGGGGCTTGTTAAAGCAGGCCTATGAATAGCCAGGCAGTTTCATTATGTCTGTTTTTCTGTGAGGCAGAGTGGTGTTTGCGGTAGGTGTTTGAACCAGAGTGAGTGTCTAAAATATCTCAACCTACGATGAGGATGTGGTCAGCACGGAGCACTACCCGACACTTGGTGCTTCTGTTTGGGCGCCACTGCAATTGGTCCCTTTCCTGTGATTTTGAATATGAAAATTCAGGAAATAAACGTGGGATAATGGTCACTTTATAATCATTGTGTAATGTTACTTTATTACAGTAACAGCTCACACCACACCTTGGGGTTTTAGACTTGTAATTACAGAGAAATGTTCCCACAGAACTGAGCGGTAGGACTCCATCAAAGGCATATCTTTAGTTTGTTATTTTTATGAATATTCTACTAAATAGTACAATAATGTTCCTTTTTGCCTTTTTGCGTGGTGTCCTCTATTATCATGGACATACTTCTGGTATTACACATTAAAATACAACAAATCTGAAGATTTTATTGAGTGGAATTAAAGATTGAAATGGAATGATTACTTCATTTTCTACAGCCTCTCTCAAGTCCAGACAGTAAATTGCATGTATGGTGCTGGCATCTGAAATCAAGAATTGCAACTGCAAGGCTCTAGAATGTCCCTGCGTCCACACTCCGATCCTCATCAGATCAACATCAGATGCCCTCATTCAGGACACAAATGTCTTCAAGGAGGATCTACTTTCAATCGCATTTATAAGACTGTTAACTGGCCTCAAGTAGTGAGGCTTTCTATGTCTGTAAAGCATATAACATCATCGGACAAGCCAGAAAGATGCCATAACGATTCTCTCCGCTCACTCTGAAAGAGGAGATGCAGGACAACTGTGCTTTCAGCTTCTCAATCCCACTCATTTTGTTAATTAAATCCTTTAATCATTAAATTGATGTTGTCTTTTGCCCTGACCCTTTTTTGTCTTTCAAAATCTGCATACAATCCACAGACAGCTGAGTTGCCTCAGATGTTGAGAGCGGAGCAACAAACAAAACAATGGCCCATAATAATGGACTTCAGATCACAGAGAATCAAGGACATATGGGTTCATGTTGACTTTTGGGGAAACATACACCCTGACCATATTTGCTATTTGTACTGTTTCTAGTCCAATGCATTGGCTAGGAAAACCAAAAGCCGAAGAGACTGTAGTTCACAAGGGGGTTGTCCTATAATTTGTATGTCTAATGACAAGGTAATTACATTTAGTTTGTGAGGCTTCAATTCAGGTTAACAAGATAATAAGTTATCCAAAGGGAAATTGAGCTGAGGGATAATGTTTAATATCAGACCTGAGGTTGGTATATCTGGCGTTCATCTCAGGGCGAGGGGGGCTATTTTAGAGCTACTTTATGTTCCCCCAACCAAGAGCAAAAAGACCCTCTCATGTCTCCCAAGTATTCCAGTAAGGCAATTTGGAAACCTCAAACCATAGCCCATCTTTAAGTCTAATCCCTGCCCACCCACATAAAGTCAACAATGACAGAGTCAACCATGACAGACGGAGAGGGCACCGCTCAGAGAAGTAGCATGCTGGAAGGTTCTGTAGGGACATACACGTAATACTGTTCTTCTTCAAGTGAATCACTTGTGTTCAGTTTAATTTTGTACTTACATGATGTTATATATTAATCTGTGTTACTTCTTATTCTGCCACTGAGCGTAACACAATATTTTGTTGTCTGTCTTTCGTTTCCAAGGTGACAAAGGAGACAGAGGACTGAAGGGTGAGAAGGGAGACCGTGGTGAAAAAACAGGTGAGACCAGTGAGCAGTGAAGAGTTATGGAATTGCTGATTCCTCCTCATCCTCCAAATGATCTTGGTCAATGATGTTGTCCATTGTTATCTGCATACATATCGCGAACACTGCTGCATCGTAAAATGAGTTATTGGAATAGGTTGTAATAAAACCCAGGTAGGCTATAGAATTTAACCCTAACTGACCTACCAATCCACTTTCACTACCTCTGCACTCCTTCGGGGGGTGAAGGAGTGCAGAGGGTCTTTTGAGGCCTTTTCCCTCTCTGTTTTGCTTTGGAATGCTGTTTACTCCATCACAACACATTCCAAAACTCAGCACCAGAGCTGAAGTCACATGCTGGTCTCAGTCTAGTGAGTTCATTACTCATTTACATCAGTAGCTGGAGGCTCTCACCTGGCAGACCCCACTTGTAAACAGGGATGCCAGTGGATCAAACAGAAAAATAAACTATTTTTATGGACCGAGCCACAACAGGCATAAATCTCTGCTCTACTTGTACATGGAACGGTCACCTCATATGTTGAAGCAGTTATTAGCGTGACGTTTTACAGGTTTCTTCCTGTATCCACACCACCCAATATGGCTTACCTCACCAAATAATAAGTATCAAAACATTTATTCACAGTGTTTAAAGCATGGGCAAACTGGTTAGTAGGCCTGGTTGTACTGAGTGGGCCTGTCGTATCGTTGTACAGTATATGCCCGCACACCCCCACTGACAGGTCATTTCAATAAAACCACAATGTGTTTTCAAGCAGGGAAAGAAAACAAACCCACAAGCCTCAATTTCTTCCCTCACACAGGAAATATTATTCTTTCTCTATGACATCATTAAACCCATTTTGGTGTGATGAGAGCTGGAACGGTGTTCTTCTTAAAGTGACAGCTACAAACATCTGAAATACATTTCTCTTCATTAGCTACAACCAGGAAAAGATCAGAACTCCACATTCAAAGCCATGTGATTTAAGAGGTTTTCTTCTGGTACTTGGTCTGGATTTGTTTCCATAATTGTCAAGCTCTCATGCTAGTGGTTGATGGAAAGCAGTGGTGTCACACAAAGTATAGGTCCTCGTAGTGAGAGGAAGGTCTGTCACAGCTCAGACACCGTGGGACTCTCCCCCAGTCCCCTTGTTCATTTATCTTCTTTACCCCGCTATACTTTTAGAATGTCACAACTGACAACCATGCTTCTCCTAGATGGCTGAGAGCTGGGGCTTACCTCCGGCTGAGGGTTAGGGCTGAGAGCTGGGGCTGAGAGTTGGGGGTGCAGTTGAACCTAAAGCCCCATACACCGTAACTAGCGTGACAAGCTGTAAAATGTCAGGTGCTTTAAAGCTTACTTGGTAATTGTTTCCATAGCGTTGCCTTTCACCCTAACATCCACACACCTCTCAAGATGGGGGTACCGAACTTTGATACGATATCCCAAGAGTCCAACAGAAACTGGAGTAAGCTTGGATTGGAAAGATTATTTTTACAGGACAGGCACAAGCTCCATTCTCCACATTTGAAGTGTCAACCCGGTGCTGAGTTACTTAGACTTTACTCATATACACATGCATGAGCAGTCACATTTACACATGAACAACCTGAAGTTGTGAACATAACACACGCACACGCCCCAAAATGCACAACATTGTCTTAGTCCATTGGTCCAGAAATGTTGTTGCAAAGGGCCGAACATTGGTTCCCTGCCAGATGTTGTAAGCTGTTACGCTAAGATTCAGATTCACTCCCCTTCCTCTTCCCTAAGAGTAGAGAGGAAGATATAAAGTTTGGTTGACTGCCAGTTTTATAGGTCAGTGTAGCCATTTTTGTTTTTTAATCGGTTATTGTTTATGGCCTTATTATGTGCTCATACATGCCAAAATCATGTCCGATATCATTTTACCCCAGTGTATTTGTAATGAGTATGATGGGAGACAGAGTGCTTGTTTCAAGCATAGGGTGCAGCAGGTGTTTATTTAGTAAAGGACCACAGGAGGAGGCAGGTAGCTGGGTCCAGGGACAGGCAGAAGGTCATACACAGGGAATCCAAAAAGGTAACAGTATAGGCAAGGAAAAAGGCTAATAACATAGTCTGGGAGATCAGGCAAGAGGTTGATGACAGGAAATCTGATCTAAAGTACAGGCAGGAAATAGGGAAAAAAACGCTGTTAGTGAGAATGGCCAAAAACTATGATACACAGGAGGACTAGTATGGCCCTAAACAGCACTCCGCCTAGACCGTGGACAAAAACAAACAATACCTCACAATGATGGGATGCAATGAACTGAGCTAAGTAGTGTGTGTAAATGGCATACAGGTGTGTGAACAGGTGATCAGAATTCAGGTGATTGGGATCTGGAGAGTGAGCTGCGTTCAGGGGATCTATGTGTTTGAGAGTGTGAGTTGGAAGCAGACGTTACAGTATTTTAATAATGAAAATACCTAGTTAAAATTGTAGCTGTAAGTATAGCAAAGTGGGCCAGTGCTCCAATCGCCAAATGCACAGTTGGAAACGTGCCTACTTTTATAAGGTATTGACAGCACTGCTTTTAGTGTTTTCTCCCATAAGACTAAACAACTCTTTTTCTAGAACAAATACTTCAGTTGTGAAACTACAGAGAGATGTCATGAGTGTATTTTAGTTGGCAGTGTTTATTATGATTTTTGTGGAAAAGCAGAAGGGAGGGTGATGTCTATGAATCCAAAAATAGTAATTATACAGATAATTAACAAAACACGAACACAACAGTATTCATACCTTAGTTTTTATGGTAAATGTGAATGAAAAAACTTTTGATAATGGTTTTCATACACATACCTTGTCCATAATGTAGAGGCCTATGTGATTTTCATTGAAGAGTTAAGGGAAGAGGATGGTACATGTGATCTGCATAACATACCAATACTAATGGACATACAGTACCAGTCAAAAGTTTGGACACACCTACTCATTCAAGGGTTTTACTCTACAAAACTATGAAATAACACACATGTAGTAACCAAAAAAGTGTTAAACAATTCAAAATATATTTTATATTTAAGATTCTTCAAAATAGCTACCCTTTGCATTTGTCACACCCTGATCTGTTTCACCTGTCTTTGTGCTTGTCAACACCCCCCTCCATGTGTCACCCATCTTCCCCATTATCCCCAGTGTATTTGTACCTGGGTTCTCTGTTTGTCTGTTGCCAGTTAGTTTTATTTGTCAAGCCTATCAGCGGTTTTCCACTTGCTCCTGTCTTTTTCTTGTTTTCCCGGTTTTTACCATTCGGCCTGTACCTTGTCACACCACCCTGGATTATTGACCTCTGCCTGCCCTTGACATGTCGTTTTTCCTGCCCCCTGTTCTAGTAATAAACTTTTGTTACTTCGACACTGTCTGCATCTGGTTCTTCTCCTGAAACGTGATAGCTTTGCACACTCTTGGCATTCTCTCAAACAGCTTCATGAGATAGTCACCTGGAATGCATTTCAATTAACAGGTGTGCCTTGTTAATTTGTGGAATTTCTTTCCTTCTTAATACGTTTGAGCCAATCAGTTGTGTTGTGACAAGGTAGGGGAGGTATACAGAAGATAGCCCTATTTGGTAAAAGACCAAGTCCATATTATGGCAAGAACAGCTCAAATAAGCAAAGAGAAACGAGAGTCCATCATTACTTTAAGACATGAAGATCAGTCAATCTGGAAAATTTCAAGAACTTTGAAAGTTTCTTCAAGTGCAGTCACAAAAACCATCAGGCACTATGATGAAACTGGCTCTCATGAGGACCGCCACAGGAAAGGAAGAGCCAGAGTTAGAAGAGACTTGTTTGGGCCAAGAAATACGAGCAATGGACATTAGACCGGTGGAAATCTGTCCTTTGGTCTGATGAGTCAAAATTTGCAATTTTTGGTTTCCAACCGCTGTGTCTTTGTGAGACGCGAAGTAGGTGAATGGATGAGCTCCGTATGTGTGATTACCAACGTGAAGCATGGAGGAGGAGGTGTGATGGTGTGGAGTTGCTTTGCTGGTGACACTGTATGATTTATTTAGAACTCAAGGCACACTTAACCAGCATGGCTACCACAGCATTCTGCAGTGATACGCCATCCTATCTGCTTTGTGCTTAGTGGGACTATCATTTGTTTTTCAACAGGATAATGACCCAACACACATCCAGGCTGTGTAAGGGCTATTTGACCAAGAAGGAGAGTGATGGAGTGCTGCATCAGATGATCTCGCCTCCACAATCACCCGACCTCAACCCAATTGAGATGGTTTGGGATGAGTTGGACTGCAGAGTGAAGGAAAAGCAGCCAACAAGTGCTCAGCATATGTGGGAACTCCTTCAAGACTGTTGGAAAAGCATTCCAGGTGAAGCTGGTTGAGAGAATGCCAAGAGTGGGCAGAGCTGTCATCAAGGCAAAGGGTGGCTACTTTGAAGAATCTAAAATCTAAAATATATTTTGATTTGTTTAACATTTTTTTGGTTACTACATGATTCCATATGTGTTATTCATAGTTTGATGTCTTCACTATTATTCTAGAAAATAGTAAAAATAAAGAAAAACCCCTTGAATGAGTAGGTGTGTCCAAACTTTTGACTGGTACTGTACCTTTGTGTGCCTCCTTGTCTGTATACCTGCAGACAAAGACACAAAAGTGAGCAGTTCAATCATCTTCACCCAAAACAGCTAGCCTTCAACATATTCTTATGGCCTACATATTATTACCTCTCTGTTGATTGATATCCATTGAATTGTGTCCTTTTTCTGTTTAAGAAAGATTTGCACAATATGAAAAGATAGATGGTATCATCATAAAACAATATCAATTTAGATAATACAAGAAACAAACCTTACCTTAAATTGAGGAGATCTTTATATTTTTCAGTTAAGTGCCAGCACCTGCTGTCCTTTCAAATTCAAATCCAAATGTTTCAGTTGGGCAGTTAGGTTCCTGTAAGAACCCCCACCAACTAAGGAGGTTCCTCGATGAACCCCACCTCATATGGGCTTTTTGGAAGAACCTTTTGGGGGGCATTTTCAGTGCCAGGAACCCTAAGGTTCATAGAAGAACCCTTGTTGAACCCCACATTTTTTGAGTGTGGTGAACAGGAGGCCCCCGGATCAGCCTCCCACTGTGTATGCTGGGGGAAAGAGACGCCTACGCACGCACGCACGCACGCACGCACGCACGCACGCACGCACGCACGCACGCACGCACGCACGCACACACACACACACACACACACACACACACACACACACACACACACACGAGGATAATGACAATACCCACCCAGAACCCTCTTTAAACAAGGCAGAACACAGTCTAGCATCAACACATACAGCGGAGGTGACCTGAGATGGAGGAGATGGCCTCAGCACAGTTACGATATCACATAGACTGGCCCCTGTGATGGCCATCTCTGGGAGGTGAGGTCTTGCATATGAAAGTCCCTTAGGGACCGTGAGCAGGGGCACCTACAGTCCAGGGTAGAACACGGATTGTGTTTGCCTAACCAAAGAACTGACAAACACATTTAGTCAATGCAAGCCAGAGAGATGTAGTGGTGTTTGTATTCAGACGTACAGATGTCAAGCAGAGATACATTATAGAGTAAATGCTTGTACAAGTAGACAAAGTCAACATGGGAGATTATTTGTTATATTGTCCTTGTTCTGCAGCAGGCTACAGCTAGACAGTTTATCTTGGTAATCATTTCACTTGATGATATGGCTAATATCCTGTCCCTGCATCTCTATTTCTTGTGACAGCATTCTCGGACCTAATTCCACTAACGGATAGGGGAAGCTTTCCTCTACTGCAGCACATAGTCATAAATGTCTCTCTGTAACAGTGTAACATGGCCCTCTAAAGTGCACTCAATTCTATTTCTCATTTCCCATTTCCCTAAAGGAAGTATTTCATGATTCACTTACAGCTGTACGACTGTTAAGTTTTAGTGATACTACAGTAAGTAGGTGTATCTCTAATTTGGCTCTGTAGGCTAAATCAATCTGACCTCATAGTCAAGTAGACCTATGCATCATTGTGCTGAATTAGCCGTTTATAAGAGCGTGGGCTTCTCCATGTCGGTTCTGCTACCTACTGCACACAGATCCTCATCCACTATGCCATGTTAGTTACCCTGCTAATACCACCATGGCTCTGGCCTAGCCCCATCACACCCCTATCAGAGATAACCTGGGTCTGCGTCTCACTGGACAGATTGAAGTTTCCTGAGCCATTACCAGAGTAAAGTTATGCCTACATATCTGCAGCAGACACATGGTTTCAGTCTGCCAGATTGGCTGCATGTCTCAGGCTAAGAGTAGAGCGGAGCTCAGGCTGCAGCATCTGCAACACATTAACAAGATGTTCCTGTGCTCTTCTCGAGTCTATCCTCCAGATTCATGTTCAGCCATTGGAGCCCCAGGCTATTCATCTCCTGAAAAGGTCAATAAAGGCTAGTTGAGTCAGAGTTAATCTTCCAATGGGAGGTGCATTTACACATGAACAACCTGAAGTTGTGAACATATACACACTCACATGTGCACTTAGACCTGCACACACACACGCCCCAAAATGCACAGCATTGTCTTAGTCCATTAGTCCAGAAATGTTGTTGCAAAGGGTCCAGATGTTGGAAGCTGTTGCACTAAGATTCAGATTCACTCTCTTACTCTCCCCTAAGAGTAGAGAGGAAGGTATAAAGTTTGGTTGACTGCCAGTTTTATAGGTCAGTGTAGCCATTTTTGTTCTTTAATCGGTTATTGTTTTTGTTCTAATTATGTTGCTCATACATGCTAAATTCAAGTCAGATATAATTTCCCCCCCAGTGTATTTTAATAATGAAAAGCCTAGTTCAAATTGTAGTTTTGATGATGTAAAGTATAGCAAAGTGGGCGAGTGCTCCAATCGTCAAAGGCACAGTTGGAAACGTGCCTACTTTTATAAGGTATTGACAGCACTGTTTTTAGTGTTTTCTCCCATAAGACGAAACAACTCTTTTTCTAGAACAAATACTTCAGTTGTGAAACTACAGAGAGATGTCATGAGTGTGGTGGTAGAAATGGGAAGTATTGGTTTTCATCTTATCAATTAGCTGGACTTTAATAGGCCCTGTATTATACTGTGCATGAGTCTCTGTCAGGAGAAGTCTGCTAAGAGGTTTTCTGTTGGATGTGTGATTAACTTAACTTAAGTTTCTTTCTGAACTTCTAAAATGATTTGAACAAACCAAGCCTCATGCTGGCGTGAAGGTAGGTCCAAACCTGGCTGCAACATGTTTTTCATTAGGTATTTTGTTGCAGGATTACAGGTCTAGGCTTCATTACAGGACTAGGCTTCATGTGCAGGGGAGCTGTAATATGACATCCTGGCTAGAAATAGCATTTTCTCTCCTTCCTATTCTTACTAAATCTTCCCAAACATGAGGGTGGACGGGAGGTCCCTCGGATCAGCCTCCCAAAGTGTGTGCTGGGGGAAAGAGACGCCTGCTGTCTTGTGGGACACACACACACACACACACACACACAGAGAGAGAGAACCCTCTTTAAACAAGGCAGAAAACAGTCTAGCATCAACACATACAGCGGAGGTGACCTGAGATGGAGGAGATGGCCTCAGCACAGTTACGATATCACATAGACTGGTCCCTGTGATGGCCATCTCTGGGAGGTGAGGTCTTGCATATGAAACAGGGGCACATACAGTCCAGGGTAGAGCACAGATTGCGTATGCCTAACCAAAAAGCTGACAAACACATTTAGTCAATTAAAGTTTATTTTGACAAACTGTAATATTTTCACTTGATTATATGGCTAATATCCGGTCCCTGCATCTCTAACAGTCGTCTTTCGTTGAGTGAGTGGACCAAGACGTAGCGGGTGCTGAATACATAATGATTTATTTAAAGCCGAAGACGAACACGAAAAACACTTGGAAAATTACAAAACAACAAAACGACGTAGACAGACCTGAACATGTGAACTTACATAAACACGAAGAACGCACGAACAGGAACAGACTACATACACGAACGAAAACGAAACAGTCCCGTGTGGTGCGACAGACACAGACACGGAAGACAATCACCCACAAACAAACAGTGAGAACAGCCTACCTTAATATGGTTCTCAATCAGAGGAAACGTCAAACACCTGCCTCTAATTGAGAACCATATCAGGCAACACATTAACCCCAACATAGAAACACAATACATAGAATGCCCACCCCAACTCACGCCCTGACCAACTAAACACATACAAAAACAAGAGAAAACAGGTCAGGAACGTGACATAACCCCCCCCTCAAGGTGCGAACTCCGGGCGCACCACCAAAAGTCTAGGGGAGGGTCTGGGTGGGCATCTGTCCACGGTGGCGGCTCAGGCTCTGGGCGTGGTCCCCATCCCACCATAGTCAATCCCCGCTTTTGTAGCCTCCTCCCAATGACCACCCTCCAAATTAACCCCACCGGAATGAGGGGCAATACCGGAATGAGGGGCAATACCGGAATGAGGGGCAACACCGGACTGAGGGGCAACACCGGACTGGCTGACGGCTCTGGCTGGTCATGGCTGGCTGACGGCTCTGGCTGGTCATGGCTGGCTGACGGCTCTGGCTGGTCATGGCTGGCTGACGGCTCTGGCTGGTCATGGCTGGCTGACGGCTCTGGCTGGTCATGGCTGGCTGACGGCTCGGGCTGGTCATGGCTGGCTGACGGCTCTGGCTGGTCATGGCTGGCTGACGGCTCTGGCTGGTCATGGCTGGCTGACGGCTCTGGCTGGTCATGGCTGGCTGACGGCTCTGGCTGGTCCTGTCTGGCTGACGGCTCTGGCTGATCCTGGCTGGCGGACGGCTCTGGCTGCTCCTGTCTGGCGGACGGCTCTGGCTGATCCTGTCTGGCGGACGGCTCTGGCTGATCCTGTCTGGCGGACGGCTCTGGCTGATCCTGTCTGGCGGACGGCTCTGGCTGCTCCTGTCTGGCGGAAGGCTCTGGCTGCTCCTGTCTGGCGGAAGGCTCTGGCTGCTCCTGTCTGGCGGAAGGCTCTGGCTGCTCCTGTCTGGCGGAAGGCTCTGGCTGCTCCTGTCTGGCGGAAGGCTCTAGCGGCTCCTGTCTGGCGGGCGGCTTTGAAGGCTCAGTACAGACGGGCGGCTTTGAAGGCTCAGTACAGACGGGCAGTTCATGCGGCGCTTGGCAGACGGACAGTTCAGACGGCGTTGGGCAGACGGACAGTTCAGGCGCCGTTGGGCATACGGGCAGTTCAGGCGGCGTTGGGCAGACGGGCAGTTCAGGCGCCGCTGGGCAGACGGGCAGTTCAGGCGCCGCTGGGCAGACGGCAGACTCTGGCCGGCTGAGACGCACTGTAGGCCTGGTGCGTGGTGCCGGAACTGGAGGTACCGGGCTAAGGACACGCACCTTCAGGCTAGTGCGGGGAGCAGCAACAGGACGCACAGGACTCTGGAGGCGCACAGGAGGCTTGGTGCGTGGTGTAGGCACTGGTGGTAATGGGCTGGAAACACGCACCATAGGGCTAGTGCGTGGAGGAGGAACAGGGCTCTGGAGACGCACAGGAGGCTTGGTGCGTGGTGCCGGCACTGGTGGTAATGGGCTGGAGACACGCACCACAGGGCTAGTGCGTGGAGGAGGAACAGGGCTCTGGAGACGCACAGGAAGCCTGGTGCGTGGTGTAGGCACTGGTGGTACTGGGCTGGGGCGGGGAGGTGGCGCCGGATATACCGGACCATGCAGGCGTACTGGCTCCCTTGAGCACTGAGCCTGCCCAACCTTACCTGGTTGTATGCTCCCCGTAGCCCGACCAGTGCGGGGAGGTGGAATAACCCGCACTGGGCTGTGTAGGCGAACCGGGGACACCATGCGTAAGGCTGGTGCCATGTATGCCGGCCCGAGGAGATGCACTGGAGACCAGACGCGTTGAGCCGGCTTCATGGCACCTGGCTCAATGCCCAATCTAGCCCTGCCAGTGCGGGGAGGTGGAATAACCCGCACCGGGCTATGCACACATACAGGAGACACCATGCGCTCTACTGCGTAACACGGTGTCTGCCCGTACTCTCGCTCTCCACGGTAAGCTCGGGGAGTTGGCGCAGGTCTCCTACCTGACTTCGCCACACTCCCTTGTAGCCCCCCCCCCCCCAAGACATTTTTGGGCTTGACTCACAGGCTTCCGTGCTAGTCGCGTACCCTCATAACGCCGGTTCCTCTCTCCGGTTGCCTCTGCTCTCCTAATCGCCTCCAGCTGTTCCCATGGGAGGCGATCCTTTCCAGCCAGGATCTCCTCCCATGTGTAGCAACCCTTGCCGTCCAAAACATCCTCCCATGTCCATTCCTCCTTCGTGCGCTGTTGCTTTCTCCCGTTACACCGCTGCTTGATCCTTTGTTGGTGGGTGATTCTGTAACGGTCGTCTTTCGTTGAGAGAGTGGACCAAGACGCAGCGGGTGCTGAATACATAATGATTTATTTAAAGATGAAGACGAACACGAAAAACACTTGGAAAATTACAAAACAACAAAACGACGTAGACAGACCTGAACATGTGAACTTACATAAACACGAAGAACGCACGAACAGGAACAGACTACATACACGAACGAAAACGAAACAGTCCCGTGTGGTGCGACAGACACGGAAGACAATCACCCACAAACAAACAGTGAGAACAGCCTACCTTAATATGGTTCTCAATCAGAGGAAACGTCAAACACCTGCCTCTAATTGAGAACCATATCAGGCAACACATTAAACCCAACATAGAAACACAATACATAGAATGCCCACCCCAACTCACGCCCTGACCAACTAAACACATACAAAAACAAGAGAAAACAGGTCAGGAACGTGACAGCATCTCTATTTCTTGTGACAACATTCTCTGACCTAATTCCTGACCTTGTTCCTGTGCTCTTCTCGAGTCTGTCCTCCAGATTCATGTTCAGCCATTGGAGCCCCAGGTTATCCATCTCCTGAAAAGGTCAATAAAGGCTAGTTCGGTCAGAGTTAATCTTCCAATGAGAGGTACTAATTGTTTTCAACACCTTCTCCTGCCCCGACAAGACCACAAATGTCACTCCAAACTCTTTATAACTGCAGTTATGGAGGTCACCAAGTATGGAGAAAGTAATTACCCCTAATAGCAAACCCCTTTGAACAAACAAGCTTCATGGAAAGCATTTCCTAAAGATTTGTTCAAGTGTTTTGTTTTATTTTCCCGGTTATGGAAAAATAATTGACATTAAATAAAGTTAGAAAGATGTTTGGCTTGTTGCTCCATACCTGAAGGATTGTTTTTGTCTACATGAAATGTACAAACAGTGTTTTGAACAAACTAATCCAAAAAGTATGACTTCACTAACCTGGTTGGGAAATCAACAGCAAATCAACTTGCCGGTGTCCTCTGAATATTACTATAATTTAGTTGACTTTACAGAAATGCACTCTATGATCCATCTTTGAGGTTAATACACTGAGTCAAGCCACCTCAATCTGATCAATGGTCTGTGGCTAGGGGTTTGTTTGGCCCATGACCAGCTTCCCCTTTCAAACCACCATCCATGTCTCTCTCCCCTGCTGTGTGTGTGTGTGTGTGTGTGTGTGTGTGTGTGTGTGTGTGCGTGCGTGCGTGCGTGCGTGCGTGCGTGCGTGCGTGCGTGCGTGCGTGCGTGCGTGCGTGCGTGCGTGCGTGCGTGCGTGCGTGCGTGCGTGCGTGCGTGCGTGCGTGCGTGCGTGCGTGCGTGCGTGCGTGCGTGCGTGCGTGCGTGCGTGCGTGCGTGCGTGCGTGCGTGCGTGCGTGCGTGCGTGCGTGCGTGCGTGCGTGCGTGCGTGCGTGCGTGCGTGCGTGCGTGCGTGCGTGCGATTTAGTGGATGAGACACTGGTGAGGCTGGTGAATGGATCAGGCCCTCACGAGGGGAGAGTGGAGGTGTTCCACGAGAGACGCTGGGGGACGGTGTGTGATGACGTCTGGGACAAGAAGGACGGCGACGTGGTCTGCAGGATGCTTGGCTACAAAGGAGCCTTTGAGATCCATAAAACAGGCCGGTTTGGACAAGGTAAGCCTTTTGGCTGTTTTTATCTCTACCGAGATTTGAACTAACTACAGTGCAGACTGTGATAAACTTGTGGAGGCGGATTAGGATTTTTACCATTTGTTTTTGTAATTGTACTTTTTTATGGTGGGTATTAGTGCACAAAGCATTTGAAAACTACTGACATTCATATACGTTTATAAGGAACATCATAGGAGCCAGATGCCATCAAAAATGTGCCAGTGGTAATATCCATCTGTTTCCTCTCTTATGACCTATTTTCCACAACCATCATTACATCATACACACACATCTATGTTTGGTCCAATCAAAATATTATGGTGTATTAATACTATTTAGTTCAAATTAATCTGGAAATTAAAAAAAAACAAATCTAATTCCAAGAACCATTCTTTAAAATGAACAATAATTCACATTTACTTTTGAGGATTAATTAAACAGTTGTAAATGTGTCTTTCATAGACCCCATTTGCGAAGCAAAATGTTGTTTCTTTATTCTTGACCTCATCCTGACCCGTATTTGTATCTATAATTATGTTAGAGATGACATTGTACATGGTCAATACAATAAATTATTCTCAAAATAAGTGTTGAGATGCTGGGTAAACCAGTTTAGGAGGCATGTCTAGTTAAAATAAACCCAACAGTGATGTATTAGGCCCAGTCCAAACATCTGTGGTGAATGTACACTATACTATACTGGTCCTGGCCAAGTTTCCTTTTCAAGTTCATGCTGCACTCAAGATGTTTCAGTTATTCAATGTTATGTAGTTGGTGGTGCTCAAACTTGGAGTCTTCTCTCATGGTGCTAAATGTGGTAGAATGACCTTAAAGCAGAAACTCTGATCATACAGAGTGTGTTTGCCAACATTCTGAGGGAAAATATTGCTCACACTCAAAGTTCAAAATGTTTCTGTGAACAAACAGATAGAGTAGATAGACGGTAGGCCTACTAGGTCCTGGTTCCTTCTCAACATTACTGCTGGTCATAAAGTATATGGAAAACAATATGGAACGATATTTCCATACACACAAAGGGCCTCCTTTGAGCATTAGTGATACTACTACTTTTGAGGTACGACACACAAATACATAAAATAAAATAGCTGAAATGGAGACATTAGTTCCTAACTACACACATAGTTCTCATTGTAGACGTATATTTATACGATATATCAGACAAGCCCTGGCATTAAAAGGGTTGATGGTCTAGTCTGCGGCCTCCAGCCAATGTAGAATATATTTGGCCTCTTATCTTTCATCAAGTCCGTCTATGAATTCCCTCACTGGTACACAGCCCCTGATAGGCCTATGGGGATGAGGCCCACATGCACATCTGTAAACTGTCATCTTAGAGTGAAAGAAATGAATGTCTGATTCAGGATATAAAAAGCATATTGTACTTTTTGTGCTCATTATGTTGCCAGCATTCGAATATAACCCTGAAGCAAAAAGAAGACCAGGAACTATAACGTGAAATCTGATTCAAATGTGGGATAAGACAGACATGCTTATGCTAATGTTAACTTTGTGGGAACCTTTTGTGGGGAGAGTGATATCCTTATGACTTATTGCATTTAAAACATATATTATTCTGGATTGGTTTGATAAACTGTATATAGTGAGTATAAAAAAACATTAAGAACACCTTCCTAATATTGAGTTGCACTCCCCCCTTTTGCCCTCATAACAGCCTCAATTTGTCTGGGCATGGCCTCTACAAGGTGTCAAAAGCTTTTCACAGGGTTGCTGGCCCATGTTGGCTGGATGTCCTTTGGGTGGTGGACCATTCTTGATACACACGGGAAACTGTTGGGCGAAAAAAAAACATCAGCATTGCAGTTGTTGACACAAACCAATGTGCCTGGCACCCACTACTATAGCCCGTTCAAAGGAACTTACATTTTTTTGTCTTGCCTATTCACCCACTGACTGGCACACATACCAATCCATGTCTCAATTGTCTCAAGGCTTAAAAATGCTTCTTTAACCTGTTTCCTCCCTTCATCTACACTGATTGAAGTGGATTTAACAAGTGACATCAATAAGGGATCATAGCTTTCACCTGGATTCACTGTGGTTTTCCTGCATGTATATTATCCCTTGTTATAAATCAAACAAAGTTGTAGTTATGTTAGGCATACAGTGCATTCGGAAAGTATTCAGACCCCTTGACCTTTTCCACATTCTGTTACGTTACAGCCTTATTCTAAAATTGATTAATATTTTAAAATCCATCTACAGACAATACCCTATAATGACAAAGCGAAAACATGTTTTTTAGACATTTTTGAAAATGTATTAAAAATAAAAAACAGAAATACCTTATTTACATAAGTATTCAGACCCTTTGCTATGAGCCTTGAAATTGAGCTCAGGTGCATCCTGTTTGCATTGATCATTCTTGAGATGTTTCTACAAATTGATTGGAGTCCACCTGGGGTAAATTCAATTGATTGGACATGATTTGGAAAGGCACACACCTGTCTATATAAGGTCCCACAGTTGACAGTGCATGTCAGAGCAAAAACCAAGCCACGAGGTCAACGGAATTGTCCGTAGAGCTCCGAGACAGGATTGTGTCAAAGCACACATCTGGGGAAGGGTACCAAAACATGTCTGCAGCATTGAAGGTCCCCAAGAACACAGTGGCCTCCATCATTCTTAAATGGAAGAAGTTTGGAACCACCAAGATTCTTCCTAGAGATGGCCGCCCGGCCAAACTGAGCAATCAGGGGAGAAGGGCCTTGGTCAGGGAGGGGACCAAGAACCCAATGGTCATTCTGACAGAACTCCAGAGTTCCTCTGTGGAGATGGGAGAACCTTCCAGAAGGACTGCCATCTCTGCAGCACTCCACCAATCATGGTAGGGTGGTCAGACGGAAGCCACTCCTCAGTAAAAGGCACATGACAGCCCACTTGGAGTTTTCCAAAAGGCACCTAAAGGACTATCAGACCATGAGAAACAAGATTCTCTGGTCTGATGAAACCAAGATTGAACTCTTTGGCCTGAATGCCAAGTCTCACATCTGGAGGAAACCTGGCAACATCCCTACGGTGAAGCATGGTGGTGGCAGCATCATGCTGTGGTGATGTTTTTCAGCGGCAGGAACTGGGAGACTAGTCAGGATTGAGGCAAAGATGAACGGAGCAAAGTACAGAGAGATCCTTGATGAAACACTGCTCCAGAGGGCTCAGGACCTCAGACTGGGGTGAAGGTTCACCTTCCAACAGGACATTGACCCTAAGCACACAGCCAACACAATGCAGTAGTGGCTTCGGGACAAGTCTCTGAATGTCCTTGAGTGGCCCAGCCAGGGCCCGGACTTGAACATGATCGAACATCTCTGTAGAGACCTGAAAATATCTGTGCAGCGATGCTCCCCATCCAACCTGACAGAGTTTGAGAGGATCTGCAGAGAAGAATGGGAGAAACTCCCCAAATACAGGTGTGTCAAGCTTGTATCATCATACCCAAGAAGACTCGTTGCTGTAATCGCTGCCAAAGGTGCTTCAACAAAGTACTGTGTAAAGGGTCTGAATACTTATGTAAATGTACTATTTTAGTTTTTTTTATATTTCTACATTTGCAAAAAAAAAAAAATGTGTTTCTGCTTTGTCATTATGGGCTATTGTGTGTAGATTGATGAGGAAAAACACAATTTAATCAATTTTAGAATAAGGCTGTAACGTAGCAAAATGTGGAAAAAGTGAAGGGGTCTGAATACTTTCCGAATGCACTGTATATATAAGGTCCTATGTCTTTCTCAAACCTGCTTATTTGGCAAGTAGGTAAATTAGATCGGACACAGTGTATTTTACGTTAGTTATCTTTTGTTTGTTTTGAATCCAATCCTTCAATTACCCTCAACCCCTCCCATCTATCTCTGAAGACCATCCAGTTTTGTTTTCTATTTGCCGTATATTTTTAACTGTGCTGTTTTACAAATGTTCTGAACCTATACATAACGATTGAAAGTTAATTTTTTTTCTCAAACCCAATGATGGATTCAGTGTCCCACCTCTACCGTTGTAACTCACAACTCATTATCATGAACAATGGAGTTTCTAAGTTTGTGTTCATACGTTGGACATTCATTTTGCACATCATTCTTCAGACAGCAATTATTACTTAAGCCATCGAGAGATTTTGACTGGGTCTTGAAATTATTTTAATTTGGACCGAGAAACAGGCACTAGAGGGTGTTGTCTCGAATATTTTTCGGCCTCTCAGTTCTGTCTTCAATGTAATTGATACCACAATAAACCCAATTTCAGACAGAGATTCCATGCCAGAGGTCCCCTCTGGTGGCTCTTGGCTATCTTGCCTGGTGGGGAGAGGAGAGAGGAGAGGCTTGCGCCAGCCTCTGTGTTTGTGGAGCCATGACATGCTCTCATCCCTCTGCCAGATATCTGCCTCACATTAACGCTTCCAAGGGCTCTCAGAGGAGAGTGGTGTGATGAATAAGAGGAGCCTGAGTATGACCAGACCAGACTCTGCTATCACACTCTCTTTCATTCAGATAAAGGCTGTGATTTGAGAAGAAAAACAATAGAATAGCAGAGCCTGATACTTGGCCGCCCCTATATTCCCGCCCTGTATATCCCTCCTTTATCGTCTTAGCTGTAAACCATACTTTTTATTAATAACAGTGGGAGGCTGAGAGGACATATGTGCACTGTTAGGTTAATCTTGACTAAAGTATTTCTGCCCTCTTCATTTCTCTCGTTCTCTCTCACTTGCTCTCTTTCTTTCTCTGTCTGTCTGTCTGTCTGTCTGCCTGCCTGTCTGCCTGCCTGTCTGTCTGTCTGTCTGTCTGTCTGTCTGTCTGTCTGTCTGTCTGTCTGTCTGTCTGTCTGTCTGTCTGTCTGTCTGTCTGTCTGTCTGTCTGTCTGTCTGTCTGTCTGTCTGTCTGTCTGTCTGTCTCTCTGTCTCTCTGTCTCTCTCTAGGTACTGGGCTCATCTGGATGGATGACGTGGCCTGCGTTGGGAACGAGGACACCATTCACCAGTGCAAGTTCTCAGGCTGGGGTAAGACAAACTGTGGGCACGTGGAGGATGCGGGGGTGACATGCAACACCTAACACCCACCATTTGAACCCCCACCGAGTTCAGTTACAAACTGCTGAGATTAGTTGCAGTTGACAGGCAGCGTGACGTAGAGCAGAGGAGCTGTGTCCTGCTGTCCTACACCCACCCACCGCTGTGGGCAACTGAGTTGACAGTTATGTGCAAACATGCTTTGATTTCAGACCCCTTAGGGCCTCTTGGATGGCTATTGTTCATGTAAAGTAGGTTTATCAATAGCAGATACTTCTTAGCTGAACTAGATTCAGTGCCGAAAATGGACCAACTTAAAAAATGGTCAGTCACAAATGTTTGTCAAATTTTTTGATAGATAAAGTGATTACAAAGAAAAGAAAGGGGAAGAGATGCCATTTTAAATGGATGTATGACTTGGCCCTGGTACGATTTATTGGTTTGTGTCTGACAATTTTACTATTTCTACCTGTAGAGCCAAGCATTGTTTTTTATCATCATGAATGAGAGTCTCTCTCTCTCTCTCTCTCTCTCTCTCTCTCTCGTTTTTGCTTCTCCCGTCAACAGTTTTTTTTGTTAGAGCGCATCCAAAAATGTCACCCTCTTCATCGATAATTGCATGGGCGGTTTGAAGATTGATGCTTGGTTTATGTATGGAAACCATGACTCTAACGACGAGTAAGACAAATTACAGCCTAAGAGGGCAAGTTACAGTTTGGGGAAAATAAAGTGAAATGGTAAAACATGCACAATGAATTGAGGTTTCTCACAGGAAATTAAACAGGGAAATATGTATTATTGTGTGAAATAAACAAAACCAACCCCTGATGTAAGATACTTTCACATGTAAATCACGTGTTGACATGATATGATGGCTGTAAGAAAAATATTTCTGTAGATGATCCCTTGCCAAATATCGATTTGGGATAAACAATGAAATGTGCTGAGGTCCTGAGGACTAGGTTTGATCCACTCTCAGACTCATGAATCTGGACTATCTCAGTATTTCATCTGGAGCAGTGGAGCAGCTCCCCTCAGAAATGGTCCTCACTTTTATCAACTTAGGTTCAAGCGGAGACAAGTGCTATAGAGGTGTTGCAATGCACTCGTTTTCTCAGCCAACAGCCAAGGAGAATACCTTACAATCTCTATATATTTTCACTCAGACTGATCATGCTTCCCTCTTGGGAAAGGTCCTTCAACAGAAAAGAAAGGAGAAAAAATGTTTTCTACCTAAAATATTTTCATACAAAACATTTATTCTGGTTTTGTAGAAATAGATATTCCAACAGTACGTGATCATCTCTATTATAATCCTTTCTCAAATATTCAACCAGGGTGCAGTTAGTCTGTGAACATAACAGAGGTTATTCTTGCATGGATTTTCAACTGTGCTGGAAATGAATCACTGTCATGCAATGCTTTTTCACATACATGTAAGGGAGCAGACTGCACACATTTGCTTTGTATAATAGGGACCACAAACCCAGGTTCCCACTTCAGGAGCATACTATCAAATGCCAGGATGGTATGATTGCTATGTGATGTCGAGATTGGTTGATTTGTTATACTATGGTTATACTTGGTTATACTGTGGCCCCAATCACCACTTTTATTGGACATCGGGACTGCTGAGGAATGTAAATATCTGCTTATCGATTGTGCTGGTCATAACACCCAGACAACAATACCTGAAGTAGTATGAAATAGATAAATAAATACAGTGAATATGTGACAAGAATATTTCATATGTCCATTAGACAATACTTTTTACTAGATTTTTCTGATTTTTTAATTGTTCATGTACCATGGAAATAATAAAAAAAAACATTTGTTTATACATGTGGACTTGATTATTTTCTGATTAAGATGAAAATGGTTGAGGCAGTTCAGTTGAAAGCTAAGTAATCCTAGCCCATACCCTAGATACTGTACATCAAGAGAACAGGTGAGGAGGGATATAGGAAGTTGGGTATGTCATCTCTGGTTTGACAACTGAGAAGCAATTACCTTAAAAGTGGTTCCACATGAAGGACGAAAATAGAAATGATTGCTGGAGAATCACCTGTTCACCTCAGCGTATGGTGAGCCTAGGGAGAACAAAGACCCTGAATTACGGCTGAGGGAAAGATGCTTCTAATCAATGTTTGAACTTTTATTGGAGGAAACATTTCTTTGGAAGGTAATAGAACATATTTAATTTTGCATTGTGAAATGTTTGGGTTAATCTGTTTCATACACTCCCATTGTGAAAAGTCCTTAGCATCTGGAACTGTCTCAAATTATTTTCTACCCTCAGTTTTATGTCAAACGCAGACAAACAACAAGTATTTTATTTGAGGTATGACCGAGGACAATATTTCTGAAGCGATAATTCAGGGGAATTCACAGATGGACACAGGAACCGTTGGACTCCATTATCCTCTATAGTTCCCAGAGGACCTTTCTCTGACATTAACATCCATGACTGTCACATTGAGTCAGCTCTGTAAGAAGGGTTTGAAATAACAGTGCAACCATTTATAGAGATTTTGTGCAAGGGGTAGTGGGCTCAATAACTATACCTCTTCAGTCCATTTATAGAAAGAAACTACATTGTTCAGAGCAGTTTAGGGTCACGTCACAGAACTCAGAGAGAGAAAGAGCAGTTCCAGTAATCAGTACTGCTAGAAGTGTAAGCTTCCCCAGAGCCCTCCTGAACTCCCCCATGTGCCCATGTGTATTCTGGACAGGATAAGTTCTATAAGAAAGAGTCCTCCCTTGAGATTTGACAAAGCTGTTTGCTATTGTAAACTAGAGAGAGTTATCGGTGGCTGTTGGCCTGGATTTCCTGAACAATCTTCCGTCTCCTGTGTCTGGGAGGATGAATGATTGAATGTTCAGATGAAGATGCTGCTGAGAGCTGTTGGAACACACATTCTGTCAACATGTCCATATCAAATCAAATCAAATGTATTTATAAAGCCCTTCTTACATCAGCTGATATCTCAAAGTGCTGTACAGAAACCCAGCCTAAAACCCCAAACAGCAAGCAATGCAGGTGTAGAAGCACAGTGGCTAGGAAAAACTCCCTAGAAAGGCCAAAACCTAGGAAGAAACCTAGAGAGGAACCAGGCTATGAGGGGTGGCCAGTCCTCTTCTGGCTGTGTCGGGTGGAGATTATAACAGAACATGGCCAAGATGTTCAAATGTTCATAAATGACCAGCATGGTCAAATAATAATAATTACAGTAGTTGTCGAGGGTGCAACAAGTCAGCACCTCAGGAGTAAATGTCAGTTGGCTTTTCATAGCCGATCATTAAGAGTATCTCTACCGCTCCTGCTGTCTCTAGAGAGTTGAAAACAGCAGGTCTGGGACAGGTAGCACGTCCGGTGAACAGGTCAGGGTTCCCACCCATAGGCAGAACAGTTGAAACTGGAGCAGCAGCACGGCCAGGTGGACTGGGGACAGCAAGGAGTCATCATGCCTGGTAGTCCTGATGCATGGTGCTAGGGCTCAGGTCCTCCGAGAGAGAGAAAGAAAGAGAGAATTAGAGAGAGCATACTTAAATTCACACAGGACACCGGATAAGACAGGAGAAGTACTCCAGATATAACAGATTGACCCTAGCCCCCCGAGACCCAAACTACTGCAGCATAAATACTGGACGCTGAGACAGGAGGGTTCAGGAGACACTGTGGCCCCATCCGATGATACCCCCGGACAGGGCCAAACAGGCAGGATATAACCCCACCCACTTTGCCAAAGCACAGCCCCCACACCACTAGAAGGATGTCTTCAACCACCAACTTACCATCCTGAGACAAGGCCGAGTATAGCCCACAATGATCTCCGCCACGGCACAACCCAAGAGGGGGCGCCAACCCAGACAGGAAGATCATGCCAGTGACTCAACCCACTCAAGTGACGCACCCCTCCTAGGGACGGCATGGAAGAGCACCAGTAAGCCAGAGACTCAGCCCCTGTAATAGGGTTAGAGGCAGAGAATCCCAGTGGAGAGAGGGGAACCGGCCAGGCAGAGACAGCAAGTGCGGTTCGTTGCTCAAGAGCCTTTCCGTTCACCTTCACACTCCTGGGCCAGACTACACTCAATCATATGACCTACTGAAGACATGAGTCTTCAGTAAAGACTTAAAGGTTGAGACCGAGTATAGCTACAGAATTGATCAATATACAGTACCAGTCAAAAGTTTGGACACACCTACTCATTCAAGGGTTTTACTTTATTTGTACTATTTTCCACATTGTAGAATGATAGTGAAGACATCAAACTATGAAATAACACATATGGAATCATGTAGTAACCCAAAAAATATTTTAGATTCTTCAAAGTAGCCACCCTTTGCCTTGATGACAGCTTTGCACACTCTTGGCATTCTCTCAACCAGCTTCATGAGGAATGCTTTTCCAACAGTCTTGAAGGAGTTCCCACATATGTTGAGCACTTGTTGGCTACTTTTCCTTCACTCTGCAGTCCAACTCATCCCTAACCATCTCAATTGGGTTGAGGTCGGGTGATTTTGGAGGTTCAGGTCATCTGAAGCAGCATTCCATCTTGGTAAAATAGCCCTTACACAGCCTGGAAGTGTGTTGGGTCATTGTCCTGTTGAAAAACAAATGATCATCCCACTAAGCGCAAACCAGATGGATGGCGTATCACTGCAGAATGCTGTGGTAGCCATGCTGTTTAAGTGAGCCTTGAATTCTAAATACACCACTAACAGTGTCACCAGCAAAGCACCATCACACCTCCTCCTCCATGCTTCACGGTGGCAATCACACAGGCAGAGATTATCCATTCACCTACTCTGTGTCTAACAAAGACACAGCGGTTGGAAACATAAATCTAAAATTTGGACTCATCAGACCAAAGGACAGATTTCTACTGGTCTAATGTCGATTGCTCGTGTTTCTTGGTCAAAGCAAATTTCTCTTCTTATTGGTATCATTTAGTAGTGGTTTCTTTGCAGCAATCCGACCATGAGGCCTGATTCACGCAGTCTCCTCTGAACAGTTGATGTTGAGATGTGTCTGTTACTTGAACTGCAATTTCTGAGGCTGGTAACTCTAACGAACTTATCCTCTGCAGCAGAGGTAACCCTGGGTCTTCCATTCCTGTGGCGGTCCTCATGAGAGCCAGTTTCATCATAGCGCTTCATGGTTTTTGGGACTGCACTTGAAGAAACTTTCAAAGTTCTTGAAATGTTCCGTAGTGACTGACCTTCATGTCTTAAAGTAATGATGGACTGTTTTTTCTCTTTGCTTATTTGAGCAGTTCTTGCCATAATATGGACTTGGTCTTTTACCAAATAGGGCTATCTTCTGTATACCACCCCTACCTTGTCACAACACAACTGATTGGCTCAAACGCATTAAGAAGGAAAGAAATTCCACAAATGAACTTTTGACAAGGCACACCTGTTAATTGAAATGCATTCCAGGTGACTACCTCATAAAGCTGGTTGAGAGAATGCCATGAATGTGCAAGCTGTCATCAAGGCAAAGGGTGGCTATTTTGAAGAATCTCAAACATATTTTGATTTGTTTAACACTTTTTTGGTTACTACATGATTCCATGTGTTATTTCATAGTTTTGATGTATTCACTATTATTCTACAATGTAGACAATAGTACAAATAATGAAAAACCCTTGAATGAGTAGGTGTGTCCAAACTTTTGACTGGTACTGTATATACACTGAATATGATCCAAAATACTGTAAAGCTAAACAATAAGCCATACATGATCAAAATGCAGTTGATTATTCAAGTAAAACAATGGACAAATAAACAATGTCTACAGAACAATGTTTGACATTGAAAACATGCATGAAATTATTAAATTGTGGATTTCCCCAAATCTACCCAATTTGAGCAGAGCCGGGGACAGCTCCTTCTCCCCAACCAGAGCCCATGCTGAGGTTTGGGTTTGACCAAGGAACACACTCTACTTTTCTATAAAAACCAACCACAACATGTAGCAAGCACACATTTTTTTGCTAATTTCCCTCTGAGGTTTATTTGAACATTTGTTTTCTAACCAAGGTACCGTGTTCTTCATATTATACTATGTTTCTGCTATATCAGGTTGAAGGAAAGAGAGGAAACTACATGTAGCCTGGCAGGTAGGAGCGTTGTGCCAGTAACAGAAAGGTTGCTGGATCGAATCCCTGAGCTGACAAGGTAAACATCTGTTGCTCTGAGCAAGGCAGTGAACCCACTGTTCCCTGGGCGCTGATGACGTAGATGTTGACTAAGGCACCACTCTGAAATGTAGAAGATACATTTCAATTGAATGCATTCAGTTGTACAATTGATTAGGTATGTCCCTATTGAAATCTTTTTTACCAAGGATTAAACAGCATGCAGTACTATGTCTACACAACGTTCCTCTCTATTTAGCGCCTAAGTCTGCTCTCTGGTGGTGTAATCAATGTATTTTACTTTACAAATATTTTTTACAAGCATAAACATAGTTTTAATCAAACCAGAAACAACATTAGCTACACCAGTACTTTATATTATACACAAAACAATGTGTTAATGCCCCTGACCTGTATTTCAGATAGTTGGGAGGCTACATATTTTAGAAACGCTTTTTTCAGTAATTTTGATAGATTGCAGTTTGTCCTTCTAGGGCGCCTGTATTTGACGTACGAAAACATTTTGGATTTTTAAAAGTTGGGCGCCTTTTCTACTGCATCTTTTGTGATCAAGACATACAAGACAGAAATATTGGTAAGAATAATCACTGAATTTGTTCATAAACCTTTATTACATTATACTGCAACGTTAGTTACGTAAAAATATAATATTCGCACTTGAGTAAATTAGGTCGTTGATCGCTAACTTTGGGTCCTTGCGATAGATTACTGACTGTTATTGAAGTTAGCCAGCCAGCTTTGCTAGCATTGAGGTACTTTGACTCTGTCTAATGTGTTCACAGATCGATGAAAGAATGGACTCTTCTATTGCCAGTGATGTGAATGCATTTAAGACGCCCTGCAAACCAGACAAGATTAAAAGCCCTCTCTCTGATGGCGCACCCAGTCCTAGAACCCCCATAACCATCCCTGCCTCCCCTTTCATGAAGAAACTGGGATGTGGAACTGGGGTGAATGTTTATCTCATGAACAGGTTTGTTTTGTGGGATAACCTTTATGTAATTCATCCTTAATCTCAGCCAACTATAGACATATTTCCATATGTTAAATACACATCATTGGTATATCTTTCCTATACATCTCTTTACAGTATATTCTGTCATTTAGCTTCTCAGTATTACCTATGGTGTTGGTATGTCATGTTCCTATGTGCTCTTTTGCAGACTTGGTACATTTAACCAGTCTCCATGGGCTGTCAAAAAGATCAACAGCAAATGTGCCTCAAAACAGGTGGGTGTATACCAGAGAAGACTCAGTGACGAGGCAAAGATCCTGAAAGGCCTGCACCACCCAAACATTGTTGGATTCCGTGCCTTCACCACTGCCAAGGACGGCTCCAAGTGCCTGGCCATGGAGTATGGTGGGGAGCAGTCCCTGAACGATCTGATAGAGAGGAGGAGAGAGGAGGGCCTGAAGGCTTTTCCAGCCGCCACCATTGACAAAGTGGCCTTACATGTGGCGCGTGGCCTACAGGTAACATCCTACTCATCTTTTGAATCCAGTTTTCACCTGGTATTGATCTGGAATGGGTTACAGGGGGAGGAATGGAGATATTGCTTGTAACATAAAGCTGTAATACCAGGAGTGCTGTAGTGTAGACTGGATGTGATCATCCAGCTCATCGATATGGATTGGCTCTATTCTCATGCTTTGGGGCAGAGAGGTCATGTAAGCAAATGTAATTCAAGATTGCTGTTTTACATTTCCCCTACTCAATCATCCTCTGACATGAATAATATGTGGTGATGAAGGGTATTTGAGTTTCTCCTCCATTAGTGTCATTACATCAACAATTTCAGGTTTAGGATTTCAAATGTTCTGTAATCCCCTGAGGGGGTGTTGCTTTATGCAGCAGTTTTTAAACAGCATCATTGCTGAGTATAGGAATCTTTGATTCATGGCCTAGCTATGACCAAATTAACTGAAAAACCACCATGAAACACCCCTCTTAAATGGAAATTATTTTCCTGTTTTCTCTTTCACTGTCAGTTACCAGATGCTTCATGTTATTCCATATTTTAATGTGAATCAAACGCATATGACTGTGTACAATTGGTATAGAAAATATATTAAGGAAACACATGAAATGTATATTTGTTTCACCTTCAGTACCTTCACAACGCGAAGAAGCTACTACATGGCGACATGAAGTCTTGCAATGTTGTCATCAAGGGAAACTTTGAGACTGTCAAAATCTGTGATGTGGGAGTCTCCTTGCAGTTGGATGAGAATATGAAAGGTAGATATCACCATCTGAGCTCAATACATACACTCAAACACTGGTAAAATAGGCAGAACTTGGTATTTTGGTCTCTTTTCTCCATCTGTTGCTGTTGTTAGACAACCTGTCTTTGTCTCTGTTTAGAAAGTGTGAACCTGAGAAATTAGCCGGATGTAAACACTGATTAGGACCTGAACAAAATGCATTCCTAGCCCTCTTTAGTTAGGTCTTGGGGTGTAATGCCAAACATCTGTTGTTCTTGCAACATAGCTGTTGATGATTTTCACAGTGTTGCGCGCACTCATGTCACGAGCCTAATGGAACACATGCCCAGTGGTTACATCATGCTCATGCTTTCTTGGAACACAGTGTTTCAATTCATAGTAGGGATGCTGTGGGGACGGGTATAGAGTAACAAACAATCTGCAGGTGGTTTGCTATGTAAACAATCTATTTTATTCATCAAATTGTATTTGTCACATGCACCGAATACAACAGATGTAGACCTTACCGTGACATGTTTACTTACAAGCCCTTAACCAACAATGCAGTTCAAGAAATATAGTTAAGAAAATATTTACAAAATAACCTAAAGTTTAAAAAAATTATATAAAAAGTAAAACAATAAAATAACAATAACGAGACTATATACAGGGGGTACCTGTACAGAGTCAATGTGCAGGGGTACTGGTTAGTCGAGGTCATTAGTACATGTGCAGTAGGTAGGGGTAAAGTGACTATGCATAGATAATAAACAGCGAGTAGCAGCAGTGTATAAGAGAGGGGGGGGGGGGGGGGGGGGGTGTCAATGTAAATAGTCCGGGTGGCCATTTTATTAATTGTTCAGCAGTCTTAGGGCTTGGGGGTAGAAGCTGTTAAAGAGCCTTTTGGTCCTAGACTTGGCGCTCCGGTACCGCTTGCCGTGCGGTAGTAGAGAGAACAGTCTGACGGGTGACTGGAGCCTGAACATTTTTGGGGGCCTTCCTCTGACACCACCTAGTATATACGGTGCATTCGCAAAGTATTCAGACTCCTTGACTTTTTCCACATTTTGTTACGTTACAGCCTTATTCTAAAATTGATTACTTAACTTTTCTTCCTCATCAATCGACATACAATACCCCATAAAGACAAAGCAAAAACAGGTTTTTAGAAATGTTTGCAAATGTATTAAACATAAAAAACTGAAATGCCTTATTTACATAAGTATTCAGACTCTTTGCTATGAGACTCGAAATTGAGCTCAGGTGAATCCTGTTTCCATTGATCATCCTTGATCTTTCTACAACTTGATTGGAGTCCACCTGTGGTAAATTCAAATGATTGGACATAATTGGGAAAGGCACACACCTGTCTATATAAGGTCCCACAGTTGACAGTGCATGTCAGAGCAAAAACCAAGTCATGAGGTCGAAGGAATTGTCCGTAGAGCTCCGAGACAGGATTGTGTCGAGGATCTGGGGAAGAGTACCAAAACGTTTCTGCAGCATTGAAGGTCCCCAAGAACACAGTGGCCTCCATCTTTCTTAAATGGAAGTAGTTTGGAACCACCAAGACTCTTCCTAGAGCTGGCAGTCCGGCCAAACTGAGCAATCAGGGGAGAAGGGCCTTGGTCAGGGAAGTGACAGAGAACCCGATGGTCACTCTGAAAGAGCTCCAGAATTCCTCGGTGGAGACGGGAGAACCTCCCAGAAGGACAACCATCTCTGCAGCACTCCACCAATCAGGCCTTTATGATAGAGTGGCCAGACGGAAACTACTCCTCAGTAAAAGGCACATGACAGCCCACTTGGAGTTTGCCAAAAGGCACCTAAAGACTCTGACAATGAGAAACAAGATTCTCTGGTCTGATGAAACCACAATTGAACTTTGGCCTGAATGCCAAGTCTCATGTCTGGAGGAAACCTGGCACCTTCCCTACGGTGAAGCATGGTGGTGGTGGCAGCATGCTGTGGGGATTTTTTTCAGCTGCAGGATCAAGGGAAAGATGAACGGAGCAAAGTACAGAGAGATCCTTGATGAAACCTGCTCCAGAGGGCTCAGGACCTCCGACTGGGGCGAAGGTTCACCTTCCAACAGGACAACGATCCTAAGCACACAGCAAAGACAACGCCGGAGTGGCTTCGGGACAAGTCTCTGAATGTCCTTGAGTGGCCCAGCCAGGGCCCGGACTTGAACCCGATCAAACATCTCTGGAGAGACCTGAAAATAGCTGTGCAGCGATGCTCCCCATCCAACTTGGCAGAGCTTGAGAAGAATGGGAGAAACTCTAGAAATACTGGTGTGCCAAGCTTGTAGCATCATACCCAAGAAGACTCAAGGCTGTAATCGCTGCCAAAGGTGCTTCAACAAAGTACTAAGTAAAGTGTCTGAATACTTATGTAAATGTGATTAGTAAAAAAAAAAAAAAAAGTTTAATACATTTGCAAAGGTTTCTAAAATCCTGTTTTTGCTTCGTCATGGGGTATTGTGTGTAGATTGATGAGGGGGAAAAAACAATGTATTCTATTTTAGAATAAGGAAAGGGGGATACCTAGTCAGTTGTACAACTGAATGCCTTCAAATGAAATGTCTTCTGCATTTAACTAAACCGCTCTGAATCAGAGGCTATAATGTAACAAAATGTGGAAAAAGTCAAAGGTTCTGAATACTTTCCGAATCCGCTGTAGGTCCTGGATGGCAGGAAGCTTGGCCCCAGTGATGTACTGGGCTGTACGCACTACCCTCTGTCGTGCCTTAGTTGTTAATACAGGTCATGAGTGGAGAACAGGAGGGCTTCTTAAAGAAAAACTAACAGGTCTGTGAGAGCTGGAATTCTTACTGGTTGGTAGGTGATCAAATACTTATGTCATGCAATAAA
The DNA here is from genome assembly GCF_016432855.1 of Salvelinus namaycush. Classification (NCBI taxonomy): domain Eukaryota; kingdom Metazoa; phylum Chordata; class Actinopteri; order Salmoniformes; family Salmonidae; genus Salvelinus; species Salvelinus namaycush. The sequence continues at coordinate 13,444,652 of NC_052330.1, forward strand.
ATGCAAATAAATTACTTAAAAATCATACAATGTGATTTTCTGGATTTTTGTTTTAGATTCCGTCTCTCACAGTTGAAGTGTACCTATGATAAAAATTACAGACCTCTACATGCTTTGTAAGTAGGAAAACCTGCAAAATCGGCAGTGTATCAAATACATGTTCTCCCCACTGTATGTCAAGACACAATAGTGAGTCATTTCAACTGTCAAGTGAAATGCAATAAGAGTTTTGTTAACCTCAAACCAAATGCAGAAAAGCTTTGTTTGCATATCGATACATGTATCTAATAGTTTCGATCCTGTCATGGTAACTTTTTAATGCTTTTTTTGGTAAATATTTTGAGCAATGTGTGTATGATTAGTTATAGACATTAACATGGGCAGGAACAAAAAGGGTTTAAAAAAAGTTTACAATACCTTAATGTATTATATAATTGGGGTTTTAAGCACATCAATTCCTCATCTGGAGAGCACCTCCTCCCAGCTGCCCACTGCATTGAGGCTAGGAAACACTGTCACCACCGATAAATCCACTATAATTGAGTATTTCAATAAGCATTTTTCTACGGCTGGCCATGCTTTCCACCTGGCTACCCCTACCCCGATCAACAGCCCTGCACCCCCCACAGCAACTCGCCCAAGCCTCCCCCATTTCTCCTTCATCCAAATCCAGATAGCTGATCTTCTGAAAGAGCTGCAAAATCTGGACCCCTACACATCAGCCGGGCTAGACAATCTGGACCCTCGCTTTCTAAAATGATCTGCTGAAATTGTTGCAACCCCTATTACTAGCCTGTTCAACCTCTCTTTCGTGTCGTCTTGAGATTCCCAAAGATTGGAAAGCTGCCACGGTCATCCCCCTCTTCAAAGGGGGAGACACTCTAGACCCAAACTGCTACAGACCTATATCTATCCTACCCTGCCTTTCTAAGGTCTTCGAAAGCCAAGTTAACAAACAGATTCCCGACCATTTAGAATCCCACCGTACCTTCTCCGCTATGCAACCTGGTTTCAGAGCTGGTCATGGGTGCACCTCAGCCACGCTCAAGGTCCTAAACGATATCATAACCGCCATCGATAAAAGACTTTACTGTGCAGCCGTATTCATCGACCTGGCCAAGGCTTTCGACTCTGACAATCACTACATTCTAATCGGCAGACTCAACAGCTTTGGTTTCTCAAATGATTGCCTCGCCTGGTTCACCAACTACTTCTCCGACAGAGTTTAGTGTGTGAAAACGGAGGGCCTGTTGTCCAGACCTCTGGCAGTTTCTATGGGGGTGCCACAGGGTTCAATTCTCGGGCCGACTCTCTTCTCTGTATACATCAATGATGTCGCTCTTGCTGCTGGTATTCTCTGATCTACCTCTACGCAGACGACACCATTCTGTATACCTCTGGCCCTTCTTTGGACACTGTGTTAACTAACCTCCAGACAAGCTTCAATGCCATACAACTCTCCTTCCGTGGCCTCCAACTGGTCTTAAATGCAAGTAAAACTAAATGCATGCTCTTCAACCGATCGCTGCCCGCACGTCCAGCATCACTACTCTGGATGGTTCTGACTTAGAATATGTGGAGAACTACAAATACCTAGGTGTCTGGTTAGACTGTAAACTCTCCTTCCAGGCTCACATTAAGCATCTCCAATCCAAAATGAAATCTAGAATTGGCCTCCTATTTCGCAACAAAGCATCCTTCACTCATGCTGCCAAACATACCCTCGTAAAACTCACCACCCTACCGATACTCTACTTCGGCGATGTCATTTACAAAATAGCCTCCAACACTCTACTCAACAAATTGGATGCAGTCTATCAGTGCCATCCGTTTTGTCACCAAAGCCCCATATACCACCCACCACTGCGATCTGTACGCTCTCGTTGGCTGGCCCTCGCTTCATACTCGTCGCCAAACCCACTGGCTCCAGGTCATCTACAAGTCTTTGCTAGGTAAAGCCCCGCCTTATCTCAGCTCACTGGTCACCATAGCAGCACCCACCCGTAGCACGCGCTCCAGCAGGTATATCTCACGGGTCACCCCCAAAGCCGATTCCTCCTTTGGCCGCCTTTCCTTCCAGTTCTCTGCTGCCAATGACTGGAATGAACTGCAAAAATCACTGAAGCTGGAGACTCATATCTCCCTCACTAGCTTTAAGCACCAGCTTGTCAGATCACCGCACCTGTACATAGCCCATCCAACTACCTCATCCCCATACTGTATTTATTTATCTTGCTCCTTTGCACCCCAATATCTCTACTTGCACATTCATCTTCTGTACATCTACCATTCCAGCGTTTTAATTGCTATATTGTAATTACTTCGCCACCATGGCCTATTTATTGCCTTACCTCCCTTATCCTACCTCATTTGCACACACTGTATATATACTTTTTCTACTGTATTATTGACTGTTTGTCTATTCCATGTGTAACTCTGTGTTGTATGTGTCGAACTGCTTTGCTTTATCTTGGCCAGGTCGCAGTTGTAAATGAGAACTTGTTCTCAACTAGCCTACCTGGTGAAATAATACATTTAAAAAATCTTTATTCTTAGTGTTTCTTACTTATGTTCTCAACTTCCAGATCTTTAAATTCTACTTTTGGATTTTCTGAGAACCACCAATACTCACAAATAAACTGTTGGTCAAATATACCAATGCCCAGTAAGCCTAAAAACCAATACTTTAATTACTGTATGACATGTTTCAACCTCTTCCTGTTTCTGCTCCTCTCTCAGTGAGTAACCCCAAGGCAGAGTATGTTGGCACTGAGCCGTGGAAGCCCAAGGAAGCTCTGGAGGGAGGAGTGATCACAGACAAGGCAGACATCTTTGCCTACGGACTGACCCTGTGGGAGATGATGACTCTGGCCATGCCTCACCTGGAGATTTTGGACAGTGAGGAGGAGGAGGAGGGAGGTAAGGAGAGTTCTATATGTCTAGAGCTCATTTTAAAGGCAATTTCACTTGTTTTGGATTTATATAAGACTTCTGTCCCGTACAAGATCATTTGCTCAATAGTTTTAAATAATTGTATAAACGTTATATTCTCAGATGATTCAATGGAGGACGACTTTGATGAGGATGCCTACTATGAGAAGTTGGGCACCCGGCCAGCGCTGGACTCTGACAGTCTTGGGGGAGCCTACCAGAGAATGGTGGAGCTCTTCTGGCTCTGCACGGAGGAGAATCCACAGAAACGCCCCTCAGCTACCCAAATAGTTCAGGTTCTGGAGTCCAACATGCAGGCGGACAACAAAAATAGTGAGGTCATTGTCATAGACTGACCAGTCTCATCAAGCCATACTGTAATGACTAGACCGGTGTCCAGAAACCTTGACTTTTGTAATATCATTGTATTATTCTGTCCTGTACTCTTCTCTAGGCCTGTACTCCTTTGTCAGGTGAAACTTGTAAATCAAATGTTGTATTTCAATATACTGCTATGAAAACAGAAGGAATTCAAAATTCCGAAGAAGCATGTTTTTTCTCCAGTTGTTTAAACTAGAGTTGACTAATACTTGAGCATTTTAGTAGTGTCCTACATGGTTTGTGCTGCATAATCTAAAATGGAATGTGTAGTGTAGATGCATTCTATGCCGGAACATTAAGGCTGTAAAGTGTCATGAATGTCAGTCGTGTGATTAAATAAATTGCTCAGATGCTCTGCCATACTCCTCTTTATTTTAACTGTTTATATTTAGGTCCCACTGCATTTCTGTGAATAGCAGTGGCACAACTGTCATATTACAGACAAACTACTAGTGAAATGGGTGTATTTTGGGGAGAAAAAAACCCATTTAGTGTTGATGGAGCATGATGTCAAGAAGTTGGGCTTTGAAGTGTGAGTAAAATTTTATTAAAACTATATACAAGCTGTAGAATAAAATATACTTGAGTTCAACACTAACGGAATTTGACTGCAACAGCCATGTTCAACAAACCTTCAACTTTCTGATTTAAATTAAACTCCTCAAAAAGGGGCAAACATTGATCAAACTCAAAGCATAAAAATAAAAAAAAGTCTTAACTTGTGCTTTAAGTCACCCAATGAAATTGTAGACCATAAATGCAGGCTTCTCGCAGTACTTTGTGGCGAACAGTTTGCCATCTGGGGTGGGGTCAGAGAAGGCGATTTCCTCCTTGGTCAGGTGGCCCCCATACATGAAGGAGTTTCTGAAAATGACAGAAATACATTCAGATTTTAAAAAATGGCCATACATGGCATCTTCCATTTAGCTATACATCCCTGAAATTGGCCCTCAAACCAGTATGCCTGTTTGGCTGATTTTAATTGTTGTTCTCCTCACTTCTCGGTTTAAATAAAAAGTAAGTTTGCACTACCTAACCTGTAATAATTTCCTAACCTGACTGTGTCGAGCATGCGTGTGGCAATGCCCTTCCTCCGGGCCAGGCTGAACACCCAGATGCGGCTGACCCCACAGATGGCCTTTTCTGGCGTGGTAGAGCAGCACCAGGCTCTGTGGTGCTCCATGAAGTCCTCCCTGGTCATGTCCTTGGTCTGCTCTGGCTGCTCCAGCACTCTGAAGCCCTGGAAACAAAAGGGCAAGATAGACTAATCACTCAGTCACTCCGCTAAATACCCCTGTAAGATAGCGAGTGAATTGCTAACTACACCCAGTGTTAACAAAGATCTGACAATCACCTCCAGCGTGCTACCTTTCTACCTCTGAAGGAGACCCTTGTTAGTTACATGTTGTACACGCTCTGTAATGATCCAGGTGATGACCACCCCTTCACTGGCCGCAAAAGCTAACGTCCGATTAATCATATTTGACTGAGCGTATATTTGTTCATTTCTTGATCAAGCAGACCATCTTTCACGTGCACACCACCAAATGTTTTTACATTATCACAGGCCTTTACATCAGCATATTGTGGTAAAAGACTCCTGATCCATTCCTGAAAAACTACGTTACACATCGGAGCAGAGTGCAAAAGTTTAGCAGCACAGGAGGAGAGAGAAGTTACCTGTCGTATGTGCTCGGCAATGAGGCAGCCGACCACCATCCTGTCACTGTTCACATAGAGGTAGGTTTTAGCCTGGCTGGGGCAGCGGAGGGACACTTGCTGGAAGCCCAACTCGTTGTCAGCAAGTCGCCTCACATCTTCTGCCTAATCAAAAAAATCATCATTAAGCATGAGCAAGTGCGTTCACGATTCCATTCACACCAAATGCATAAACACACCCTATGGGCCTAAAGTAGTGCACTATGAAGGGAATAGGGAGCTATTTCAGACCGGGCCTAAAGTAGTGCACTATGAAGGGAATAGGGTGCTATTTCAGACCGGGCCTAAAGTAGTGCACTATGAAGGGAATAGGGTGCTATTTCAGACCGGGCCTAAAGTAGTGCACTATGAAGGGAATAGGGTGCTATTTCAGACCGGGCCTAAAGTAGTGCACTATGAAGGGAATAGGGTGCTATTTCAGACCGGGCCTAAAGTAGTGCACTATGAAGGGAATAGGGTGCTATTTCAGACCGGGCCTAAAGTAGTGCACTATGAAGGGAATAGGGTGCTATTTCAGACCCAGGCACTGATATGATTGATAAACCTTTTTGACAGCGTATTTTGGATCATCAGGTAGAACCAGAATGATTTTTCCATCCCAGAACTCTGCTACCACCCGCTCTTTCTTCCAGCCCTGGGGACGAGAAGGAAACACTGATTAAGCAACCGTCAGAAATCAAGAGTGAGTGGTCAGTTTCACTTTATTAGCTAAACCACATCAACGGTTTTGGCTAAGCTTTTGTGGAAAAAAATAATAATAAGCCACTCTAAAAGCAACATGCTTAGGTCAACTTGTACGCGTCGGTGAGAGGGAGGAAATGCCTAGGCATACGTACCACAAACTTAATTCCGTCCAGAAAACTCTGGTGGAACTGTGTGTGCTGGAAGTTGTCTTCCAGGCTGTCTGCACTGTAGATCATGCCACAGGACCCACACACGGTGGCACCAAACTGCTTCTGGCCAGCATCCTGAGGTAAACACAGAACAGAACAAAGAGCATTAGCAAAGCTCACAGGTGACAGTGTGAGAGGCAGTCAACGGTCATCATAAATGTTTCCATCCATCATCTTTCCAGAGGATTTACTTACGATGATGAGTTGATCATCAGCCTCAGCCTGTTTGTTAGTCTCCCTCTTCTTCCTGGCACTAAGGGGGTGACTAAGGGCTGAGGGGGTGCTGCAGTTCACTGGAGAGTCCAGAGCTGCCTTGCTCTGGGGCCTAAAGGCAGAAAAGAGAAAGTGATAAATGCATATATACATCGATACACACCTGTTGACAGTGTGTGGAGTTACTACTATTTGTCCATGTGCAACACCGAAAATAATACCATCCCTGGAGGGCAGTAAACCATTCTAGCTAAAAAAAAAAAAAAGGAAGTGTTATTGCCTACCTCTTTGATGCAGATCCAAAGATTGGATACACAGCATCAGCTGAGGATTCCATAAAGAGGAGAGAGAAACCATGAATGAAAATTAAGACACTAAGTAAAAATATTTATGCTAATTGACCAACGATAAACAACCAACCTTTGACTGGACTGGTGATGCTGTTTAATGGGCTAATATCACTGAGATCAAACACTGCCTCAGAACCTGTATCTGTGATAAAGTCCTCCTACAAACAGAGAGAACAATATCCTAAATGTAGTACGGATACACTATGCTTACAGACAGTGTGCTATTCCAGTGATATACAGCTTACCTGAGTGTTTATTTCTGGGGATGCTGGACATGTGGGAGACGGAGATCGGCTTAACACAATCCTGACTTCCTTGGTCATGCCGTATTTCTCTGCTATAGCTCTGGGTGACAGGACCTCGAGTGACTCTGGACTCTTTGGTACATCCTGCACACTGAGCGTTGACTCTGGCTCTTCCTGCAGTGTCTTCACTACAACAGCACATCGCTGTGGAAAGGGGGCTTGTTGTACTTTTTCTTGCTTTCCCTCTAAGGCAGGAACCATTGCCTTTGTTTTCTCAAAACTCAAAGCTGGCTTGGTAGATTTCGGGGCAGACTTTTTGTACATGGAGGCAGTTTTTTTCCCTGTGCTGAAAAAGGCAGCCCCAATGAAGATTTTAGGCTTTGGCTTTAAACCGCCGAAGGTCAAGATGATGCCTTTTTTCAGCTCCACTTGCTCTGTGCTGGTGGGTGCTTTAGGCTTTGAGGAATTGATCAGGCTTGACTTGGAGTTGGCGTTTCCCGTTACGCCAGTCTTTATTCCGTGTACAGTGGCCACCTTTTTGGCCTTGGTACTTTTAATCTTCATCCTCTTCTTCTCAGCAGCGGTCGGCATTCCATAAGGATCCACACTGGTCAGCCTTGGGGGTGATTTGGTCTCATTCAGCATCTTCCTCTCCAGGGGTGTCAGGTACAAAGGTTTGCGTTTACCATAGAAGGAGCCTGTTACCACAGCAGCCTTGAACGGAGAGCCTCTCTTCGGAGCAATCTTTAGGGGAGATGGAGCTGGGGATCTCTGGGGAGATGGGCAGTTCTCTTTCTCCTGGTGTTTGACTGACATCTTTAGTGGAGACTGGGGCAACCGAGATGACTTCCTGTTTAGGGGAGCTCCTCCATCTGTAACAGGCCTTTTGGTTGAGTTGCTAAAAATGTAGTAGAATTATACAGATGTTAGGCCCTACTCAATGTTATATGCATGAATGATTGATTAGTAACTGATTTAACACATGACTTCATAATACACATCTTGTCACTTACCTGTCAGAATCAACTGAAGAGTGCTTCCTCTTCCTTGTAGTATTGGGCATCATGTTTGTAACTTCACTGGAAGAATAAATAGAAGTATTAATGTTAACTAGCTAGGCCCCGCATTGGATAATCAATAGATAGCTACAGTAAATAGTTAAATTAACCACGCATAATCAGCTAGCTAGCATATCTAGCTTTACTTGCAATGCAAACGTAATGGTAACCTTTCAACATGAAAAGGTTAATATCTTGAAAATAAATGTTGTATTATGTAGACAGCGCAGTCTTTGCCAGCTGGCTAACGTTAGTTCAGTGTCTGAGTGAATCATTATTGGCGGGATGGATCTGACACAATTACACTGTGTGGCATACAAAGTTAACGAAACGTTTGTGGGAATGTCCTTTATGTGATAAAACTTGCCGGCAACTTTTCACTAAAAGGTTACTAATATAAAAACTAACTTTAGCTAAGTTGTTATTATTGTGGTTGAAATGATTATTGGCTTGTTAGCTAGCTAACTATTTTAGCTTGCAACGTTTTGGTGCAAACAAACAGCTGACAGGCAAAACAAAATGTAAAATGCCATCTAAACAGTTAGCTAACTTTGATCAAATAAATTGTTCTTCACAAATGCATACCAAATCCGAAGTGATCCAATATGTAGCAAAGTTCTGGAATGTGGCTTGTTTTCCCCGCGGTTCCTGTGCAGACTGTTTTTGAACAGCGCGCCCAATGACATAATGAGCGCGTCCCACTTTGAAAAAAAAGTTGAGCAGCATAACCTAAGCGGAAACAGTTGGTTTGTGACCGCCGCCAACTTCCGGGTCAACTTTCCATGCGAAATTGACTGTCAGCACAGTTATCATCTCGTAATGAGGCAAATGTAGTTATTTGACAAGTGTGTAAAGTACTCCATTCATATTTTGTTTCTAAAGTTTAAAACAGTTTCTTCGATTTATGCAAGATGGTGTTTTACTTCACGAGTGCCGGTGAGTAAGTGAGCTTTTCTTTAGCTTGCTATCCCGCCCATAGTTAGCAGCTGAACTAGCTAGCCTAGAGAATCTTCTTGAATCATTTTGTTAGATAGCTACGTTAGATAGCTACTTTCTTGACAAATATAATCACAAGTTGTCATTCGTCATGGATGTTTGTTGACATATTCAGGTCAGCAGATGAAACTAGGCATTTAATTAGGAATAATAATCATGTGGAGTGGATGATGGCAGAGTTATTGTCCTATTCTGAGAATGGACAGGTATGTGTAGCTAGGCAAATTATCATATTATTCGTATTTAATTAGCCCCAAAGCCTTGTTGATATAGCTAACTAAAACTATTAATTTTGCTTTGTTTTTTTATTGTACAGTTGTTACACCTCCCTACACTATCTACATGGGGAAAGACAAATATGAAAGTAGGTAGCTGGTCATTTTAAAGTGTTGTTTTCTAACAAACCATGATTCATGTTGTTAGAGGCATTAAAGATGCCTACCCAGCTAACTGTCAACTTCTTTCTCACAATTAGATGAAGATCTCATCAAATATGGATGGCCTGAAGACATTTGGTGAGAAACTCAAATATCTCTCTCTGCTTATAACTGAAACCATGAGCCTCTTATTGTGATTTGACCATTGAGTCTGAACATTTGTCTGATACATTACTCTATGCAGTGTTGAAAAATATCCACATGGTGGCACCTAGAGCTAAGCAAAGATACAGTAGTCCTATATCAGCTAATAGGGCTGTGGTAGTATGTACAGTACCAGTGAAACGTTTGGACCCATCTACTCATTCTAGGGTTTTTATTTGTTTTTTACTATTTTCTACATTGTAGAAGAATAGTGAAGACATAAACTATGAAATAACACACATGGAATCATGTAGTAACCAAAAAAGTAGCCACCCTTTCCCTTGATGACCGCTTTGCACACTCTTGGCATTCTCTCAACCAGCTTCACCTGGAATGCTTTTCCATCCAACAGTCTTGAAGGAGTTCCCACATGCTGAGCACTTGTTGGCTGCTTTTCCTTCACGCTGTGGTCCAACTCATCCCAAACCATCTCAATTGGGTTGAGGTCGGGTGATTGTGGAGGCCAGGTCATCTGATGCAGCACTCCAACAATCTCCTTCTTGGTCAAATAGCCCTTGCACAGCCTGGAGGTGTGTTGGGTCATTGTCCATTCTGCTCCAGAATGCTGTGGTAGCCATGCTGGTTAAGTGTGCCTTGAATTCTAAATAAATCACTGACAGTGTCACCAGCAAAGCACCATCACACCTCCTCCTCCATGCTTCATGGTGGGAACCACACATGTGGAGATTATCCGTTCACCTAATCTGCGTCTCACAAAGACACGGCGGTTGGAACCAAAAATCTCAAATTTGGACTCATCAGACCAAAATACAAATTTCCACAGGTCTAATATCCATTGCTCGTTTCTTGGCTCAAGCAAGTCTCTTCTTATTATTGGTGTCCTTTAGTAGTGGTTTCTTTGCAGCAATTTGACCACGAAGGCCTGATTCACAGTCTCCTCTGAACAGTAGATGTTGAGATGTGCTGTTACTTGAACTCTGTGAAGCATTTATTTGGGCTGCAATGACTGAGGCTGGTAACTTGAATGAACTTATCCTCTGCAGCAGAGGTAACTTTGGGTCTGCCTTTCCTGTGGCGGTCCTCATGTGAGCCAGTTTCATCGTAGCGATTGATGGTTTTTGCGACTGCACTTGAAGAAACTTTCAAGTTCTTGAAATGTTCCGTATTGACTGACCTTCATGTCTTAAAGTAATGATGGACTGTCGTTTCTCTTTGCTTATTTGAGCAGTTCTTTCCATGATATGGACTTGGTCTTTTACCAAATAGGGCTATCTTCTGTATACCACCCCTACCTTGTCACAACACAACTGATTGGCTCAGACGCATTAAGAAGGAAAGAAATTCCACAAATTAACTTTCAACAAGGCACACTTGTTAATTCAAATGCATTCCAGATGACTACCACATGAAGCTGGTTGAGAGAATGGCAAGAGTGTGCAGAGCTGTCATCAAGGCAAAGGGTGGCTACTTTGAAGAATTTCAAATATAACAATTTTTTGATTTGTTTCACACTTTTTTGGTTACTACATGATTCCATATGTGTTATTTCATAGTTTTGATGTCTTCACTATTATTCTACAATAGAAAATAGTAAAAATAAAGAAACTCTTGAATGAGTAGGTGTGTCCAGACTTTTGACTGGTACTGTATGGCATTGATTATTTTAGTATGTGTGCCTTAAGGCTGTTGTAATTATATCATAATTGTGTCCACAGGTTTCATGTGGATAAACTCTCTTCTGCCCATGTGTACCTGCGAATGCCTAAGGGACTGACAATAGAGGATATTCCCAAGGAAGTCTTGATTGACTGTGCACAGCTTGTGAAAAACAACAGCATCCAAGGTAATACATTGAGTTTCCTGGTGAGTTTGATACAAATAATAGAGTAGTTAATACAATATCACAAGCAATTCCAGGAAACTTGGTGATAGCCTTTTAACTCTTAATTACTCTTAACAGGTTGTAAAATGAACAACATCAATGTTGTCTACACACCATGGGCTAACCTAAAGAAAACAGGAGACATGGATGTAGGCCAAATAGGTTTCCATCGACACAAGGAGGTCAGTGATCTCTCTGGCATAATGAATCCGTGTTACTTTCAGATCTGTCACTTTTATATGTGTCTCAGCTTTTATTGTTCATATGTTCTTTGTTTCTATAGGTTGTTATCAATAAAACGTCACAATAAGGTGCAGAGCGTTCTATTTGCCTGCTGGGTTGCAAGGAGACCCCCAGCTCTGCTAAAACCATTGATAACTGCGTGTCGTTTTCAAGAGATTGTTAAATAAATTTGAACTATTTGGTTTTTAATATCATCACCTCTTGAAGAGCATAGTCATAACTACAAATGTCCAATTATTCCACATTTAGCTCTGTCATCAGCGTTATACAGCAAGTAACTGCATGATTTCATGATCAGTAAACATCAATTGATCATGTAATTTCAGATACCTGAGGGTAGACTCACGATATCTCTCAATATTGTCCTCCATTAATTGGATTAAAGTGAACTATACCTGACAAGTATGTGTGGTTTAGGTTCATTTGTGTGCTCTGCCTGTCAAACAGCAGGACACATACAAATTATTCTCTTCAACATTGTTTTTAAGAGTGTTAAATCACAATTGCTGCTGACAGACATGATTGGCTACATTGATTGATGGACCATGTCAAATTGGCTAGCTAGCTAATAACAGATCACGTCAATATGGCTAGTTAACAAGCTAACTTTCAGTGGTGATGACAGTAGTCCGACTGAGAACTTTACCAGGACGAGGATTTGCCGATGTCAAGCTCTTTCCAAAAGCCTAATCTCTGATGAAGCAAGCTAAATGACACATGTTGTAGCTAGCTACATGCCAAATGGATAGACTACCCTAACATATCTGAAAATATATTGTCAATTGATGTTTACTGATCATGAAAGGCATGCAGTTACATGCTGTATAAGTCTAATTTATAGAGCTAAATGTGGAATAATTGGACATGTGTAGTTCTGACTATGCTCTTCAAGAGGTGATGACATTAAAACCAAATGGTTATAGTATTTAACAATCCTTTGAAAACGGCACATAGTTGTCAATGGTTTTAGCGGAGCAGCCAAATCCAACACTCTGCACCGTATTGTGACGTTTTGGTCATTTCTATGAAACGATCATTTAGACCTGTTTTGTCAACTGTTTTGTAGGTGAAGGTCGTGGCAGTAGAGAAAAAGGTCAATGAGATAGTGAACAGGGTGGAGAAAACAAAGGACGAGCGATACCCTGATCTAGCAGCAGAGAAAGAGTCTCGAGACAGGGAGGAGAGAAACGAGAAGAAGGCCCAGATACAAGATCTGAAAAAGAAAGAGAAAGATGACGTAAAAAAGAAAAGAGAGCTGGAGGAGCTCAAGTAAGTTATCTCCCTAGCTACATCATCTATGTTCGACTGGCATCCCAAAACACCATGTGTCACTTATGTGAATGATATGAACTTACACAGTAATTGTTCCTAAACAGAAGTTATTCTTCGCTGATGACGAGTGACAATATGACAACAAATGAGGTGAGTTGATTAACAAAATCCGAACAGAGTTATAATCTGTTTCTTTTAGAAATAGACTGGCCTGTTAATCGGTTATATGACTTGTTGCAATACGACCATTCATTATGTCAGAAATGGATAATGGAGTCTTTTTCAGGACGGAAATGATTCGGATGACTTCATGTAAAAGGAGAATATGGGACATCGGAGAGACACCATCCCCTGAAATTAAAAATTGTTGGATTGCACTGTTATACACACTGTTATACCGGACAGTGCTTTGACATTGTGTGTATAGATCGATAAACTTGCTACTGTATTTTTGGAACAGTACTCGTGCCAATTATGCACAATTTCAGGACCATAGTGATCTGCTTGTTTTCCCTGTGCTTCTTGAATTTCAAAGGAAAAATTCAAACATCATTGGTATCTTGTACTTTACATCCTCTGCTTGACTGACGAGGGTAACGGCAATTCCAGATTCCTCAGACAAGTGCTGTCAAGGATTTAGTCTTGGGACTGCTATTCCTTACACGCTGTATGATCTAATTCAGAATTGGTGCATGTTGACCTAATGATATGAATGAATATATGATCTCTTGACCAGTATGTCTAGCTATGGGTGAAATTAATATGTACTTTACATCTATTATAATTTACCTGGCAGATGGTGCAGACTTTGTCCTGCCCAGAGACTGGAGCCTAGTAATTGTGTCCCCATGAGGCCATGCAAAATAAGTTTTATCTTGAATGTTTCTTTGTAATAGCCCGAAAGAGCGCTGATGTTATTAATAAAATTCCCCTTGTTTATCCACGCAAAGTTCCATTTTTGTTTTAAATTGAACTGCCCAGAAGGTAGAGTAATTGCCCAGGTCATTATTTAGAAAACATGTTGACATAGCTTTGCTAATGAAGAGTGAGACATTTGAATGGTTTGAGTTACTTGGTCCTTTATTAGTCATATGGGTACAATTCTCTCCCCTACCTATTCCAATTGCTTTTTGTCAGGGTAACAGATCAGGTTTCTCTTTCCTGGGTCATGATCAGAGCTAGGATTTAACATGCTGGATTTTCAGTATAAAGCGTGACATCTCTTCATTTCTCAATGCTGTGTATGTATGAATGGAAAGCAGCTGTGGCTGACCTCTGGTCCACATCACACAGACTGAAATGCGTGGAGCAGGTTAAGGTATGAGGAGCGCGTCCAAATTAATTCTCCAAGAAGACTTGCATTTCATTTCACATCTGCATAAACAATTTCACTCCAAACAACCGTGAAAAGCAGAAGAAAAGGCCTTTGTTTCACTACATGTGATATGCCTCCCACTACATGAATAAAAGTGGGTTATTCTCAGTGACAGGATGGCATACAGTTGAAGTCGGAAGTTTACATACACTTAGGCTCGAGTCATTAAAACTCGTTTTTCAACCACTCCATAAATTTCTTGTTAACAAACTATAGTTTTGGCAAGTCGGTTAGGACATCTACTTTGTGCATGACACAATTAATTTTTCCAACAATTGTTTACAGACAGATTATTTCACTTAAATTCACTGTATCACAATTTCAGTTGACTGCCTTTAAACAGCTTGGAAAATTCCAGAAAATTATGTCATGGATTTAGAAGCTTCTGATAGGTGAATTGACATAATTTGAGTCAATTGGAGGTATCTGTGGATGAATTTCAAGGCCTACCTTCAAACTCAGTGCCTCTGCTTGACATCATGGGAAAATCAAAAGAAATCAGCCAAGACCTCAGAAAAATAAATTGTAGACCTCCACAAGTCTGGTTCATCTATGGGAGCAATTTCCAAATGCCTGAAGGTACCACGTTCATCTGTACAAACAATAGTACGCAAGTATAAACACCATGGGACCACGCAGCCGTCATACCGCTCAGGAACAAGCCGCGTTCTGTCTCCTAGAGATGAACATACTTTGGTGCGGAAAGTGCAAATCAATTCCAGAACAACAGCAAAGGACCTTGTGAAGATGCTGGAGGAAACAGGTACAAAAGTATCTATATCCACAGTAAAACGAGTCCTATATCGACATAACCTGAAAGGCCCCTCAGCAAGGAAGAAGCCACTGCTCCAAAACCGCCATAAAAAAGCCAGACTACGGTTTGCAACTGCACATGGGGACGAAGATCGTACTCTTTGGAGAAATGTCCTCTGGTCTGATGAAACAAAAATAGAACTGTTTGGCCATAATGATCATCGTTATGTTTGGAGGAAAAAGGGGGAGGCTTGCAAGCCGAAGAACATCCCAACCGTGAAGCACGGGGGTGACAGCATCATATTGTGGGGGTGCTTTGCTGCAGGAGGGACTGGTGCACTTCACAGAATAGATGGCATCATGAGGAATGAAAATTATGTGGATACATTGAAGCAACATCTCAAGACATCAGTCAGGAAGTTAAAGCTTGGTCGCAAATGGGTCTTCCAAATGGACAATGACCCCAAGCATACTTCCAAAGTTGTGGCAATATGGCTTAAGTACAACAAAGTCAAGGTATTGGAGTGGCCATCACAAAGCCCTGACCTCAATCCTATAGAAAATATGTGGGCAGAACTGAAAAAGCGTGTGCGAGCAAGGAGGCCTACAAACCTGACTCAGTTACACCAGCTCTGTCAGGAGGAATGGGCCAAAATTCACCCAACTTATTGTGGGAAGCTTGTGGAAGGCTACCCAAAACGTTTTACCCAAGTTAAACTATTTAAAGGCAATGCTACCAAATACTAATTGAGTGTATGTAAACTTCTGACCCACTGGGAATGTGAAAGAAATAAAAGCTGAAATAAATCATTCTCTCTAATATTATTCTGACATTTCACATTCTTAAAATAAAGTGGTGATCCTACCTGATCTATGACAGGGAATTTTTACTCGGATTAAATGTCAGGAATTGTGAATAACTGAGTTTAAATGTATTTGGCTAAGGTGTATAAACTTCTGACTTCAACTGTATGTAACTACAGGACCCTGTGTGTTCAACGAACTGTGAATATGCATATTTGTCACATGCAAGTATGATTTCAAGCTGACTGGAATATTGCCTACACATTCAATACATGTTTTTATGAAAGTTGTTTCATGGTTGAGGCATTTATTTAAAACATTTTCAAGACATGAACTGTTGGACAAAGGCATGATATTGAAGTTATAGCTGACCTGACAGTTGGTTGTGTGTTTAAATTGCTCTTATCACAACAGGCCTACATGGGAATCAAATCAAATTGTATTTGTCACATACACATGGTTAGCAGATGTTAATGCGAGTGTAGCGAAATGCTTGTGCTTCTAGTTCCGACCATGCAGTAATATCTAACAAGTAATCTAACAATTTCACATAAAAATATTTGGATGAGCGATGGCCGAACGGCATAGGCAAGATGCAGTAGATGGTATAGAGTACAGTATATACATATGAGATGAGTAATGTAGGGTATGTAAACATTATATAAAGTGGCATTGTTTAAAGTGGCTAGTGATCAATTTATTACATCCAATTATTAAGGTGGCTAGAGATTTCCTTTGAATCTGTCATGTTTCAGTGCTGATTAGAAGTAGCCTGCATTGTACTGTTCTAAAGAGATGTACTTCTTGAGTGGTACCACTGTGGCAGTTCAGTTGTTCCTTTGCAAGGGAGTCATTAAGAGTTCATCCAGAATTTGTAATTCTTGTCTCGTTTTATTAGTCCTGTTGTATGAGTCAGTTCCAGAACTGAGAAGACGTCCCAGTTATTTTTATAATGAGATCTACATAGATTTACAGCTATGAGTGCAGAGTCAAGAACTTATGCTACACCCATTGTAACAACATGTACTTTGTACTAAGTCTGAAAAATATTTACTGTTGCTTTATTTCACATTTTGATATTCCATTTTCTTTAGGACCACTAGATGGCAGGTTATTGCTTTATTTCCGGAGGTGCACATTTACTAAATATCACGCTAGAGTTGGTCACTCTGACATGGTAAATGGTATAATTTGTCATTCATTGATTGATTTGATCAATAATCAAACTTGATGTCGATTACAGATTTGTTTCTTTCGAAGTGTTTCTTCAATATGATCTCACAGAGACAAAGCTATATGCCTATGTTTTCCTCATATACTGCAAGTCAGCATCTATATTTACACCGTTGTTTTGTTTTGTCATAAATTAGTATGTTGTGTTAATTGGGACAGGACGATGAAAGCAAATTGGTGCCATTTTAAACAAATATATTTTTAAGTTAAAAAAAATTGTTTTTTGGGTGGGGGACTGACAAAACCAGGAATTTGGTGGCTAATTAGCTGGTGTCAGGAGCCTGTATTTTGTGGAAAATAAAACATTTTTTGGTGGGCCGTATGTAATTTGCAGCGGGAGGCAACGGTTACCCAAATCACACAAAATAATAGTTTGGCAGTGACATTCTAAAAGTAAAGCACTAAACCAGGACAAATACGGACAGGCCTCTACTAGAGATCATTCCCAGCTCTGTCACAATAGTTTCATTTCATATTTACGAGCAAATATCCTGCCAAAAAGCCCTATGTTTCCCATAACTTTGAACTCAGTGCTCAGAACTTTTGCTTCAGAAACCTGAAGGTAGCCCCGCTTAATCTCTTACAAAGCTTTTACAGCTCTGAATTTACTGTTTCTCCCACAGTAGATTTAAGAGGGTACATTTCAGAAGAGCTGGCCTACACAACATAGAGATGGCACACACAGTAATGGAAGCCTGAGAAAGGAGTTATTCTGCAAAGGAGGGCGTCAGCCATGCTGGCAGGGCGTAAGGTCCTGTGGAAAGAATGACCTCATAATGCTGCCACCTCTGATGGTCCTCTTCTCTCCACGTGGAGAAGGCAGGTTTATGTGTTTACTGGAAATATGCAGTCATCTCCTCCAGGAGCCCGTGACCCTGCCAGAGCATCAGCTTCAGCTTCATCCCAGCCCAATTCTCACAGAACCCAAGCACAGTGCAGCAGTGGGGTGGAGAGTGGAAATGACTAGAGAGAGTGTGGGAGCAAATTGTTGTTAATTTGCTTCGGTGCAGTACACTATTGAGCCAGATGCTTATGTGCTTTATGGCTGAGATTTAGGGCTGGTGGTTTCCCGGACCCAGATTAACCCTGTTCATGGACAGAAATAGCATTTTCAATGGGGATTCTCTTATTCTGGGTCCAGGAAACCAGCCCATTCAGGGTGGCAGGTAGCCTAGTGGTTAAGAGTGTTGGGCCAGTAACCAAAAGATGGTTGGAATCCCAGAGACGGCTAGGTGGAAAAAATCTGCCGTTCTGCCCTTGAGCAAGGCAGTTACGACTAGGTATCCCCCTTTCCCTGCAGTACAACATGTATCAGATACTGCTTTACCACAGTGGGGTACCACCTAGTCTAACGATGGTGCCCCCAACTTGTGGCCCATTGTAACTCCTACCCTAAACATTTCTGCTATATGGATGTATTGTTATCTATAGCTAGGCAGTCCTGTAATTTCCTGTTTAGAGAAAGAGAGGAGGAAAGTTTCCCTAACTGTGGCTTCTTTCAGCTATGCTTTACCCCTGTGCTGGTTATAATAACATCTGCCTGTGGCTGACAGAGGTAGGGGGACCACACACCGCCACGTATGGAGGGTCTGGCTCTGGAGGGCAGACTGAGCAGTACTGCCGACCCACCGACCAACAGACCCACCTGCTCTGCTGTGGTCCCCGTGTCCAGCCTGACCAGTTGAAGCCTCCAACAAAAGCAAACAAGGCCGTAAAATGCAGAGTTGGGGTGCTGTCTTTGGAAAGGCCTCCTTCTGATGTAAGGCAATATGGCTTGCACATGGGGGTGATCGAGAGCACTCCCCCACAACAAAATGGACTGTGCTTCTCTTTTTTTATATATCGTTTCTTTCTTTATTCAGACGAGACAAAAATAAACAATCAAGATACACACACAGACATATGCAGCCTAACATCAACAAGACTATTTCCATTCCCACCCACCCCATCCCCTCCAGAGGTAGGCAGGCCTACAATTAAGGGTGACAATTTCATTAATCGTCAGTTCATAATCTGGCCTAAAGTATTTTATGAAACTGCCAATAGGTCTACTGAATGATGAAGGTGCATACATCAGCAACACAACGGGAAAAAAAACTATATAAAAAAAACAATGCATGGGAGATGCCCCTGGAATTTTTACAGGTCATTCTTTCAAAATAAATGTTAAGATGGTCATCAGATACATATGGACCATCATCCTCTGCCCCAAGTAAATAAATAAATAATAATCACATATTCATTATTATACATTGAACAATATACACTTCCGTTCAAAAGTTTGGGGTCACTTAGAACTGTCCTTGTTTTTGAAAGAAAACTAATTATTTGTCCATTAAAATAACATAAAATTGATCAGAAATAGAGTGTAGACATTGCAAATGTAGTAAATGACTATTGTAGCTGGAAACGGCTGATTTATAATGGAATATCTCCATAGGCGTACAGAGGCCCTTTATCAGCAACCATCACTCCTGTGTTCCAATGGCACGTTGTGTTAGCTAATCCGAGTTTATCATTTTAAAAAGCTCATTGATCATTAGAAAACCCTTTTGCAATTATGTTAGCACAGCTGAAAACTGTTGTACTGATTGCAGAAGCAATAAAACTGGCCTTCTTTAGACTAGTTGAGTATCTGGAACATCAGCATTTGTGGGTTCTTTTACGGCCTGAAACTCGTCAGTCTATTCTTGTTCTGAGAAATGAAGGCTATTCCATGCGAGAAATTGCCAAGAAACTGAAGATCTCGTACAACTCTGTGTACTACTCCCTTCACAAAACAGCACAAACTGGCTCTAACCAGAATAGAAAGAAGAGTGGGAGGCCCTGGTGCACAACTGAGCAAGAGGACAAGTACAATATAGTGTTTAGTTTTAGAAACAGATGCCTCACAAGTCCTCAACTGGCAGCTTCATTAAATAGTACCCGCAAAACATCAGTCTCAACGTCAACAGTGAAGAGGCGACTCTGGGATGCTGACTGACGAGTTTCAGAACAAAGTCCTTAGTTTCTGGACATTTTGAGCCTGTAATTGAACCCACAAATGCTGATGCTACAGATACTCAACTAGTCTAAAGAAGGACAGTTTTATTGCTTCTGCAATCAGTACAACTGTTTTCAGCTGTGCTAACATAATTGCAAAGGGTTTTCTAATGATCAATTAGCCTTTTAAAATGATTACCTTGGATTAGCTAGCACAACGTGCCATTGGAAAGCAGGAGTGATGGTTGCTGATAATGGGCCTCTGTACACCTATATAGATATTCCATAAAAAAATCAGCCGTTTCTAGATACTACAGTCATTTACAACATTAACAATGTCTGCACTGTATTTCTGATCAATTTGATGTTATTTTAATGGACAAAAAATGTGATTTCTTTCAAAAACAAGGACATTTCTAAGTGACCCCAAACCTTTGAACGGTAGTGTATATACAATTAAGGGAGACAATATCATTAATCGTGAGTTCATAATCTGTTATGGTTACACATTGATGGGAGAATGTCATTAATGCTATCGAAATATTGCCGTATCTGAGAACATGAATAATGAGTTACTAGCTCCACCTGCTGATCACTGCAGGAATGGAGCCCATACTAGGTCACAGTCAGTGAGGAACGATCCTGCTTCCAATGTCCCTTGTAGCTCAGTTGGTAAGAGCATGGCGCCTGCAACACCATGGTTGTGGGTTCTTATACCCATGGGGGACCGGTATGAAAATGTATGTGCTCACTACTGTAATTTGCTCTGGATAAGAGTTTTGACTAAAAATTACTATTTTTGCAGAAGGGCCAGCAAGATCCACCTCCTTGTGAGAGAAGAATGAACTCTGTCACTTAATGTAGAGGCCAACATTATACATTTATTAGAAACGCAAAAATCAGTCCCCACTACTTCACAAATAGCATAGATGATACTATTGCACCAGTCTGGAATAGAGGCACAGAACAATTAAATATGAGGGATTGATCCTGTGTCTCTCTTGCATCTCCAACAGTTATCATTCGGCAATATCTTGGTTTTACACAGCTTCTCTGGAGTCCAGTGCCACCTGTGAATCACTTTAGCTTGTATACATTTGTTACCCATTTCTTTATAGGTTGTATTTTGTTAACTTTTGCCAGTGGTTCAGCCATTTCATCTGGTAGGCAAGAATTTACTGTAAAGGAGGTCAAGAATTTTCTATTGTTTTGTTTAAACAAAAGCCTTTCAAATTTAGTTTTTAGTTGAATTAGTCAGAGGTTGACAAAGGTTTTTAGCCAGACAGCTCTGCAATTGTAGGTACTCACTGGGCAAAAACTGGTTGAATCAACGTTGTTTCCACGTTATTTCAACCCAAAAAATCAGTGATGACGTTGAATCAATGTGGAAAACTGATAGGATTCGCAAAAAATCATTACATTTACATTTACATTTAAGTCATTTAGCAGACGCTCTTATCCAGAGCGACTTACAAATTGGTGCATTCACCTTATGACATCCAGTGGAACAGCCACTTTACAATAGTGCATCTAAATCTTTTAAGGGGGGGGGGGGGGGGGGTCAGAAGGATTACTTTATCCTATCCTAGGTATTCCTTAAAGAGGTGGGGTTTCAGGTGTCTCCGGAAGGTGGTGATTGACTCCGCTGTCCTGGCGTCGTGAGGGAGTTTGTTCCACCATTGGGGTGCCAGAGCAGCGAACAGTTTTGACTGGGCTGAGCGGGAAGTGGAGCAGGTTGATCATCAACGTAAGAGCATTTCGTATTTTTTTTCACCAAACTTTTAACCTAAATCCAATGACATTCACTTTTGTTGACAACTCAACCAAATGTAAATCAAAACTAGACGTTGAACTGACCTCTGTGACCAGTGGGTATTTCCAAAACTGTGTCTTGGGCAAATCATATGTTACAGAATACAGACAGATGTTCAAAGTTATACCTTGTGAGGCCGTCAGCTTCATCCAGACGCCCCAGTCTGCTGTTTTGCCCCCTATTACAATTGCTTTGTTTTTCTGTTTTTGAGATCCCATTTTATTAAAAACAATTTTTTTTATCACAGCCTCACGGGACATGGTTGGATGACCCTGTTGTCTAAGAGTTAGGGATTGAAATGCCCAGCACCAAGGTGATACTCCCTCCCACATCTCCTTCTCCATATAATACCAGTCAGTTTGTACAGCTCCATTCCATCCTGGTCTTCTACACTTAGCTGTTTAACTGTCGGGCCCAGTAGAACCATTTAAAGTTAGGGAGGTTAAAGCCACCTCTAGAGGGGTGTGCTTGTTGTTTTTTCAAGCCCAAAAACGATGGCCTCCCTTCCCCCATATAAAATCCTATATATTTCTTTAAAGTATGATTCTGGGATTGGCATTGGTAAACGAGATAAGGTATAGTCAGTGTTAGGGACTAGTGAACTACATGTAGCTGTCCCAACAGCATAGCTTTCTTTTCAGCACCATGGAGTGAATTCTTACCACCGCTACACCTGGCTATCAGCGGAGCCTTGTCTAGTTCCCAGACCCAGCAGGAGAACACAGATGTCCCTAATCTGTGCACCAGCAGGACGGGCCTCTGCCCAACCTGCTCCACTCACAGGACGACAACAACAAGGATTCCTCCAGCTCCTCTGACCCATCCAATAGGCTTTTCTGAGCCAAGAGTGAAATTATCCTCAGTTAAACACAATTATGGCACTGGAGACAAAGGCATTCATGTTTTCCATCTTCCTTCAATAAATACTTGGATCTGCCTGGCTTCTTATGAGACACTCTGTTAGTGTCATCTCTCAGACTTTGTCTGGAACATTGTCTTTCTGGATCAGATGAGCTCATAAACTCATGTCAACGCATGGTTCGTAAGTGGATGCATTCATTCACACATTTGCACATTTTTGGGACAACAGTAATCGCTCTCCCACCGGGCCAGAATAATGAGATCTGATGCTGTGCAACAACCCCCAGGATCCTGTCGGATTATGCATGAGTGCATATTGGAATAATGACTGTTTAGTTTGGATGGCGGGTGGCTCATCTGGGTTAGGAGTGAGTCCCGGCCACAGGAATCCACAATAGATTCCAGCCATGTGATGCCCTTCTTCTGTCCAAGATCACTTGGCTCATCCACAATCTCCTGCCTTTCACCATGACATCCTTTTGGCAGGGCTGCTCTGCATCTGTGGATTGGTGTGGAGCCAGAGGGAATAGTTGGAAACAACCGGACTATTTTACAAGTTATAAAACACTTTTTTTGCACAACTGAATGCTCGTTTACCACATGGAGCATGTGAAATTGTGAAAATGAGGATAATGCCCTTGTAGTGTAAGAGCTGTTTGAAAAAACCACATGAAATTTCAGCCTGTTTTGGTGGGATGGAGTTTTGGCCTCCGGTAAATTAGTTAAAGACCAATAAGAAGGTGAGTTCCAAATCTCTCTGCCAATAGCGGTTATTTTTTGGTTTTCCCCTCCCCACTCAGACCACTCCCAGACAGTCCTAGCAAAATTGTTGCTTGAGAAATTGCTCTTGGAAAAAGCTAATTTTTCTTTATTTTAGACCATTTTGATTGAAAACAATCACAGTAAGGTACTTTACCCAGAAAGAATTTGATATTAAGATAAAAATGCCTGCATTGGGCCTTTAAGTTAATGAGTTGGGACCCACATACTGCATACTAAAGATAATCTCCATGCCAAAGGAAATCAAACTCTAAACTGGCTGTGTTTGCATGTTTTACCCAACGACATTATAAATAAATCACAATTAAGTGAAATGCCTGGGGACCCTAGACTCCAACAAAGTCACAGCTGCGCAGCTATCATTGTGGTGAAACTGTCTGTCATATTTAGAGGCGCTTCGTTATAATCGTTTCTCCCTGGAAACAATTATCTTTGTGGAAGAGAGATTATTTATTTGTAACTATTATCATTTGTGTCATGTCATAACTTTTCTTCGTGGCCTGAAGTTGAAATACTTTTACACTAAATTGTCTAGGGATTTGTGTTCTGGCATCATTCTCGGGTTAATGTCATGGTTTTCGCTTTTGATCCTACACTATTACGGTGTTAAAAATGCTGCGCAAGGTACAGTATATACTGTAGTTATATCTCTGTGTTGTGTTTGTTAAATAACAACATATTTATATATATATATATATATATAAATAACAACATATTCATCTTCTTGGTGATGATGTATTTCAGATTTTTTTAATGTAGGAGAATTTAACACATTAGATCTGGTAAAAGATAATACAAACAAAACAACATGTGTTTTCTATTTTTTTGAAATGCAAGAGAAAGGCCAAAATATAATATTGCAGTTTAGGTGCAATTTAGTGTGTAAAGTTTCAAATTGATCTAGTGAAGCATTGCAATACTGGACAATATTTTGTATCAATTCGGCACATTAGGGCAGACTTGATACAAAAAATTGTCCAGTATTGCAATATGTGTATCTTATCAAACAAACCTATGCTACATTTTATCTCTGGGACCCTCAGGATGACAAATCAGCAAGATTACTGAATGTAAGTACATGATTTACCTTCAGAGTTGAATGTATCAAACCAGTTGCTGTGATACTTTTTTGTTGTTGTTGTTCAGTCTCCTCAAACAATAGCATGGTCTTTTTTCACTGTAATAGCTACTGTAAATTGGACAGTGCCGTTAGATTAACAAAAATTTAAGCTTTCTGCCCATATAAGACATGTCTATGTCCTGGAAAGTTTGCTGTTACTAACAACTGTCATGCTAATCACATTAGCGCACGTTAGCTCAACCGTCCGGGTATAGGGACACTGATCCCGTAGAGGTTAAAATGTTTTGCAACAACTTTACAAGTGGAATCCTAAGTCCTTAGTCTAGAGCGGGCTGGTGAGAGGAGCAATAGGAGGACGGGCTAATTGTAAAGGCTGGATTGGAATCAATGGAATGGTACCGAACACATCAAACACATGGAAACAAAATGTTTCACTCTGTTCCATTGATTCCATCCCAGTCACAACAATGAGCCCGTCCTCCTATAACTCCTCCCACCAGCCTCCTTTGGCCCAGTCATTCTCCTTTGTCTCTGCTGACTGGCTCTTATGATAATATGGTGTTTCCACCATCCATAATAGTCCAGAGAAACAGGCAGCTGTCTTAACAACTCCTGACCCCCTTCCCGCTGCTGTGGCTCCATCTGGATGGCGTTAGCCTGCCTTGCCAGTCATGTCCTGGCCCTCCCCGAAGGCTCTAAACAGGCAACCACAGATGATAAATTTAGCAGAAAGTGCCTGGGAGGAGGGGGGAGAGGCCCATACCCCAATGCTCCATCCCTCACTTCCATTCTTCCTAAATTGCTGTGAGGAGGAGGCCTCGCCGATTAGGGTTCTTATACTTGTGTGTACAGTAATGCAAATCTACCAACCAAATGGCACAAAGACAAGCAGATATCACAAAGCACTAACTGCTATTTAACATCAGATTACCACTTCCTCTGTGGTGGTGGTGTTATGTTCATCTAATTGTCTGATTCTTGTTACGTAACCTGCAGGGGTTGTTTATATAATTGCTAACATCCCCCTTTGATTGAGTTGCCATATTGAATCAAGGTGCCACTGCTTCACTGTAAAACAGGGAGTTGTCTGTCTCTGAAGCTGAGCTGGACTTTGTAAGGTTTGCTGGAAATACATTGTTATTCTTAAGACAAGGAAATGAAAAAGCAATTTACAGTACTCCTCCCACAAACTCTGGTTGGTTTTGGTGGATTCAGAACCATTTTGAGAGCTGGGGGAAAATGTGAATCATTCTTTGTTTAACTTTAACTGTCCTCACATGATACTTTGATATTGTTTCGCAATATACCACATTGTTGGACAGTAATGCATATTATGGTTCCACGTCTCACTCTCATTTGCCCCCCTTATATTGTGGAATTCTGTGCATCCTCTGTGAATACATTTGTTATTGAAAGGAAGGGAACTTGGAAACTATAGCATTTAAGAATGGGTAAGGTTAGAATGGTCCAAAGTCAATGTTTTGTAGCTGAATTGTGGAGTGTGGTCATCAATATGACCTGACCAAGGGAAGACACTTCAAAGATGTCTCCCAGATTGCAGAGCACCTGTGAGCCATGTGGGTCCAGATCAAAGTGGA
Organism: Salvelinus namaycush; assembly: GCF_016432855.1. Classification (NCBI taxonomy): domain Eukaryota; kingdom Metazoa; phylum Chordata; class Actinopteri; order Salmoniformes; family Salmonidae; genus Salvelinus; species Salvelinus namaycush. The sequence goes on from NC_052330.1 coordinate 13,470,657, forward strand.
AAATTAGAGACCCCATAGGACCACCTGTTTAGCTGAAAACAGGTTACTGCAAAATTACAATGAAAATAGGTTAATTCAGAGTTTCAGAGTTTCTTGTTGAGGATGAGTGGGTGCCTTAGTACACAGATCATAACAACGTACACTACCGTTCAAGAGTTTGGGGTCACTTAGAAATGTCCTTGTTTTTTAAAGAAAAATATATATTTTTGTCAATTAAAATACAATCAAATTGATCAGAAATACAGTGTAGACATTGTTAATGTTGTAAACGACTATTGTAGCTGGAAACGGCAGATTTTTTATGGAATATCTACATAGGCGTACAGAGGCCCATTATCAGCAACCATCACTCCTGTGTTCCAATGGCACGTTGTGTTAGTTAATCCAAGTTTAGCATTTTAAAAGGCTAATTGATCATTAGAAAACCCTTTTGCAATTATGTTAGCACAGCTGAAAACTGTTGTTCTGATTAAAGAAGCAATAAAACTGGCCTTCTTTAGACTAGTTGAGTATTTGGATCATCAGCATTTGTGGGTTCGATTACAGGCTCAAATTGGCCAGAAACAAATAACTTTCTTCTGAAACTCGTCAGTCGATTCTTGTTCTGAGAAATGAAGGCTATTCCATGCGGGAAAATGCCAAGAAACTGAAGATCTCGTACAATGCTGTGTACTACTCCCTTCACAGAACAGCTAACATAATTGCAAAGGTTTTCTAATAATCAATTAGCCTTTTAAAATGATAAACTTGGATTAGCTAACACAACGTGCCATTGGAAAGCAGGAGCGATGGTTGCTGATAATGGGCCTCTGTACGCAGGCCTATGTAGATATTCTATAAAAAATCTTCCGTTTCCAGCTAGTCATTTACAACATTAACAATGTCTACACTATATATCTGATCAATTTGATGTTATTTTAATGGACAAAAAATGAACTTTTCTTTAAAAAACAAGGACATTTCTAAGTGACCCCAAACTTTTGAACGGTAGTATAAATTAAACACTGTTTTTCAAGGCATGAAATTACAGGACTATTCTCCTGCAGCTTGGAAAAAGAAAAGAAAGTGTGCTTATTTTTCATTAATTAAATCCAACATTTATTTTGCGGAGCATTAATCTCCATTACATCCTAATTAATAATGTTTGACACATTGCTTATTAGAAGTTACTTCATTAAAATAAGCATTGAAATTGAAACACTCTATATAAATCCCTGGTGCCAAATTGGAATATTGAAAAAATGTCCCAAAAATACACAGGGAGATTTTTTTTTGTCAGCATACGTACAGTATAGCACTGCCAAAGACTAAATGGATCAGCCTTATTTGGCCAGAGACCTCTCTCCAAACATATTGTTTGAATAACTAGGGACCTATATTGTTCTCTCTGTCATGGAAAGCAAATAAATAGATAATACTTGAATTTAGTTCTCCATTTATATATTTCATTACAACACTGTAAGAGCACATTAGAATCTCTGTGGGCATTCTGCGGCCGTAGTTTTTTCTACAGCTTGGAGAAATAGTATTGGACACTGCAATCAGGGTCGACCCTCGTGAAAATTCTTGAGGGATTGTTTCCCTCTCCCATGAAGTTACTTCCAATAAGAACATCTAAACCATATATTATAGACTACAATAGTGGTCCCATTGCACTTACAAACTCACCACACAGTAGAATTATGTTCTCAACCTCTGTAATGTCTTTACCATACTGTAATTTTACCACAATGTACAGACTTTCTAAAAGTGTTGACTCACTATACTCTACATAAAAAGGCAGGTGCAAGTGCAACCACTGTTTACATAGCTGAATATACAATAATAATAATTTGGTCACCTTTAATGCAGGTCTCAGAACAGTCTATTTATACAGCTGCAACTGTAATGGGGTTCCATTGGTGTGGACAGATTCCAAGTTAGGTAATGTCTCCTGATGTCTCTCTGTCACCTACCTCAATGGTCAGACTGGATATGACATTATGAAGGGAATCAATCCCTGGAGTCTCTATGACAAAAGACCTGTGAAAACAATAATAGCAGCAGGTGTGAATTTTATGTACTGTAAGAGAGAGAAAGGAGAGAAAAATACATGGAGCGAGAGAGAAACAGAGAGAGAGATGAGAAGGCATGGACAGAGTACAAAAATAAGCTCCCCATGGACAATCCAGAGACACCTTTTGCTAACTGCTACAAAAATGGGAACGTAAGCAACTTAATCTTCCACACAGACCATCTCCTGGCAGGGCGCAGTGCTATATTAAAACACTACCCCCCCCCCCCCCCCCCCCCCCCTAAGCGAGTTAGACCACAGATTGTACTCCATATGGACTCATATGGGAAATATATACAAGAAAATGTACGTTTCCCCAAACACACAGTGGCTAAACTCTGGTGTCCCAACACTCAGCATGTCCTAGATCTGCTGTCTGAGGACCCTATTGGGTCACACATAATGGTTCACGCAAAACTTGAAAATGGTTGTCTAGCAATGATCAACAACCAATTTGACAGAGCTTGAGAAATTAAAAAAATAATCATTGGCAAATGTTGCACAATCCAGGTATGGAAAGCTCTTGGAGACTTACCCAGAAAGGTTGGTTGAATACCAACCTTTCTGGGTAAGGGGATTCTATATCTAAGCAAGATATATTAGTGTTTTATTTTGCGTTATTTGTTTTAACAAATGTTAGAATTTTTCTTTCACTTTGAAATTATAGAGTATTCTGTGTAGATCTTTGGCAAAAAAAATGACAATTACATCAGTTTTAATTCCACTTTGTAACACAACAAAATGTGGAAAAAGTCAAGTGGTGTGAATACTTTTCTGAAGGCACTGTATAACCCACCTATAGAATCCCCATACTTGAATGAACACAGTTTCTCCATCCTAGAGGGGGAGTTTAACCATTTCCAGGCCCAGGGACATGTACTAGGCTGTGGTGACCTAAATGTCAGAACTGGACAAGTACCTGACACTTTCAGCACACAGGGGTACAAACACCTACCTGGATGTGACAGCATTCCCTCCCTCATATACCCCCTAGACACAACTACGACAACATAACCAACAAAAACGGGTCACAACTCCTGCAGCTCTGTCGAATGCTGGGTCTGTACATAGTCAATGGTAAGCTTTGAGGGTACTCCTAAGGTAGATAATCCTACAGCTCATCCCTTGGCAGCAGTATTGTTGACTAATTTATCACAGACCTCAACCTAGAGTCTTTCAGAGCGTTCACAGTCAGTCCACTGACACCCCTATCAGACCACAGAAAAATCACAGCCTACTTGAACAGAGCAATGCTCAACCATGAGGTATCAAAGCCCAAAAAACTGCATGCTATTAGGATATACTATAGGAAGATAGGAAGGAAGATAGTGTAAAACCTACCAAAGAACAATTGGCCAAATACAAATCCAATCCCTCCTCGACAACTTCCTGGACAAAATGATTCCCTGCAATAGTGAAAGTGTAAACTTAGCAGTAGAAAGCTTGAACAGTATATTTGACATATCAGCTAACATATGAAATTAAAAACATTCAAGAGAGACCTGGCAGATGAACTGCAATGAGAAATGGTTTGATGAAGAGTGCAAAAACCTAAGAAAGAAATTGACAAACGTATCCAACCAAAACCCAGAAAACCAGAACATACACGCTTTCACTACGGGAAAACACTAAAACAGTACAGAAATACACTCAGAAAATAGAAGCAACAGCCTTTCAGAAAACAGCTCAATGTTACTGAAGAATCCATAGAATCAAGTCACTTCTGGGAAAATTGGAAAACACTGAACAAACAACAGCACGAAGAGCTAGCTATCCAAAATGGAGATGTATGGATAAACCACTTCTCCAACCTTTTTGGTCATAAAATAAAGCACCAACAGCAAAAACATATACAGTACATGACAATTTCGGATTCTCCAATTACATTGAATGAACTGCAGGACAAAATACAAACCTTCCAACCCAAAAAGGCCTGTGGTGTTGATGGTAACCTAAATGAAATTATAATATATACAGACCACAAATTCAAGTTGGCTACACTCAAAATGTTCAATATTATCTTCAGCTCTGGCATCTTCCCTAATGTTTGGAACTAAGGTCTAATCACCCCAATCCACAAAAGTGGAGATAAATTTGACCCGAATAATTACTGTGGAATCTGTGTTAACAGTTACCTCTGGAAAATCCTCTGCAGTGTCATAAACAGCAGACTCCAACATTTCCTCAGTGAAAACAATGTCCTGAGCAAATGTCAAATTGGCTTCTTACCAAAATACAGTATGACAGACCACATATACACCCTGCACACAGGACCACAAACATTAATTCTATCTTGACACCCTTGCCCTAGAACACACAAAGAATTACACATACCTCGGCATAATCATCAGCTCCGCAGGTAATTTCTATAAGGCTGTGAACGATCTGAGAGCCTTCTACGCCATCAAAAGAACATACAATTTCACATCCCAATTAGGATCTGGCTAAAAATACTCCAATCAGATTGTGAGGTCTGGAGTCCACTCACCAACCAAGAATTCAGAAAAAAGTGTAAACACCCAATTGATACTGCATGCAGAATTCTGCAAAACATTTCCTCAGAGTACAACACAAAACCTCTGACACGCCTAGTATATAGGTCCTGGATGGCAGGAAACTTGACCCCAGTGATGTACTGGGCAGTTGCCATACCAGGGGGCGATGAAACCGGTCAGGATGCTCTCGATGGTGGAGCTGTACAACTTTTTAAGGATCTGGGGACCCATGCCAAATCTTTTCAGTCTCCTGAGAGGGAAAAGGTGTTGTCATGCCCTCTTCATGACCGTTTTGGTGTTTTTGGACCATGATAGTTTGTTGGTGATGTGGAAACCAAGAAACTTGAAACTCTTGACCTGCTCCACTACAGCCCCGTCAATGACAATTCGGGCATGTTTGGCCCTCCTTTTTCTGTAGTCCACAATCAGCTCCCCTGTCTTGCTCATGTTGAGGGAGAGGTTGTTGTCCTGGCACCACACTGCCAGGTCTCTCACCTCCTCCCTATAGGCTGTCTCATCATTGTCGGTGATCAGGCTTACCACTGTTGTGTAGTCAGCAAACTTATTGATGGTGTTGGAGTCTGAGGGGCCCCTGTGTTGAGGATCAGCATTGCAGATGTGTTGTTGCTACCCTTACCACCTGGGGGCGGCCCGTCAGGAAGTCCAGGATCCAGTTGCATAGGGAGGTGTTTCGTCCCAGGGTCCTTAGCTTAGTGATGAACTTTGTGGGCACTATGTAGTTGAAGTCAATGAACAGCATTCTTACATAGGTGTTCCTTTTGTCCAGGTGGGAAAGGGCAGTGTGGGGTGCGATTGAGATTGCGTCATCTGTGGATCTGTTGGGGAGGTATGTGAATTGGAGTGGGCCTAGGGTTTCCGGGATGCTGTTAATGTGAGACATGACCAGCCTTTCAAAGCACCTTTCAAAGCACTCCGACGAGAGTGCTACGGGGTGGTAGTCATTTAGGCAGGTTACCTTCACTTTCTTGGGCACAGGGACTATGGTGGTCTGCTTGAAACATGTAGGTATTACAGACCCGGCAAGAAGCGGTTGAAAATATCAGTGAAGACACTTGCCAGTTGGTCCGCGCATGCTCTGAGTACATGTCCTGGTAATCAGTCTGGCCCCGCGGCCTTGTGAATGTTGACCTGTTGAAAGGGCTTACTCACATCGGCTACAGACAGCGTGATCACACCGTTGTCCGGAAGAGCTGGTGCACTCATGCATGCTTCAGTGTTGCTTGCCTCAAAGCGAGCATGAAAGGCATTTAGCTCGTCTGGTTGGCTTGTGTCACTGGGCAGCTCGCGGTTGGGTTTTCCTTTGTAGTCCGTAATAGTTTGCAAGCCTTGCCACATCCGACGAGCGTCAGAACTGGTTTAGTAGGATTCAATCTTAGTCCTGTATTGACGCTTTGCGTGTTTGATGGTTTGTCTAAGGGCATAGCGGGATTTCTTATAAGTGTCTGGATTAGTGTCCCGCTCCTTGAAAGCGGCAGCTCTAGCCATTAGCTCCCTGCGGTTGTTGCCTGTCATCCATGGCTTCTGGTTGGGATATGTACGCACGGACACTGTAAGGACGACGTCGTCAATGTACTTATTGATGAAGCCGGTGACTGAGGTGGTCTACTCCTCAATGCCATTGGATGAATCCCGGAACATATTCCAATCTGTGCTAGCAAAAGAGTCCTGTAGCGTAGCATCTACGTCATCTGACCACTTCCATGTTGAGCTGGTACTTCCTGCTTTAGTTTTTGCTTGTAAGCAGGAATCAGGAGGATAGAATGATGGTCAGATTTGCCAAATGGAGGGCGAGGGAGAGCTTTGTATGCGTCTCTGTGTGTGGAGTAAGAGTTTTTTCCCCCTGTGGTTGCACATGTGACATGCTGGTAGAAATGAGGTAAAACAGATTTAAGTTTGCCTGCGTTAAAGTCTCTGGCCACGAGGAGACTGCTTCTGGATGAGCATTTCCTTGTTTGCTAATCATCAAATCAAATAAAATGTATTTATAAAGCCCTTCTTACATCAGCTGATATCTCAAAGTGCTGTACAGAAACCCAGCCTAAAACCCCAAACAGCAAGCAATGCAGGTGTAGAAGCACGGTGGCTAGGAAAAACTCCCTAGAAAGGCCAGAACCTAGGAAGAAACCTAGAGAGGAACCAGGCTATGAGGGGTGGCCAGTCCTCTTTTGGCTGTGCCGGGTGGAGATTATAACAGAACATGGCCAAGATGTTCAAATGTTAATAGATGACCAGCAGGGTCAAATAATAATAATCACAGTGGTTGTCGAGGGTGCAACAGGTCAGCACCTCAGGAGTAAATGTCATTTGGCTTTTCATAGCCGATCATTCAGAGTATCTCTACTGCTCCTGCTTTCTCTAGAGAGTTGAAAACAGCATGTCTGGGACAGGTTGCACGTCCGGTGAACAGGTCAGGGTTCCATAGCCGCAGGCAGAACAGTTGAAACTGGAACAGCAGCACGGCCAGGTGGACTGGGGACAGCAAGGAGTCATCAGGCCAGGTAGTCCTAAGGCATGGTCCTAGGGCTCAGGTCCTCCGAGAGAAAGAAAGAAAGAAGAGAGAGAGAATTAGAGAGAGCATGGCCTTATACAGCTCGTTGAGTGCCGTCTTAATGCCAGCATTGATTTGTGGTGGTAAATAGACGGCTACGAATACTATAGATGAAAACTCTCTTGGTAGATAGTGTGGTCTACAACTTATCATGAGGTACTCTACCTCAGGCGAGTACTACCTCGAGACTTCTGTAATATTAGAGATTGCGCACCAGCTGTTATTGACAAATAGACACCCCCACCCCTCGTCTTAGCAGACGTAGCTGTTCTGTCCTGCCGATGCACGGAAAACCCAGCCAGCTCTATATTATCCATGTTGTCGTTCAGCCACGACTTGGTGAAACATAAGATATTACAGTTTTTAATGTCCCGTTGGTAGGATAGTCTCGAACTGAGATCATCCAGTTTATTTTCCAGTGATTGCACGTTGGCCAAGAGAACGGATGGTAGAGGCAGGTTACCCACTCGCTGACAAATTCTCACAAGGCACCCTGATCTCTGCCCCTTGTATTTCCATCTTTTCTTCACGCAAATGACGGGGATTTGTGCCTGGTCTCGAAGAAGCAGTATATCCTTCGCGTCGGACTCATTAAAGAAAAAATATTTGTCCAATTCGAGGTGAGTAGTCGCTGTTTTGATATCCAGAAGCTCTTTTCGGTCGTAAGAGATGGTAGCAGCAACATTAAGTTACAGACAATGTGAAAAAAACTAACAAAATAGCACAGTTGGTTAGGAGCCTGTAAACAGTAGCCATCCCCTCCGGCGCCACTTTCATTAATGAGGTGGAAACCAGTGGCGGTCAGTGCCGTTTAAGAGGAGGGAGTACAATTAATTTTTGTGAGCATGGCCTTATTTCTATGACAGCATATTGGATGACTCTCATTCATATTCCATTCATCAAGTTCAACGTAACAGCGATAGGTTTAGGCTACTACATGATACTCACATTTTCCCTGTACCCATCATGATGCTACAACCTAGCCTATGAATGAAAGTTTACAACATAGGTGCACACAGGTCGAGAGACAAATTTGAGGTGACAGACAGTGACATTCAATACTGCCTTGCATACTCTTGCCTGCATCTAGCTGACAGTTGCAAACGAGAGTTTCTATTTAGTTTATCGACTGTTTTGTTCCATTTGCTTCCGTTTAAGAAATGTTTTTCAACAGAATCGGTGGGAATGAATACACCCCTGGTCACGCGTAAACAGAGTTCACTCTCATAACAACAACTTTGTTCTCTTCCCTTCACTTGTGGACTTCAATGCACAACACGTGTATGTGACCAAGCCAAAAACTTTTCCAAGCCAAACTATGTCATAACCGCTACACACAGCCTACATCGTTGTCCCCATATTAGCTAAAGTAACTTCATAGTCAACATAGCTAATAGAACTAATGCATTAGTAAACCTGCTACAATCATGCAGTAACTTTACAGTGTATAGTCAGTTAGCAGTTACACCGGCGGGCCCTGGTGGCAATAAATTAATAAAACCAAAAGCTTATCTTGATTTGGAAGAGCTCCAGTGTTGTGTTTGATAGTCATAGCCAGCTAGCTAACATAGCATCCTTTTATTTGAGCCAGGTGCATTTGCTAGCTAAGTAAGCGAAACTGAAAGGAACAAAGATAATGATGAAATCTTTCTCTCTCTCTCTCTTGCTTCTCCTTCATTTTTGAAGAAATGTATTTGTTTAAAACTGTTAAAGTATTGTCTTTCTCTCTATTTGAGTCAACTACTCACCACATGTTATGCACTGCAGTGCTAGCTAGGTGTAGCTTAAGCTTCCAGGACTAGATTAATTCTCTGATCCTTTGATTGAGTGGACAACATGTCAGTTCATGCTGCAAGAGCTCTGATAGGTTGGAGGACGCCCTCCGGAAGATGTCATAATTACTATCTAAGTCTATGGAAGGGGGTGAAAACCAAGAGCCTCCTAGGTTTTGTATTGAAGTCAATGTACAAAGAGGAGGACGGAAGCTTGCTGTCCTCCGGCTACACCATAGTGCTACCCTACAGAATGCTGTTGAGGCTACTGTAGACCTTTATTTAAAAACAGTGTGTTTTAATCAATTATTTGGTAACCTGAATCTATTTAGTATAGTTTTATCTAAAAATAATAACTTTTTCAATGTTTTACCATTTTTATGTTTATGAAATTCACTGAGGATGGTCCTCCCGTTCCTCCTCTGAGGAGCCTCCACTGGTGGAAACAGAGATGCACGTTCTAACCTCCTACCAAACGTATGACCACATAAGAGACATACAGTATATTTCCCTCAAATAACACAAACCCACAAAGAATTCAAACACCAATCAAATTTTGACAAACTTCCGTATCTGTTAGGAAAAATACTGCAGTGTGCTATCCCAGCAGCAAAAATGTATGACCTGCTTCTGCAAGAAAAGTTTAACCAGTGGGTTAGAAACACTAATGTAAATATAATCTACTATATATTGTATGGTCCTCCCGTACGACTTGGGAAGGAATGCTTGGGAAGGAATGCAGGCTACAGATTAATTAAGTTATGATGAACTTCACTGGGTGGTGAAAGTTCAAGTGGTGATGGATGGTCCTTTTCAATAAATACTGAGGGTCTTATTCTTAAGACATGATGATCGATGCTTGGCTTCCTTTTGACAAATAAAAATAATCTCACTCTTTTGTCCATAATAATCTCATTATGTAGGATATCCTACCCACACTGTATCTGCAAGATGTGGGCTAGATCGCACATGCCAAAACCAGAGTGGGCACATTCGCAATACATTGTTTTACAAAACCATCATTAGAGTTGAAAATGCGATGGAAACCCATTTAACTTGTATTCTTTATTCGGTACATGGGAATTTACCGCAAAAGCTTTTTTTATTTGCACTACTTCATCAGGCACAGCCTTTTATCCGCAATGGGTCATTTTGATGGAAACACATCACTGGTGAGAAAATGTGCATATTGTTTATTTGCTGATTTTAGAATATTCACATGAAAATTTGCTGCCAATTGGATGGAAACCTAGCTATTGACTCTCAGGATCAACGGATGAATCACTTTTTGCCAATAAAATTACGTATATTTCAAATTTTGGTGTACTGCCCCTTTAAATGGCAGTCATTATTTCCACATAAATATGACAAAATTCATATTTACTTCAAAATTCGAAAAAACTAAATCATACTACAATCAAATGATGGTAAATAAGATTTTTTGTACTAATGTGGATTGTACTTTGGAAAAAAGCTGCATGTTATTTAAGGGATTTTTTTTTTAATTTAGCAACAAAAAACCCCAAATCTGATAACATTATTTACATGTCTAAGCATGTTTTGACAAGAATTAAGTTGATATTTTGCTATGATTGTTGCTCTTTCCAATAGTTTATTATTGGGGTCAGAATTACCCTAGTTGGTAATCAATCCATGTATGTAAAATATGTTGGTAGTATGAGGGTTAAAATCCAGCTCTTATTTTAGTCAACAATCACCTGGCAGCTGACAGCTCAGACCAACACATGGCTGTGGTGCATCACAGGAGCTCCATGCTTACATTTATAGACGTACACATTATGTAATCTTCCATCACTCGTACTAGTCCTTTTTCTCACTAACTTTTCATAGTGGACTTTTACTTTTGCCTATATGTGGGCTCAGAGTGTTTTGCATGGCTGGTGGTCGTATCCATGGAGCGTCATGTGTCTGTATGTCTGGGTTTGGAGGGGGAGTCCAGTATAGTTGTCAGCCAGGCCAGCAGCGTGACATGGTGTGTTGGTGGTGATGGCGGTGGTGGCGTGGACCTGCTGCAGGCTACAGGCCTGTCTGCCAGCTGTAGACACCCAGACCAGGGGCCTTTTTTTACCATGCAGTTAGCACACACTGAATGTAAAGGAGGGCAACAGCCATGAGCTCATAAAGAGGCCAAACAATCCCCACGCCTGTTTTCCCAGCCAACAGCGGCCACATAACAAGACCCAGACAACCAAACACAAGTTTCACTCAGTCATTACTCATTAGTGAATGCAGTCGTGTATTTTGGTGAAAAATAAGGCAATAGATGATGGTAATTGAGGTGGCATGAGTACAAAGATGTAGGATCTCTTTTTTTCCCGTCATTTGAATCTGCGGGTTTAGAGTTATGTACATTCAATGGAGCAAAATAGCAGTTTTGTGCAAATCTTACAGTACAAGGGAAACTGAAACCAGGGAAATTGGGCTCAAAAGACATGTTGACCCCCGGCCACTAATCTTCCCTCATATATTTTGGGGTATTCATGAGGGTGTATTCTTGAGGAACAGAGTGCATCTGGTGTTCAGTGGTATAGATGTGTCTTTGCTGTGAAATATGAGTGTGTCAGCAACAGACAGCATCTGTGACCCCAACAATGTGCCTAGCGCCAATACAATAGATATTATATGGAGCAGGTATTCTCCACAGACTTCATAATTTACTGTGCTTCACATTAAAATGGATTTACAGTATATGTCATTGAGTATACAGTACACTCAGAGTAACCATGTAATAAACAAGTGTCATTAAATGTTCGATTGTATGTTTGCTCAACGCGCAATGTGTTTAATTTACAGTAGCAGTTAGTTATTGCAGCAATAACAATGGAAAACGTCATTTTTTGCTATTGTAAAACTACAACGATAATGCTGGCTCCACATTGACTGTCAATAACACTGTTTCTGCCTAAATGTGCCATTTGTAATGATGCATCAAGCCAAAATATCTCCCTACACACGAGCTGTGAGTGATTTATGGTTGCACATGTGGTAATGGTTTTTTGAAAAGCTGCTGGAGGTCAGATATCTTGCGACGGCTTGCACACCACATGTGAAGGAGAAGCTCAGGCCATTTTAACTGAGTATCTTTACACAGCCAGCCACTGAAATCAGACACACCTTCTCAAATTTCATCACTGCAGTCTTTTCCTTCTTTTGAAGAATAATTTGATAGTGTATCTTCAGTCTTAAAGCCATTTAATTTTACCATCTGTTTTCCTCTGTAATATTGCTTAGGTGAAAATATAAAGTGGTCGAATCCCTTCACACATTGCAAATCCATATGACCCAAAAAATATGGGATTTGAGTGGATTTTAGGGGAAGTTTTTGTTAGAGTTCGTGTCCCTCAGATCTCACGAGATATCAGCGCGTAATTTGAAGCCATAATATCTACAGCTAATATTCTATGTGGAATATAGCTGAAACATCTAAGGCATGAGTTGTATTAAAAAACTATTGAGTAACACAGGAAATTAAAGACTGAGGTACTAAATCCTAAGAAGAAAACTGCATGTTCTTAATTAATCAGCAAAACCACTCCTTTTTCCGTTCAGGGTTTTGGACTGAGTAGAACTCTGACTCTCCCGGCAGCTACATCCGAGCATTCTACCAGACACAAATGGGAGTTTAAAATAGGTTCAAATATGTGAAGAATAGCAGAACTTGTGAATGCGTGATGTCGATACACTTTGGTGAAGTAGAATGGTAGCATTTATTATACATCTATTCAAGCCAGTCAAATGTTTATAAGAATGACACAGGTTTACAAAAATACCCACTGGGCACAGACGTCAATTCAACAGCTATACAACGTTGATTCAACTCGTGTGTGCCCAGTGCGTAGCGTCTGTCTCTTATCATTTCACCTTTTTTTTTTTTTTACATGTTCTATTTGCTGTTAAAATACACATATCATCACACGACTCTGATTATGTGCAGGGATTCATATGAGTAGTCACAATGGAAACAAGAACACACAACAAACATGATGTATATTATCTACACTTTAAAATCTGAAAACACTCTGAATGTAACATAGCAAAACATTGGCATAAAACCCCAAATATGTCTTGTAAACAGATATTTATTCCAAAACCATATATTTGAAGTATTTCAGGAAATGCTCAATTGCTGACTAAAACACAATACATCCAAAGCTGCGTACCCAAACAGATTCCTTTGGTTCTTCAGCAATTTCATTCATCCCATTATGACTATGACCTGTTTAATCATCTCAACTTCAGTCAGTATTCAGAGAACCTGCTCCGAAACATAAAAGATGCAAAAGCAAACACATAAAAACAGACTGTAGTTTCTATACTTTATAAAACCAGTAAAGTGCCATCAAACAGAATTTCACGTGTCAATGTTTCAAAAATGTGTGTACAAAATAATCGTTATTTAAGTGTACCTTCATGAAACTGCATGGCAATGTAAACCTAGATCTTTATGAAGCCCCCATAAGGGTTTTGTGGTTCCTTCAAACATACATTCAGCTGTATATGATACTGAAAACTTACAATGCATTTTTTTAAACTCGTACTTTTGCAGTCTTTATGTTATATTCAATTTTGCAGTCTCCTCTACACCCCTTCATACCTGAACATGTATTTAGGGCTATGTGTACTGTACAGTATATGCTCAAGAGCATGGGTTGTCCATTGAGTGTCCAATGAAAACAATGGACTAACATGAAGCGGAAAGCTTGAGAATGAGCTTTCCCATGCTCCATCCATCCATTCCATCCTCTTCAATTACACTCCACCCCTTTGTCAGGCTGCCAGTACATCACTACAGTACATCTAATCCTGCCCTTGTAGTGATCAGACCTTATGGGCCCCTCAAGACACTGTGGCTGGGTAAGCTGGTAGGCCTGGTGGGCCAGGGGTTCCATGTGGACCAACAGGCCCAGGCTTTCCTCTTGGACCGGGTAGCCCGTGCACCCCTGGTAGCCCTGCTTGGCCCTGTATTCCCATTGGCCCTTTGGGGCCTGGCAGTCCATCCTTACCAACAGTACCTATATCTCCCTTCTCTCCTCTTTCTCCACGGGGGCCAAGCTGGCCCACAGAACCATTCGCCCCTTTGATCCCCACTCCGCCTCTGGCTCCTATTGGTCCTGGCTCCCCCTGAGCTCCCTCCGGCCCGATGAAGCCCTTCTCTCCCAGAGGGCCACGGTTCCCCGCTAGGCCTTTGTCTCCTTTGTTTCCTGTCAGGCCAACTGGACCTTTGGCCCCTCCTTCCCCTCTGTTGCCCTTTGGACCTGGTGGGCCAGGTGCACCTGTGAGGAGAAGAGTAGTGTGAGTGAGCACAGGTGATAGCAGCAATATTAGCAAGTATAAACAGTAGAAGTGCATTTGGGGAAGAGAAGAGTCAAGTGAGCACTAATGAAACCAGCCAACAGCAACACAGCTAAATGAAGATCATCAACATCTCTGCTGTACCTTTCAGAATGGTGAAGTTCTGGATGACATGGGTGTGGTGCGTGTCCACTAGCTTCATCTCCTCCATGACCATGGACAGGTTCCTGACGTCCACGTCTAGACGGACGCTCAGGAGCATGTACTGCTGCCTCAGGGTGTCAGCCAGGTGCATCAGCAGTAGCACCGTTGTGTTCAGGTTGTGCAGGTCCTCCGTGTGGCCCCCAAGCCGCGTCTGGCACGAAGTGCTCTCGATGTTGATGTACTTGTACATGCTCTGCACGTGGCTCACTGTGGCGTTGATGCTGGACGAGATGGTGTCAATCTCCATCTCGATGGAGTTCATGCGGGCGTCCATGGTGATGAACCTCTCGCCCGTCCGGTTCTCGTAGTACTTGGAGTGGTAGTGGAGGTCGTGCATGTTCTCCTCGTGCTCGTCCATGAAGGAGGTGACGTTGTCCAGCTGCATCTGCAGGTGCATCACCTGCAGGGTAAGGTCGTGCACTATCTCCGAGCTCATGCTGATCCTCTGGTGCGTGGCCGAGATGCCGCTCTGGACGCTCCTCACCATCTGAGTGGTGGTGCTAGAGTTAGACTTCAGACCGCTCAACACCCGGCTGTAGTTCTGCCAGTCAGCGGTCATCTTCTGCAGGACCAGCGTCTCCTCATCGGTCTTCCTCTGCAGGGCGTCCATCCACAAGGAGCTGAGGGCCACCGTGGTGTTGACCTGATTCACCGTGGCCTTGAGGTCATACTGATCCTGAGACAGAGTCTTCATGCTCTCGTCCGTCTCGGTGATGACTGCCTTCCATCCGTCCACCTGGTGTACGTAACGCTCCAGGGTCTGGTTGATGAGCCTGATGGACAGGGAGTAGTTCTGCATGTCTCGGGTCATCCTGCTGCTGGCTGACTTCAGGGTTTGCTGGGTCTGGAAGGCCTGGTCCAGGACCTGCTCCTGACCCAGGATCATCTTCTGGAGGTCCTCAAACTCCCCCTTCAGCCTACTGATCTCCTCGCTGAAGTGGGCCACATTGAAGCAGTCCGAGCAGTTGCTGGCAGTGCTAAGATCTGGGAAAGAATAGAAAACAATATTATGGTGATCTGTTTATGTATCATTTAATCATGATCAGAGTTCCCATTTGTAAATTATAGTCGACTGACGGATGCAGTGCTTCCATAAATGGGTCAATGGAGGCAGTTGTCGTAGACTCTGCAAATTATGTCTCTTCAGGGAGTTGACACCCCAGAAGAGGCAGGCCATGAAGCTTGAAGAGCGGATCCTCACTGGCCCAGTGCTTCATACTCTGTCACCCATACAGTTACACTCAATGGGTGACCTATTTTAAACAGAGGGGTCCTCTTTCGACAAAATACATTTTTGAAATCTGCAGAAATGTTCAGTATGCTCTACTAGTCTTCTCTGTCAGCAGCCACATTGGGAGGCTCTGCTTGCCCAGCACATTTTGTCACGTGATTAATCATACTCTCTCACCTTGTATACTTTCCTGGACCTTGGTAATCTTCTTATGATAAAAGGATTCCTTTTCTGATAAGTTGTCGACCTTCCTAAACACTGATGAGACAAAGATAATTATGTAAATTAGACTTTCAGAATAACGGGAATGGAGGTTCCTCTATAGACATTGAAACAGACATAATACATGTAGAAAGAGGAGGAAGGGAAGCGCTACTAAGGTACACAATAGTACATTTTGGTAGATAGAAGGTGCTCTTTGGTAAAAGGGGTAAATTGGTCATCAAAAAGAAAGGAGGACCAAGGCACTCTTCATATAATTAATTAAAATGCCTTTATTAGTATGGCATGTTCAATAGAAACAAAGTTTTAAAAATCCGACGCGTTTCGGCTGCATGGCCTTCGTCAGGGAGTACAAAATCACATATTCATCTTTATCTTTCAGGACCGTATTTTTAAACAAGTCAAAGGATGTGCCATTGGAGCTTGCTACAGCCCTTCCTATGCTGGTTTGTACTTGGGTAAATGGGAAAATGACTTCATTTTGGATCCTTCTAATAACCATTTCTTTGACTGGATCATATGGTGGGGACGCTATATTGATGATGTTTGTCTGTTTTGGTCCGGCTCAGAAGAACTTATTTCCTTCCACCAATACCTTAACAGCATTAACCCTAACATCAAACTAACTATGGAGGAGGATAACATTCATTTTTTGGACCTCGACATTAGTAAAAATGACAAAGGTTGTTTGCACACATCGATCTTTAGGAAGCCTACAGATGGGAATACCATTCTGAGGGCAGACAGCTTTCACCCCAAAAGGCTAAAAGAGAATATTCCATATGGCCAATTCCAAAGAGTGCACAGAATTTGCGATCAGGAAACAGACTAGTGTCAAATCTGCTGAATTGGAGAATCGCTTCTTGAATCAGGGATACAGCGTTCAGGTCCTGAAAGATGCAGGTATAAGGGCTGGATTACTTGACAGAGAGAACTTGTTGCGAAGGGGAGTGCCTTGTGATACATCAGAGAGAGTGTATTTTGTTACAAAATACAGCACTGAAGCAGAGAACATTAAAAAAGTCATTAAAAATGATTGGGGAAACATCCAAAGTGATACGCTACTACGCCAAGTCTTTCCTGAGCCACTGGTCATAAGCTTTAAGAGATGTCCTACCCTAAATAACAAATTAGTCCACAGTTATCTTCCGGGTGACTCTCAAAAAACGTGGCTTGACCACAAACCCAAGGGCTCTTTTAAATGTAACCATTGCAACCATTGCAGAAATATTGCACAGAAGAAGTATTTTGTTGACACAGCTTCCAAAATGGAGTATTACGTCAAGCATTTCATTAACTGCAAAACCACTCATGTCATCTATAGATTGGAATGTCCACAGTGCAAGGTGTTCTACATTGGACGGACAAAGAGACCCCTTCAAGACCGCTTAGCGGAACACAAGTACGCCATACGGGTAGGCAATGAAGACTACCCCATGGCAAGGCACTACAAGTCCTTACACCATGGCAACCCTGCCTCCCTACAAGCTATGGGTATTGATCATATTCCGGCCTCTATTAGAAAAGGGGACCGTCTTAAACAGTTAAACCAAAGGGAAAGTTTGGGGATTTACAAACTACAGGCCACTAAATACCCTGGTTTAAATGAAGATATGGATTTCTCACCCTTCCTGTAGGGTTGTGATAGGTCCATTTTCTGTCATCTAGTGGACATTTTGCTCAATTGCCCTCAGCTATGTTTAGACTGTTGGTGTTCATGTTTTGCTGTGTTCTAGTGTACTATGGAATATATTGCTTTCTTATTCTTGACACTTCTCCCAGTCATATTTAAGGTTAGAACTACCTTTCTAAGTGTCCTGATACTTCTAGCTTGGAGTTGTATTTTTATGATAACATAGCTACAGTATTTCACTTTTTAATGTGTATAGTATTGCTTACTAGGTGTGTCCAATCAATTTTGTAACCACTCCCTCTTCTAATTAGGGCTAATTGGAAAAGCTGTTCAAAAGAACATTGTATTATTTTTTTGTACTCCCTGACGAAGGCCATGCAGCCGAAACGCATCGGATTTTAAAAACTTTGTTTCTATTGAACATGCCATACTAATAAAGGCATTTAAATTAATTATATGAAGAGTGCCTTGGTCTTCCTTTCTTTTTGAAGACATAATACATGTGTTGAGAAACTAGGACGCAAATGAAGTTATAGAGTGACGACAACACTTCTTTGACAATACACATCAGTGAATGGAATTAAGATGCCGCCTTGAACCTTCGTGTACGATAACAACAAGACAGTTTCTTTCTAGTACAAAGTACTGCACAAATAATGGTATTGGTTTGTACAGCTGGTTACTTCCCAGTTGATTATTTTCCCCAGAGGAAGAACAACAGTACTTAAAGCACACTTTTAAGGACTTATACTTGCATGTCATTTCCTAATCCTTGACTCTGGGGATTAATAACTGGTTCACCATAGTATGTTTGCACTCACTAACGATGTCATTTACATACCACCAGTTATGCTGCATTTGGTCTCAGGGATGTTGATTCTACACAGCCTCTCAAACATTAATTTACATTATCATGGTGTACTGGTGGACTTGAACTTCTGATATTGTTCTAATCATGTCCGCTAGCTACACAGAGGTTGGTTCGGTTCTAATGGGATGTTTTCCCCCCACCGGAATGCCTGTTATATAACACTAATTATTGGGGACTCTGAACAATGTAAAACAGATGGGCTGCATGATATGGACTTTTCTATATTTATGACTTCATGTTTTAGTTCTCGCTCAATGTTTGGGGAGTTTTAGCCAAACATCGTTTCAGACATTTCACGATATACAGTTGACAGTGCTTTGTTCTTGTTTCGCCTCATTATTGATGTGCTCTGCGTTGACCAACTCAAGCAGACCCCGCCAATAAAATGCAGTGCCACTGCAGTGTTGGAATCCCAACCCTCTGTATCAGCACTCTTGGAATTACTCAATGGCCCTCAGGGAGCTCTGAGCTGCTGTGAAAATGAGATTTATCTTTTTGAATCGCAATAATATTTTTGCCTAAATGCAAGTAACATCTGTAAGCACTGAAAAAGTTGTCAGTCAGGTAAGACCTGGCAAATCGGTTTGAAGTCGTATGTTCACTTGATCCTTGTTGGAAATTAAAGGGCACTTATTTTTTACAACAGAAACCCTGTAGGCTTGAACCAGATCTCCTCTCATCTGTTATTGTACAGTGTGGAGCACATTGTTAAGTCAAGCATTACAAAAGAGAACAGGTCCTGACTGGGGAGGAATGCCTGCTGATGTGAAGCTTGAGGTCTGTGCACACATGATACCTGCAGAAACACCAAGTCCCAGACTTCAATCTACTCATACAATAATTTGGATTTAATACGGCTTTATTAGCTTAGTTATTATATATCATCAAACCCAACCAAAGTGGTGGTGTAAAAGTGTGCCTAACAGCTCAAAATCCCCTGAGACATCAACAGAGAGTGGGGTCATAGCCAGGGTCAGCCATTATCAACAGCAACGCTGGAGAAATTATGATTAAGTGCCTTGCTCAAGAGCACATTGACAGATTTTCCACCTCATCGGCTCGGGGATTCGAACTAGTGACTTTTCAGTTACTGGCTCAACACTAACTGCTAAGCTACCTGCTGCCTGTCGCCAGATTTGGTATAATATCATAGTTACTCACCAAGTGATGCCAGCACTGCCACTGCTATGATGAGGAAGGCAAAGAAACTGTACAGCACTTTAACGGCC